>NW_005370777.1:2630068-2694770 GCF_000412655.1 Myotis brandtii
GGGTAATGGGGGGATAAGAACACATATGTAATACCTTAATCAATAAAGAAATTTTTAAAAATAAAAAATAAAAATATTGACCAGCAGATAACATTTAATGAGCACTTACTAGATGCCAATCCTTTTTCTAACACTATGTATATGTACATGGTTTAACCTATTTAGTCTTTTCCTTAAAACTATGAGTTGTGTCATTTTCCAGATGAGGAAACTGAGGTATAGAGAGATAATGTATCCTGCTCAGTCACACAGCTAAAAAATGGTAGAGCCAGAATTCATCCAGTCTGTCTGGCACAAGAGCCCTAATTCTTAACAGACACTGGGATGGTTCAGATCACATAGCTTGTCGATGGGAGACTTGGTGCTCAGTTTTCTTTCCAAGAGAGTAACCATCACTTGGTTCACTCCCATTAATTCTAGAAACTTTCCTTGGGCGATCTCTCCACCATTCCACTTATCCTATTTGGGCCAACTGAAGTCTACTGCTAATTCCAGGAGTATGTGTATGAACCTGTGCTGGCCAGCTAACCTGTTTAGAGTGCTTGGTTCAGGGAAGGGCATGTGACCCAAAGTGCTGAATGAGACTTCATGCTGGAAACTTTTTCCTGTTGGGAAGAGAGGCTATTTACTTCCATTGTGGAGCTATTACCTTGGACGTGCTGGCTGCCATATTGCCACCAGGTGGAGGAAAATCTGCAAGAGGTGGAGCCAACGGTCAAGAGGGACGAAACACAGCCAAGAGCCATTGAACTTGCTTGGGTCCCTGAATCCACCTCTGCCTGCAACCAGCTTCTCCTGAACTCTTTTACTTTTGGGGTCAACAAATTCTCCTTTTTGGATTCTGTACAATATTCCTTTTTGTATAAAAATCTCTTTCGGATTCTTCACAATTCTCCAGTGCAATTTGGATTTCTGTTATTTATATCCAAAGAAATCTATATCCTCTGACTGATATCATAAATTACTGAGTAAATCATAGTGTCATCCATAAATAAGTCTTCATTTTTCAAATTTTATGTTCAGCCTTCCTAACTTTGCTGACACACGTGGTAGAGGGAATGCTGGTAGAAGAAAGGGTCCCAGCCTGAAATGAGAAGACCTGGATCCAAGTTCCAGCCAGGCAACTGGTAGTTACTCTGTCTCTAAGCAAGTCATCCACTTCCTAAACTTCATTTTGTCTGACTGTAAAATGGGAATCATACAGAATACCTTGAATGTTGTAAGAAATAAATGAGATGACATACATGAAAGCTTCTATCGTAGAAGCTCAGTAAACATTAGCTGTACGTCAGCTGCACTGTTTCAAGAACAGCAGTTTGACTGACAGTTTCCTGAATTATGAGACTACCATCTTCAGCATCCATCAATTGTGCAAATACTATGCTAGACATTGTACCAGAAGATTAGCATGACATGAGTGTAATACGTTCAATTTATCTCTAAGAAAAAAAAAGGCTCAGACAGGATAAAAAAAATATACCACAAAAACCTAAAGACAAAAAGCTTGTTCAGAATTTGAATCAGTCTGGCGATGATTGAAACATATATTTTTTTCTTCTGCTTTGAGATTTTCCCCCAAATAAAGTGGCTCACATGCATTAGAAATCAAGATGATGGGCTCAAGATATCTCTTGACTAAAGCACACATCCAGGGAGGTCAAATTTACCCCTATTCAACTAAAAATTGGAAAAAGTTGGGAGGGCACCATACTTTTTACTTTGGAAAAGATGCTAGCTAGATAATCTCCACTATTGAGGTCCAACCTTGAATTCAGTAAAAGTGAAGAAAATGCTTCCCTATACTACCCAGTTTCCATTTTTCCTTCTAAAAAAGAAAAAAATTCCACATCTCTGCATCAAACTCTCTCCTCTTATTCCCAATCAATCTTAATTTTTAAAAGGAGCCTCTGAATAATTAAAATGGTCATTGTGGAAAGAGGCATTATGATACAAGGGCACAATTGGTTTTATATTTGCCATGGTTCTCAGGCCTAGGAGACTCGGATGCTTAAATGAGGCAAATGTTAATACATGGCTGAAGAGTTCATTCATTGTTGTTTGTTCATCAATAATAGATACTTTCACTTGGGAAGGTTAAGTGACCCATACATTATTTGCCCAGCGTGCTTTTGTAGTCCAAAACACACCCAGAAGACAACTGCATTCTTCTCTCCCTTCAGACATCCCTGACACCCTGAGTCTTGTTTTAGCTGGAATGCTTTGTAATGGGCAAAGGCAATTTAATGCAATTTCTCGTCCATTTCACTGATTGCAACTATTTTAGTACATTCTCAAAGAAAGATGATTACAAGTTACTGGTTCTTAATGCTTAATTTATTTACATGCATGCCTGCTACAGAGTTATTTTATTCTCCCAAAAGATGGCATAAAATCATTGAAAAAATGATGGGCAATAAACATAGCAGTCCTCAGTGGAAATTAACACCCACAGTCACTCCTAACACGGGGTGACCTGTGTTCCACTGCTCTTAAAACCCAGCCGTAATGAAGGCAGTGCAGACATAAAATTCCTTTATTGCTACTTTGTTCTGACGATACTTGCACAATAACAGATTTTTTTTTAGTTAAAATAAAACCCATACCCAATTGGCACTTTTGTGTTGGTAACTGAAGCAAAACCACATATATCTCCCCCTTTTTTCTTTTCTTTTTGAAAGAATGTCATATTAGTTGGAAGAAAGGGTGAATTTTTGGAACCATGACTGCATTCTAATTGTCTCTTCTGTTGTTGCCTGGGCAAGGGTATTCACATTAAGCTGAACAAATGCCACATTTGCATTTCTGATAAGTGCTAGCATTTTTCGCATTTCTTTGGCAATTCTCATTTCAGTAAGAACACCTGAAAAGTTACCTAAATTGGTCTACCAGGATTGCTCATCATCTCATTAGAAATGGGAGGGGGGGGAGGATGGGGTTTTTCTCCAAATTGCAAAAAGTCTTGAATCAGCAGAAAGGACTTTGCCCTTTTTATTGGGGGATTAGAATAAGAATGAGACAATAAAGTTAAAATAGGCAGAATGGATATTTTCTTTCTCTCTCTCTCAAAAAAAAAAGCAGAAACGATTTGGTGCCAGCAGTCAGGGGGTATTAGCCCACATGCCGGACAGACTGCACAATGCATTAATGAGTATATTCTCCCTCCTACTTTTTATCTAAACAGCATCCAACAGCCTTTCATTCCTCCGCTTAAAAAAAAAAAGCAGCGTCTATTTTTTTCAGGCCAAACAAAACCCACATTCTTGCCACCTCATTCAAAATTCACATTATTATGTTATTCTAAGTAAGGACGAGACATTTCCCATCAAGGAGGTTGCTGAAGGGCTACCATGAAAGTACTATTTGTGCTGTAATTATTAGAACTCCTAATGATGTTTGGTTCCCAAAAGATGGCAGGGAGGAACAATCTAAAGGCAGCCGGGCATTCTGTCCCAACCCTCTTGATCTCTTTCCAGAATGTGATAATCACTGTTAGACTTTCAAAGTTATATCTGATAAGAGCTAAAAGTAAAATGACTTTCGAAAAGTAAACAGCGAACAGAGAAGCAGGAAGACGCTCTGATTTCATGAGAATTACACATTCCATGTCTTTCTCCATTTTTTAGTGTTTAAAGGATTCAAACTCAGCAGGAGGCAGCTCTGGTTTCAATGAAATATAGAAATACACCTGACTTTCTGCCCTCAGCCAGTCTCAAAGAGGAGCAGCCTTTCCTTGATCATAATTATGAATATCTTGATCACACAAAAAACATACCCAAAACCTTTCCATGGCTTTGCCTAAAAGTCTGACCCAAATGAAGGGCATGGTTGTCGGAGAAAAACAATATGAGATGACAGGACTACATATTCAGTCTAAGGCAGAACGCTTCAACTAAGAAAGAAGAAAGAAAAAAAAGGTAAGGAAAGTCTTGGTATTAGAGATTCAAGTATAGAAAGAAAAATAATTCTGAAGGAGAGAATACTGAAGAACAAAGAACAGAGAGAAGTTAGTTATCAAATCTTTGCTTTGCATTTCCTCTTTTTCACTTTCCTGGCACTTCTTCACCATTCATTCTTAACCTTTTATTCCTCTTTCATCAGGATAAGGAATGTCCCAAAATGATCATTCTCACCTGGCTAATGAAGTGGTCCATTCCCACTCAAGCCTGGGCACAGTTGAGTGAGCTCACCTATAAATGTGTGCATGTTATTTAGAGAGTGGCCGTAAATCCAAATTACTGGTGTTTGGGGTTGAATGTTGGTCCCTCTAAAAGATAAGTCCATATCCTCATCCCTAGAACCTGTGAATGTGACCTGACTTGGACCAAAGACTTTTCAGATGCAATTAAGTGAAGGTCTTGACATAGATCATGCTGGATTATCCAAGTGGGCCCTAAATCCAATGACAAGAGTCCTTTTAAGAGCCACGTGGAGAAGAACAGGCACACAGAGGAGAAGGTGATGAGATGATGGAGGCAGAGACTGGAGTGATAGGGCCACCAGACAAGATACCAAGGAACGTTACACCCACCGGAAGCTGGAGAGGTAAGGAAAGATTCCACCCTAGTACCTCCCACAATTTAATTTCAGACGTATGGCCTCCAGAACTCTGAGAAAATACATTTCTGTCCCTTTAAACTACCCAATTTGTGGTAATTTGTTGTGGCAGTTCCAGGGAACTAATAGACCTGGAGAGATTGCAAAGATTCTCATCCCAGGCTGCACTCCAGAACAATTAAACAGGAACCTCTGTAGGTAGGACCTATGCATCAGTAAGTTTTAAAGCTCTCCCAGGTGATTGTAATGCACAGGAAGCCGGGAAGCACTGACTCTGGGTTCAGGCCATTGTCCCTGCTCACTAGCTAAAATCACTTCCATGCAGACCTCGAGGGAACCCTGACTTAAGAAAACTTTGCCTTTGCAAGTCTGTGTTCGATTTTTCTGATAGAAGTTGTTGCTAGGTTTTCAGCCTCATCCAAAGTGGCCCACTTAACCCATCCCTACAGTGATGATAATAACCAGAGAGTTACTGTTTATTGAGTACCTACTAGGTGAAGGTACTGGTTATAAAATAAGCAAGATAAACTTGATCCAGCCCTATGGGACTTACAATCTATGGAGGGATACAAATATGTAAGTAGGCAATTATAATACAGGGTGGTGAGCCATTGGTGAGGACAGTGCATTGGAAGCTCATGGAGAGAAGGCATATGACCCAGAGTTGGGCATGAGAGAAGACTCCAGGAGGAAGTGGCACCTAAGCCAAGGAAAGAAAGATAAAAACAGCAAAAATGATCATGTGAAGGGAAAGTTTAAGGTGTCACAAGCAGAGGGAATATAAGCATGGATGAAGATATAGAGCAGATGTTAGCCATGTCAAGGAGAGAATGGTATAAGAAGAAGCTCAAGGAGGAGTAGGGGCCCAGAATCTGCAGAACCTGCAAGCCAGAATGAAGATTTGGCCTTTGTGTAACAAGTAATCGTGGGCCACTAAAGAGTTCTAAGGAGGGCAGGAACCAGGTCAAAATTGCATCTTGGAGAGAAAACTCTGACTGCAGTATGGACCAACTATACAGCTAGTAAAATCAAGAGGTAGGATTTGAGCTCAAATCTCTCTGGGGCTGAGCTGATTCCACCGCACCAGGCCTACTCCTGCAGATGACATGCAGAAGGCCCTTGGTGAAGCAAGACAAGTCCAAGGTCTCATTGAAAAGAATCCTTTCCTGTCTGACCTCCAGGCCTGGCATAAAGGAATTGTGAAATGTTTTAGGGGGTCATTGAAAGAAAAACAAAGGCCTGGAGAGCATCAGAGAGGCAGGTGGAGGCTATAAGGCCTAATTTGTACTTGTTCTAATCTGCAGGACTTGTTTTCCTTGGGGGTGAAGGAGGGCAGAGGTGAGGGTTCAACAGAGAAGGTAGGGAGATGGAGAGGGAAGCACTATGATGGTTGGTGATATCTAGACTGATCCCCTATGGAGAGGCCACCTAATTGTGAGATATCATCTAGGCATTTACAAAGAACTCCAGCTCAGTGAACTTCCCTAACCTTATTCTAATACAGTTGACCCTTGAACAACATGGTTTGAGCTGGGTATGTCCGTTTAATTCGCGAATTATTTGTATTTGACCTGCAGAGTTCAAACCCACATAGTTTAAGGGTCAACTGGGGGTTGGGCATGTGCAGATTCATAGGGGTGCCGCTTTAAATGATACATGAATTTTCTACTTCTGGAGCAGTCATTGTCTGTAACCCTGGGTTTTTCAAGTTAAGTGTAATTTGTTGTGAATGCTATTCAGAGAGTCCGTAGTCTAGAGCAAGCAAACTCAAAGGCTAATACGGATCAAATAAAGGTGGCATTTGGCCCGTGGGCCATGAGTTTGACATGCTTGCCATAGACCTTCCTCCACACTTTCTTTCTCTCACTCTTTTTTCCCTTCCATTCCCTTTTCTACCCTTCCCTTCTCTCCCTTTTCTTCCTTTCTCTCTCCTTTCTTCCTTTCTCTTCCTTTTTAAGGTTTAGGACATGTAACAAATTCTGCATTTACTTAAATTAGATTTTAACCAATTGGAGATTTGTCAGTAAATGGGGTCATAATAAATAAAACACTCCAGACTTTCTCAGAGTTGAAGTAGCAATTTCATCATTTGATTTTTTTTTTAAAATCAGCACAGATTTCTGTAAGCCTTCTTGATGAGTTTTGTAAAAACAAAATCCATGTGGACTACAATTTCTCAAACTTAGTTTCAGGTTAAAATTAAAGATAAACATTTACTGAGAGTTAATATCTTGTAAAAAGAAGTTTTTAAAAATATCCTTTCAAAGTCTCTCATAACTTGAGGAAAATTGGCATGCTTTATGAAATTTAAACTTTTATGCATTAATCTTCTCCCCAAGCCCCACTGATGGAAAAAAAAAACAACCCACAACAACTTAGGAATAAAATTTAAGCAATCAAATTGGTTAACCTTCACAATGTTGGAAAATCAGCTCAGCAAATACCATGGCAGGTGTCATGAGTGATGGTTGAGGGCCCCAGACGGACATCAACTAATGGTCCTACCTATCACTGACTCATCATTCCATTGTTTCACAGCTCTGCAGACACTCCACTGAGGGTAAGCTCGCTGTATCAATTGCATTTAAAAAATATAGCTTATTTTATCTTATTAAAAATGAAAGTACATATATTAAAAATAGAATACATCTACTTGTTGTGGGTGAAACTTGTGAGGTTCAGAAGGTAGGGGAATATATGATTACTGAAGGAGAGATGAGTATATGTGGAAACACCTGGGAGATATATGTGAATAGGAGGGGGAACAAGATGATTTTGAAATCTCCTCCCAGCTGACAAATGACAAAAGTGATGTTCTTGCTTAGTTATGCATATCCCTGGATTTGAGGGCTATTTAAAAAATTGTGGTTGCCCAACCCATGAAAAGGAGAACCTCATGTTTTTTTGACATTGCAATCTGAAATGGTCTACACTGAAATGTTAACAACAGAAAATGATGTACATGTTGTTTGAGTTAAGCCATGCAAAGGCAAGACCTCATCTTGCGACAGTCCTGGTGCTGAATCCCTCTACTGTAAAATTAGAAGAGTTGCAAAAAACTAAAATGTAAGAAGCAAGCTCTTGGGCATAACTCACAATAAAATGCTTTATAGATTGATCTAAAATGGGAAATAAGGAAATTAGGCTCTACTGGACTTTGGTAGATGGAAACGCCATTTTCCCACTCTTGGTTCCTATGAGGCAGTGAATTTTTCACCTTTCCATTGGGAAAGAATAGCAATTGAGCATTGCTCATCCTAGCTCTTGCTCTTCCTCTGGAGGTGAGCTACCTGCAAGGAACATTTTTAATGAGGCTCCTCTGCTGCTTCTACAGGACAGGAGACAGAGCAGCCTGCTGGTCCAGCACTGATGTGACCAGGTAGATAAGTCTGTTTAATTCTGAAATTCAGTAGTTGCTTAAGTTCACTTGGCTTCCAGACTGGCTGTTCACTCCAACTTAGTCTCTGTCAGTATTTTCATCCTCTAACTCTTATTTTCTAAAATTGTTCAAAACTTGAATAGAAAAGAAAACCCAACATATTGCAGACCTTCTGCATTTCCTCAATTAGTATTGGCAAAGATGGTACCAGAAATGTAATGGTCTTCAAGAAGTTTTAGCCTCACAAGGGTGTTGACTAGGTTAAAGCCAGTTGTCCCACAGTCACAATCCTTGAACTTAAACATGATGGGCAGAAATGATCCCACAAGAGCTTAATTTTGCACCTGCATTTCCCATGTATGGGACATAAGCATTGGTATCCATATTGGCTTAATGGTCAGAGAAGGAGACTTGAGATCTTTGTACCTTCTTAGCAATGGTTGGGTGGTGGCAGCTTCAATAGCTGTGAACTCTGCTCAGTACTTTGGCCTTCATGATATCGTGTGAGCAGACATTTTGGTTTTATGAAGCCATGTCCATTACCACTGATTCCCGTCATGGAGTTCCTCAGGCCCGAGAGAACTTTCTCCCAAGAAGAAGAAATAATTACATACTTCTTATTATGTTATTATTAAATCCAAATTCAGTTTGAAGTCCTGTGGGGAGAGTGCCTTTGGAGATATGAACCAGTGCACAACTTTTAGATTAGCTCCCTCTCTTACCCATGAAGGCAGTTCAAGGTGACATGAAAGAGGAACAGAATTTGACCCAGCTATTCTTTCCAAATTTACCAATTGGATCAATTATGCCATCTCCATAGGGGGAAAATGAGCAAAGGGAGTCTTTGAAAAAATTCTCCTCTTAGCCAGAAGGGGAGACATGGTGCTGAGAGCCCATTTCCCATTGCTTCCTGGTAAAATGCAATTTTCTTCTTCAAAGTTAACAAATAGAAGGGAGAAGGGACTCACAACAGGTAAAGAATTTGAAGAAAACATTCTTGCCTGTTAGCAGCAACTGGGAAAAGTGTCTTCAGAAATGCTGTGTAAACAATTGATATGCTTTGGGACAAAAATCCCAATTTATATTTTCCCAATTCAAAAAAAGTGAAGTCAAAAACTAAAAGCAACCCATGGAGATCAACTAGATGTATGAAACTAACTTTTTATTAAAAAGAAAGAAAGGAAACCAATTCTCATCCCAGCTTGGGCTGAGATGATCTGTGTGCTGGCATGTGGACTGGGAAATGTGTATTTTTCAAAGGGTAAAAAACAAGAGTCTGGTATCCATTATTTCAGTAGTTACCTGAACTATGAAAAGTTTGAGTAAGAAATATGAACTGGGAAGAGTTTAACTTGACTTGTAGGTCTATGTCTGGCTGGTCTCCAGAGTGGCTGTTAATCAGGAATTGCAAGTAGGAATGTGAGACTAGGGTGAGCTGGGACACATGTGAAGTTGGCAACTCGTGACATGATGCCATATGCTAGAGTAGTTTAGGGCTACAACTCTGGATTCAGTCAGCTTGGATCAAGTTCTGGACTTTTTACTTGTTAGTGGTATTGGGCAAGTTACTTAACATCTCTGTGCCTTAGTTTCCTCATATGCAAAATGGTGATAAAATATAGGGCCTACCTCACTGAGTTGTTATTCAGATTAAATGAATTATTGTACCCAAGGTACTTGGAACAGTGCCTCCCACCTCATAAACACCATATACTGCGTTATGATCAGATCTACCCAGGCTACAATTGAGTGGGGCATGGTTGAAAGAGGTTGTGGTCAAGTACTGGAGACAGGCTGGGTCTGCATTAGAATTTGATTGTGCCACTAACTACCAAGAACTACATGTCACTTAATTTCTCTGAGCCTCAGGTTTCTCTTTTGTAAAATGTAGAAAATACAGCATTGCCATAAGGATCAAATAAACAAAAAGTTTCTGGAAGTTCTGTCCTGTAATGTCTTCAATAAATAGTTATATTCCTTTCACCTTCTTCCCTGCCCCAACTTCCCATATTCCTCATGCTCTCTCAGAATGAAAGTCTAGGCTGAAAAAAACCCCCAAAATATCACTACACTTATCAAGATGCTGTACTTGATTTAGAATCAGTACTGTAAGTGAACTAATGAAGTAGATCAGGAGGTGAGGAGAAGGGAGGCAAGAAGGAGTTTCTGGGCTCATAAAGTCCTATCTTGAAGGCTGACCTAAGAAGCACCATATCCAACCACAAGTGTGTTTTTTTGTTGTTGTTATTGTTTTTTGTTTGTTTTTGTTTGTTTTATGTTTGTTTTTTGGTTTTTTTTTGCACCAGAACAATGCTGATAGTCAAGGGAGTCACAATAATGAAAATAACATGTTCTCCAGCTGCAGAGATTTATAATATTGGAGAGGAGAGAAGAAAAGCTCCCTAGTAGCTCTAATGCATATTGACTATGATTCATATACTGACAGATTTACAAACCAAATGTTACAGTGGCTCAGAATAGTGAGTGAGCCTATCTGGTTTGCCCATATGGAAAAACTATAAGACAGAGGTAGTGGCTAACGTGGTCTTTGAAACTGGATGGTGTTTGGATCGGTTGCACTGTTGAACAAAGGCATACAGAACCAATGGTCATTGTATGGACTGAATTGGCTACCTCAAAGTTCATATATTGAGTTCCTAACCCCCAGCACCTCAGAATATGATCCTGTTTGAAGATGAGGTCTTTAAGAGGTAATTAAGTAAAAATTAGGTCATATATGTGGGCCCTATTCCAATACTACTAATGTCCTTATAAGAAAAGGAACCAAACTTGCATACCTACTTGATCATTGTGTGTTATTACTTTTATATAACAGGCTTTGATGTTAATACTTTGTTGACGGCCGAACCGGTTTGGCTCAGTGGATAGAGCGTCGGCCTTCGGACTCAGGGGTCCCGGGTTCGATTCCGGTCAAGGGCATGTACCTTGGTTGCGGGCACATCCCCACTGGGGGGTGTGCAGGAGGCAGCTGGTCGATGTTTCTCTCTCATCGATGTTTCTAACTCTCTATCCCTCTCCCTTCTTCTCTGTAAAAAATCAATAAAATATATTTAAAAAAATACTTTGTTGATGAATTTTTTCATCTATGTTCATAAGGAATACTATTCTGTAGTTTTTCTTTCTTGTAATGTCCTAGGATTGGTGTTATGTTTGCCTTAAATGTTTGGTAGACTTTATCAGTGAAGACTTCAAGGTCTGGGTTTTATTTTTATTGGAGAAAAGTTTTATAAATGAATGCAATTGATATAGGATTATTAAAATTTTCTATTTCTTCTTAAGTCTGTTTTGTAATTTGTGTCTTCCAACGAATGTATCCATTTTATCTAGTATGTCAACTTTATTGGCATAAATTTGTCTAAAATGCTCCCTGATTAGTCTTTTATTCTCTTGATATCTGCAGCTTCTGTAGTGATGTCTCACTTCTGTTGTTTTCCTTTATCAAGCATCACAATCCTGTGTATCCTGTGGTCCAGTGTTGGAAATCAATTATTTACACATTTTGTCCAATTTCCTACTTACTTAGGTTGGGAGGGTTAGTATTCTCTCAGGGTCAGAAACAGACTTTCCAATTTATTTTTTTAATGCTGTTCAAAGCAAAACAATAAATAAATAAATTAGGGCACCGATCTATAGAACTGTAAAGTGGAATTTTTAAAAATAACAGCAACTAATTGTTATTAAGAATCTCTCAGTATGAGACACAGTGCTAGAGACTGTGTATGTCTTTTCCTACTTCGTTCTCCTATTAGCCTTAGAGAGACTTATTATTATTCCCTCTTAGCAAGGGAGGGAACAGTGATTGTAAGGAGCAATTAAGCACTAGAGTTAAGATTTGAACCCTGGGCTGTCTGACTCCTGGCATTGTATTCCTCTCCTCCATTTGAGTAGCATGGAAGAGAACAGGGTGGCAGCCCATAAGGATTACTAGAGTGGAAAAAAAGATTTTAGGGTTAAAGGAAGAACTAGAGATGAAACATCAAGGCCTAGCAAAGCCACTATACATGGGACACTTCTCCCCATGACTCACAGACTGTCCGGTTGCAGGCCTGTCCTAATCTAAAATGGAATTTATATCCCTCACTTTGCAAAGTTCAGTTAAGATCACTTGCCCTAATTTTCACGGGTTCTCTGCACCATTTCCAACTTGCAGAAAGTTTGCAATTTTCCTCCCCGTACTCAGAGTCTTTGGTTTGTGAGGACTGTATCTAGCCTCTTATTAATTTCCTCTGACTTCTTGTCACTCAGCTGTGCCCCTGCAGATTTTCTCTTTGGTATTTTTTCCTTTTTTTTTTCTGCTGCTATTATGAAATAGACCTTTGGTCTCTGGGGTTCTCTCCATACAGTTTTAAGTATATTTTTTTGTGATTCTTTATTATTAAATTTTTTTTTCCTCCATCATCAACTTCTGCCTAAGCATGAGCCAATTTCTTTACTTTGTATTTTGGCTGTGCTCCTAGGGAATGGAATTCAACCTGCCTTTTGTGCAAACACATGCAATTGCAGCACCTCTCCTACTTGGGTTCCTGAGCTAGTCACAGCCTACAAATAGCATTCAGAGATCTACTTGAAAACCTCTGACTACTCAAATCAAATAACTGTTCATCAACCCTGATTTTATTTCATTTAGCTTCTGATTTGGGGATTCAATTGGTCATTAAAACCCTTTATCTGCTTCAGTCACCCTCGTTCTGTTTTCTTTTTGAAGGCTTACCATGCACCCTGGCTGGACTTTATACAACTAGATATTATGGCACATTCTTCTCCACTCTGGGCAGTGCTAAATTCAGTTTAGTAATCCAAATCTTTCTTGTATGTAAACCTATTATCCGTGTGGTGCAATCAGTCCCAGAGCTTTTGATCACATTTCTTACTAGGATAAAGGTTACCTTCATGGTGGCAGATAGTTTGCATCATTCATGCCATATCTAGTGCCAAGTTGATAATAATTCTGAGCACTTGTCCAACTTAAAGGGGAAAGCGTGGCTATTGATTAGCAATTGTTACCCTGTTTATGGGAGAGGAGAGTGGTGACACAGATGTTAAATGTTTGCCAACCCTGGAATCTATTTATTCTCTGATGACAATAGCTATGGGATGCCTTGCCAATAACTACTTTAATAAAAATAAAATCTTAAACTTTAGACCTGAAATAAAACTTACAATATAGATAACTTTTAATGAGTGCTTATTCTATACCAGAAATTCTGCTAAATTCTTCATATAATTCATATTGCTTAATTTTCAGTAATACTCTATCCAATTTAAACACAACAAAAAAATGAGACTCAAGAAGTTTATGTAGATGGCCCAAAGCCATATAGCTAGTCAATGGGAGAATCTGCCTATAAACCCAATTCTGTTTGATTTGAGATCTGACCACTGATAACAAAAAGTGAGACAAAAAAGCTTCACTTGTATATGTATGTGGCAAATGAACCCACTTCATTTTCCTCTTTGACACATAGGAAGACTACATGTCCCAGCTTCTCTTGCAAATAGGTGAGACCGTATGATGGGGTTCTGGCCAGTGGAATGATGGTGGAAGTAATATGTGCAACTTCCAGGTACCAGGCCCTCAAAGCCTCACGTGCAATCCTTCACACTCTCTCTTGTTTCTCCTTTTGTCAGATGAAGAAGACTCTGAGACCATAGGAGTTGTGGCTCCAGTAGAAGCAAGGAACTCAGGTCCCTGAGTGCCCTGGTAATGCAGAGTTCACTGCTCACCACGTTGGTCTGTGATATGAATGAGAAATAAACTTTTATTATGCTAATCCACTCATATTTGAAGTAGATCATTACAGGAGTTAATATACCCTGAGTGATTTAAAACTCAGGTCTCCTAATGTCCAGTCTGTATTTCTTCTCACTACCCAGCACAAGTCAAAATGTATTCCCCAAAACATTGGCTTCTCAAGTTCTGATTGCTTGATGTTCCATCAGTTCTATATTTGACCATAGAAGTACATGTCTCTTTTTTCTATAGCTTGCTTCCTTAATGAGATTACACTCTTCTTTCATTTTCATTTACCTTGACCCTTAGGGAGGTCAACTACGGTGGCAGTAATGGGATCCATACTTTGTTCTCTAATACAATGATTTTCAACTGGTGTGCCACACAAAAAAATAAAAAAATTAAAACATGTAATACTTGACTATTTAGTCAGTGGCACTGACCTTTTCCCTTAGGTTGTTAAATAAAAAAAATGACAACAGCCCACACAAAAATAGCCATCCCATGTGAATAAATCAAAATTGGGTCTATTTTTTTGGTGTGCCTCAGAATTTTAGTAATTAGTTTATGTGTGCTATGAGATGCAAAAGCTCAAAAATCACTGCTCCAATAGATGCCTGCCATTTCTCATTGACCCGATTCTCCCTGTCCTCTATCTATATCAACTAAATGTTTTTTCCATCAAATGTACTTCTTTCTTAAACTAAATTCTTATTTTCACACCTAAATAATATTTTCATTCTGACTCAGAATAAAACAAAACTCAATATGTTCCCTTAAAAATTGGAATTTGGGTTCCTGTTTTGTACAGTTTCTTTAATCCTGATGTATTGTTCCTTATCTGGTTGTTTATCTGATGTGAATCTTGTTTTATACTTGCTGGCATCCTTTGAAAGAAAAAGCACCACTTCAAGTTTTGTGCTATGCTTTGCAATACACAAAAATATTTATGCTTGTTGACATTCTGTTGTTTTATGGTGTCTACCTGATGCTATCACATATGTTTCATACATGGTAATAATGATTATGGAATCACTTAATAATTACAGTAGAGGCTCATGAATCACAGTGGCAGGAAAAAAAGCTATAGACTTATCAATCCAGCTCATTATATACCAACTGCCCCTTTCTCTTTTTAAGTACACATAGGCAGACTCGGAGCCTGCTGCCATACCACCTTGTTGTTAGGCTGTGTGTTCATATGGGGCTCAAGTTGCAGCCTTAACCACATCCCTGGGGAACATTTCCACACCCCCACTGAGTTTTCTCTGTTTAAAAACCCCATGTGATGGAATGGTGCCCATGAAAACCTCCAGAGGCGTGTCAGAGATTGGAACAGTGGAAAGAAATGGGGCCAATAATAATAACAATAATATGTTGGTCTTTATGTGCATGTGAGTGTGTACCTGTGACCATATGTATATAGTATTTCAGTTTTCAGTATGAGATTCAATTCTGTAGAATGCCATTCATGGAAATACTACTCTGAATGCTTCCAGGAGAAAAGCAAAGAGCAAAGAAACGTCAGAGGGAGCAAAGAAAACTTTGTCGGAGCTGAAGCACGTTTTCTTCTGAGATTTGTGAGATGAAACTGATGACAAGTGAAACGTTCTAGAAAAGGAATTGCCCATCCTGGTGAGCATTTTCCATAGTGTATTTTCTTGAATTCTAATCTTTGGGAGGTTAATGGTTGCAAACATATAACAAAGTGTTTTGTGTCCAAATGAATCTTTACTGGTATAAACGTCAGTTAACCAAGTTAAATTGGTTTCCGTGGGACTTCTTGGGTCTTTTAAGACAGCGACAATGACTTGGACTTGAAGAGGGGCAAGAGCAGAGGCGATAGGAGGCTGGTTTTCCCAGAACAATGGTCAAGGGCTTTTCTTTCTCTGTGTCTTCAAAATTGGATATTCAGCACACAAACTTGAGTATAGCCTGTACAAGCACACACAATTATAGGGATATGCTTATCAAAATAAATGTTCCATCATCGCCACCATTAACACTGAGCCACGGGGGACTTTTGGAAGACATTTGATTGCATGCTTATAATGTACAGGCATAGGCTTTATGCCTTTCTTGGAGGCTCTTTTAAGGATAAATAACCGTTCATTAAGCATATTGAACTTATGGGGGAGAAATGATAAATTCTAGGTGACATTGACTTGATTTATTTTAAATTGACTTTCCACATTCATGAAGATAGCAGAAAGGATGTGGAGCCCCACCTAGTCACTTTCCTTTTTAAATCAGGAAAATGTGGTTACTCTCTACTGTCACTCCTTTGCAAGACTCATATTTCTAGCTGTATCCTTCTATATCCTTGTACCCACTCCCTTCTCTGGACCTCCCCCCCCCCCCTTTAACAATTACCCCCCTCTCTTCACTTCATTTTGCCTCACTCCTTAACATTTTGTAATATGGTTTTTATGAAAAAGATCTCTCCAAACAGAAAATATTTGCAAATCATATATCCAATGAAAATTTAATATGCAGAACATATAAACAACTCCTAAAATTCAACAATAAAAAGACAAGCAACACAATTGAAAAATTGGCAAAGGACTTTCTCCAAAGATTACAACTGGCCAATAAGCACATGGGAAGATGCTCAACATTATTAGTCATCTAGGAAATGCAAATCCATACCACATTGGGATACCATTTTATACCCACTAGAATAAAAAAGAAAAACACGTGAAGAAAGCACAACTAAACTAAATAAGTGTTGGTGAGGATGTGGAAAAATTGGAACCCTTACACATTGCTGGTGGGGATGTATAAGGCACAGCTGCTATGGAAAATAGTTTAGTGGTTCCTCGTAAACTAAACATGGAAATACCCTATGATTCAACAATTCCATTCTTGGATATAAACTATAATTGAAAAAAAGTGAATTTCACAGGTAGTTGTACACTAGTGTTCATTGCAACTTTATTCACAATAGTCCCAAAATGAAAACAATCAAGTGTTCATCAACAGATTAATGGGTAACAAAATGTGTTATTTACATACAATGGAATATAATTCGTCTATAAAAAGGAAAGAAATTCTGACACATGCTACAACATGAGTAAACCTTAAAAACATTATGCTGAGTGAAATCCATCAGAAATAAAAGGACATATATTGTACAATTATATGAAAAATCTAGAACAGGCAAATTCATAGACAGAGAGTAGATTAGAAGTGATTTGGTGAGGATGTGGAAAAATTGGAACCCTTATACATTGCTGGTGGGGATGTATAAGGCACAGCTGCTATGGAAAATAGTTTAGTGGTTCCTCGTAAACTAAACATGGAAATACCCTATGATTCAGCAATTCCATTCCTGGATATAAACTAAATTGAAAAAAGTGAATTTCACAGGTAGTTGTACACCAGTGTTCATTGCAACTTTATTCACAATAGTCCCAAATGAAAACAACCAAGTGTCCATCAACAGATTAATGGGTAACAAAATGTAGTATATAAACACAATGGAATATAATTCGTTTATAAAAAGCAAAGAAATTCTGACACATGCTACAACAAGGGTAAACCTTGAAAAAAGTATGCTAAGTGAAATCCACCAGCAATAAAAGGACATATATTGTACAATTATATGAAAAATCTAGAACAGGCAAATTCATAGACACAGAGAGTAGATTAGAAGTGATCAGGGGCTCGGGGTGAGGGTGAATGGGGAGATATCTAAGTGTTTAATGAGTACAGAGTTTTTGTTTGGGATGATAAAAGAGACCTGAAAATAGATATGTTGTACAACATTGTGAATGTAATTACTGGCACTGGATTAGATATTTAAAATTGGGTAAAATGGTAAAATTTTATGTTATATATATCCAGCATTTTAGCACCAAAAAAGGTGCTTTTCTGAAGAAATACCTCTCCTGGGCAGAAGAAGCTTGTCTGGATCCATGGGGATTTTCCTCGGAATCCTCATGGGGGTCTGTTCTCAGGATGTGTGCCAGTTGCTCAAATGCTGCTTTCTCACTGAGGCCTTTCCTGGCTACTTGGTTAAAAATTGCCACCCTCCCCAACTTCAGCATTTTGTCCTCCCCTTCCCTGCTTTCTTTTACTTCATTATTTGTCTTTATCTAGCTGACATATATATTTTATTTAATTACCTGATTTTAGTGCATCTCCCTCAACTGGGATGGAAGATCTATGAGGGAGAGATTTTTACCTCTTCATCCCCCAACTGCTCTGTCCTCATGTGACTAGCTTTGCATGAGTTCAGCTCTCAATAACTAGGTGTGGGATGACAGATCAGTGCATGCATTCCTAGAAGATGCTCAGACAGTGGCTGAGTGGGACAAGTATCTCTTATTACATCTTTCTTCACTGCCCTCCGAGTGACATCAGGATTCATCTCCCTGTTTATAAGGAAGTCGAGCCAGGGGCTGAGGAGAACAGGGAATCATGTTTGTTATAATAAAATATATTAGAAGTTGGGAAGAGCAGCTGACGGGGTTCAGAGCACATTATCCCAAAATATGACAGGACCTGGAAAGACTCTCTGACTTTCCCCTGAAGCAGATCATAAACCCTTTCTTGAGAGGAACCTGTCCCCCGACACCCACCTGCACCAGGAAAGGAGCATTATTATCTCAGAAGACGGAAGTACACGAAGAGAAATCCAACCGGAACGAACAGGTCTTGCTGAGTTTCCCCAGTTTACTACCCTTAGCTCATATCATTTTGTCTTATAACATTTTTCTGTGACTGTCCACTCCTCATCAAACTTTGCATAAAAATACGGTTAACCACTCCATAGCGTCTTCATTGTCATTTAAGAGTTACACTAGATAGATTTGTATGCTTTTCTATCGTTAATCTGCCCTTCGTTACAGAGCCCCAGCTGAGAACTCAGAGGAGTAGAAGGAAAAGGCTCTTTTTCTCCCCTGCACAGCTGAAATAGAATTTTTAAAAATGGAAAACCACCACAGTTGTATTTTTGAAATATTTGCCATTTCTTCTGCTAACTTAACCAGAAGTAGCCTGGGCTCCAAGGACTTTCTTATCCCAGATTAGCATACTTACATTTTCCAGAGATTAAGCAAAAAGAAAAATACCATTTTTCAAAATTCACAAAATCATAGTTTAAAACAATGGGAGAAAGAAGCAAGTAATAAAATTCTTAGAGCCTTCGCAAATGGAGGTTCTCACGGCTAGGAAAAATCCAGGTGGTGGGGCATTGAGGCAGGAGTAGCCCCTTCTCTGGGTTCAGCTGCCAGTTCCTGCCCTTGATGCTTTGAATCCAGAAGAGATCTCCTGCTCAAGGTTCCTGTCAGCCTGCCTGGCCTCCTGCTTCCCTCCTACCTTGGCCTCTTGCTTGAGCTATGTTGTTAACTTGTCTTGCCCCTTAGATTCTAAGTCCTGAAGAATCATGGTCATTCATGATGCCTCTTTTTCTCCCCGACTCCCTGCCTCAGAGCAGAGGCCTAACATAATTGTTGAGTGATTCCAATTTAAACGAGTCCAAAACAATGACCATAAGCATGCTGCTGGCATACATCCATAGGCTTTCAGGAGGTCTAAAAATACTCCACCCTCCTGGCCCACTGAAATCATCCTTATACTTCAGGCCCAATTCAGACATCTCACTTTGAAGCCTTTCCTGATGTCCCCCACTGTGCATCCCTTTATAGAGTCAAGTGATCATACATTGGCTTCCTTTCTATTCTGTGAACTCCTCTATGTTTTTATAACATTTATGTTTTATTGCATGGCCTGTTCCCAGCACCATGCCTGGTGTAGAGGACCTGGTCAATAAGTAGAATGTGCTGAACTTCTCTGATTGCCTCTGACTACCTGCCTTCTTCCTCCTTCCTCTCTATCACTCTTCCTCTCTTTTCGCTTCTTCCCATCCAATTCTTATCCCTTCTTCCCCTCTTCCTAGAACCTATACTGAGAGGTTCTAAATGGATTCTTGAAGAAGCTAAGTCCTGAAAGTGCATACCAGGATCCTGTGAACTTCCAAGAATCTGCTGTTGGAGCTCAGGATAGGCTGCCCTCAAATGTGCCAAGATGGCCTATTGATTATTTTGAATTAAAGTGACTTGAGAAACAGTCAGTGCAAGAAGAACACTCTAACCTTCCTTTCTCTGACCCCCATCGAAAGCAGGAAATCTGTCTTCCATGTGAAAGGTACCCTCCCTATACCAGAAAGTAGAGAGACATTCTGATCACCAGAGACAGAGAATTCAAAGCTGAGACGCTTGCATAAAAAAACCTTGATACTTCTTTACTAAGTTACTACTCTCCCTAGCCCAAACTCTCCTTGGATTCTTCACTAATTAAGGACCCAAGCCTAAATTTCTTTGTCCTGTTAATTCCTCATGGGTGTATTATTTCTTGGTCTAAAAAAAGTATAAAAACTGTCTTCTTTGGTCATTTCTTTAGGTTCCACTTCTGTGACAGTTCTGTACATGCAAATTAATTCTGTGTGTGTGTGTGTATGTGTGTGTGTGTGTGTGTGTGTGTGTGTGTTTTCTCCTGTTAATCTGTTTCATGTCAACTTAATTAGACCAGCCAAAGAGCAATGGTAGGGAGATATCCTCTCCCAAACACCTCCTTATATCTCCCTAAACATATTACTTTTTAGTCTATTTTTATTCCTTATCCAAATCAATAATTTTTAGAACATGAGTTGCTTAAAACCCAATACAAAAGTGTATGTGTGTGTACATGTGTGTATGTATCTGGGTGAAGATAGGGTTAAAGGAGTCTGAGAGCCCTGCCCCACACCCAACCATCCAAGGAAATTAAAAACCACAGATCTAGATACTTTATTATATTAAAATATAAAAAGATAAATTTATTTTTATAAAATAAAAACAAAGAAATGAGAAAAGACACCGGTTACTTAAAATGCTTCCACAGCACTCATCTCCCTATAGGCAGAGCCTCAGGGGACCCTTTTATAATAAAAAATGGAATAGTGGCCAGAGCTACCCTTCATTGTATCAGGATATCACACCCACACTCTCGAAAATGGCACAGGACTCTGATAAGCTGTGTCCTACATTCCAGGAAATGTGCAATACTCTGCACAAGATGACAGATTCAGGGTTTTGTCCAGAAACAAATTATCTTTGTTTGTTGCTGACCTGTAGAAGTTCAGGTTTCTTGGGTTATACAGCCTTAGAAGGCACTTCCCATTTGAAAAAGTAGAGTCCCATTGCTGCTTAAATGGATGAAGGCATTTAGTTGGTGTGTGCCTGATAAGTAAGTGCCAAATCCAAAAAAATCATTGTGTACAATTATGAATAATGATCTTGGATGCCTGGTATTTCTAGTTTGTGCAGCTACTAGCATATTGCTCCATATGGACTTTCCTGTACCCTGCAATCCATCCAACTCTCACACCTGGTGGGATGGTCATTAGCTATTCACAGCTTTAATTAAAAAGAGCCCAACACATAAGATCACAGGTTCTCTTTAGGGGACAGCTCTACTTCAGTGCTTAGCAGTGGAAAGAAAGAAACTGTTCATGCCAAATGAAGGTGCCCTTTTCTCATTAAAAGTGTACGGTTGAGGAAGGTCATGTAGAAAAGTGTGCAATCTCTCTCAAGCAACACCAGATAAATTGTTTCTCACCCAGAAAGATCAGGGATGGCTCTCCAACCACAAGAGAGTTGATAAGGTGGGAGATCCCAGAGCTGAACAGGAAGTGGGTGTCTGGATTGAGATCCCATCTTCATTAACCAATTAAGTGGTTTTTAGTAATCATTTGACCTCTAAAAATAATAGCCACCATTTGCTGAGTAAGAGATTGTGTATGTTATCAAATTTTATCCTCAAAACAGGCTTACAAAAAAAAAGTGTTATTGACTCCATTTTATATAGGAGGAAACTGAGATGACGCAGTTAGGCCATTTGTCCAAAATCTTACAGCTAATATGTGGGGAGCAGGGTTTCTTTCTAACCTCAACGTTCATATCCAAACCTGTATCTTCTGCTTTTTCCCAAAGAGTAATAAATAAACATTTATACTTCTAGATTTTTCTTCATGCCCCCCCAAGATCATTTTAATTAAAAGATAATGAGCATATATTTACATTTGGTCAGGAATTGTGCCAAACAAGACCTTTCTCAGAAATCCAAATAAGGGATATCATTATCTTTGTGTGGTTGAGGTTCTCCAGAAAATCAGAACCAATAGAAGATATATGAAATTAACTCACATGATAATGGAGGCTAAGAAGTCCCGAGATCTATAATCAGCAAGCTGGAAACACAGAGAATCAATAGATCATGTAAATTTCAGTTCAAGTCCAAGTCTGAAGACAGAAGAAGACCAATGTCCCAGCTTGAAGACTGTCAGTCAGAGAGGGAGCAAATTTTTTCTTTACTCGGTCTTTTTGTTCTATTCAGCCCTTCAGCAGATTAGATGGGGCCCATTCACATTAGGGAGAGCAACCTGCTTTACTCAGTCTCTCCATTCAAATGTTATCCTCATCCAGAAACATCCTCACAGACACACCCAGAATAATATTTAACCAAATATCTGGGCATGCCACGGTCCAGTAAAGTAGACATATAAAATTAACCATCACAATCCCCAAAGTATTTATTAATAGAAGAGAAGGTTGAGGGTCTAACAAAGTTGTTGTTGTCATCTATCAGATGAGAGGTAGATGTGATATTCAAGCATCAGTTGCTAAAACCTAGTTTCCTGATGGCTCCTCTTTCCCCCTATCCATACCCATGTGAGTGGGTTGTATCTTTGTTGATAGTGGCAAGAAATGAGGGAGTAATTAAGAAGGCAGATGTGATAATTCTTATTAGTAACACAAATAAATTTCCAAACATACCAAAGGGTGTAGATTATAAGCTCTGTCATCTACCTGTCTTAAACTTTCCTTCTCTGAGTGATGGGTCCAGGTGGAACTGGTAAGGGATTAAAGAATCAGGAACATATATCTACTTCAATGATACTGGAAAGAGATGAAACAAGTCAGCAGTAACCAAGCGAGTCTTCAGCTCACATTAATTTATACCCCAAGTTCATCTCCTCATGATCTCACCCTTTGCCTACTACACATACACTCCAATCCTGAAAATTCCATTTCAATACTTCCTCCAAGGTAGAGTTAATTAAGCCATGTGCTACTCTGCACCTAATAATTGTTTACTTCATTTGCATTTTTCATTATATTATTAACTTGAGGAGGGTGCTTATCCCTCGGGCAACTAGGAGTGATGCTGGCACTGCTCAGTCTTATCCCAGATTTTCAACTCAGTTGGAGCTGTTTGTGTCCAGCACTGTTCTTGGCTCACAGCTGGGGTCATGGGAGTTTAAAAGCTCTGCTGTGTTTTCTGTATTTGTGAGTTTCTACTAATACTTCCCATTAATGTAATGATAATTCCTTCTGCTTTTACCAACTAAAAATAATATATTTCCCCCTCTATGTAATAGCTTTCCCTCTATGTATTCAGCTTTAGAATTTAACCCTTCAGCATCTTATCTTGGAAAAATCAGGATAGTAATACCTGCCCTTGACTTCATGGGATCATGAAATATGAACCTATGTAATATTTTAAATTACTCTGCTTTTATTTTTATTAATTTAATTTCAATTTTATCTAAATAACATATTCAATATTTTTAAAGGTCAAGTAACTACTATGCTTCCTATAAAGAGAAATGACACCCTACACCTGATTCTCACTACCTTTTGAGAACCACTTTCAATTTTTCTTCAGTGTTTCTTTTGTTGTTTACCTCCTTTTTTTGTTAATCTTTGCCCAAGGATATTTTTCCATTGTTTTTTAAGGAGAGTGGAAGAGAGAGGGAAAGACAGAGAGAAACATTCATGTGAGAGAAACATATCTATTGGTTGCCTCCTGCATGAGCCCTGACCAGGGTCCAGGCCAGGGAGGAGCCTACAACCAAGGTACATTCCCTTGACCAGAATCAAACTCAGAATCCTTTGGTCAGCAGGCCAGTGCTCTATCCACTGATCCAAACTGGCTAGGGCTATTTACCTCCATTAAAAGTAAAAAAAAAAAAGCACGCTTTTTTTTTTTGGAGACCAACCAGGTAAGATCTCTATAGTTTTCATGGCTGAATCTGTAGTCTGCCATATAATCCTATTTTCTGTATGATCTTCACTCCATATCTGCTCCCCAGCTATGTCTAGTGTTACCAACTATAGAATCTTTTCACTTCAACCTTTCAAGAGAGCAAACTCTTGTCTTATCCTGGATAGAAACAATTACTTAAGCTGGTGAAAAGGTTCTAAAGGCCCCAAATGGGGTTTGCAACTATGGCCTGTGGGCCAAATATGACCTGCTACTTGTTCACGTAAAGTAAGATTTATTGGAACATAGTCACACCCATTCATGGCTGCTTTTGCACTACACTGCAGTGTTAAATAATTGTGCCGGAGCCCATATGAGGCACAAAGTCTACAATATTTGCTATCTGGCCTTTTACAGAAAAAAGTTTTCCAATTCCTAAACTATATAGACTTTCAATCAATACACCTATTTCTAACTCATCCTGTGCTACCAACTGCAAAATCACCTGGTACCTTCTATTCCTGAAACTTTCCAGGAATCTGTATATGGTATTTTTAAAATATTTTTTATCAATTTTTTTTTTTAGAGAGAGAGGAATGGAGAGGGATCCAGCCAGCAACCCATGAACCAGCAACCATTTGGTGCATGAGGCGGCACCCAAACAACTGAGCCACATCGACCAGGGCTGTGGTACAGCATTATTCAGTTTATTTCTTATCAACATTTTACCACTAGTTTTCTTCTCTTTGATATGTCAGTTACCACTTACTCATCTGAATTCTATATTCAAAAGAATTTGTTAATGTCTCTACTGTTGTTTTAACTTACATTCTCATTGTCCTTAAAGGTTTATGCCATTTTGGTGGAGGTTGGAGAATGTATCATTTGGTACTTTTCAGAAAATAGTGAACCACTCAAGGTATTTTAAACAGAGGGGTTATGTAATTTAGGGAATATAGATGTTTAGAATACTAGTGTAGTGGGGCTAGAGTTTCAAAGATCACGTAAAGTCACTGCTTGTTCTCAAGTTCACTATTAGCTTTCAGAGAGGCAGGAAGTTGCAGGAGGTACAGGAAACCACCTTCAATGACCCTGAATTAGGTGCAATCCTGCAAACCACTAGTGGCAGCTGAAAAACCTCAGACTCACTGAAGTTATATCTCTGCTCTTGTTGCAGGAGCAATAAAATAATGTATGCCTCTCTCCTACTTTCCACCTAATGTGGAAACACTCTGACAAAGGATTCTGGGACATGTGTTCCCAGGGAAGAGGCACAGAAGAGAATGATGCTGCATAGCCAGAAGTCTAGCACAAGGAACTAGCAGAGATAAAGTGACTTCCATCTTCCATATTTAACTTCCCACCTTCCACCCCCACTTTTTCCTCTCCGCCATCAAGGTTTCTGTACAGCCACTGCTGCCCACTGGATGGACATTGTACTCTGGGTCCACAGACCTGGGTGGCAGACTGTGGTGTGACGTTAGGCAAACCATTCAGCCTTGGATCCTACTAATTAAATGGAGAGGGAAAAAACACCTACTTTATGAATGCTGTGAAGAGAAATAAGATAGTGCATGTTAAATGTTTAATAAACTGTAAAATGCTACATAAAATGAAAGTAGAACTATGCAGATAAATTAATTTTGGCTTATGTTTCTGACTCCTAAGAATAGCAATTTATGTCTTCAGGGAATACATTTACCTATCAATCTCATTTCAGACTTCTTTTCATCTGTCTTTTTTTAAAAAAAAAAAATTAAAAACACACACAACTATTTCAAACCCTAAATGCAGCAAAATGTCACCAGCGTACTATACTTATTTCCTTCTCCATCAGCCTATGGCAGCTGTGGCAGATGTTCTGACAGATAATGAGAACCGTGGACAGCTCCAAGACTTGAGGGAAAATGGCTCTGAATCTACTTTCTATTACAAAGCCTTGTTTTTATGCACAGGCCTCAAGGTTACAAGATGTCATTTTTATTTTTATCATTCCAACTGAGTTATTTTTTTCTTAATATATTTTTATTGATTTCAGAGAGGAAGGGAGAGGGAGAGAGAGATAGAAACATCAATGATGAGAGGGAATCATTGACTGGCTGCCTCCTGCACGCCCCCTACTGGGGATCAAGCCCGCAATCTGGGCATGTGCCCTTGGCTGAAATTGAATCCGGGAGCCTTCAGTCCCCAGGCCGATGCTCTATCCACTAAGCCAAACCGGTTAGGGCTCCAACTGAGGTTTCTTACTGGCAATATCAATTGCAAATCTTAAGTATTTGTTACAACTCAAACTAAACCCTGTTAATATCTGCAGTAAAATATATAAATTTTTACTTTTACTTATTTGAAACTGGTCTCATTCTTCTCTTATTCCATGCTGGTCTTCTGCTTTGATTATGACTACTAGGGAATTAAAATGTATTAAAACATGTAGCATGATCATGAACCAACGGAGGCCACAGTTCTGTTGTGTGTTCAGTCTTCGTTAGATGGATGAGGCCAGAAAACCATGTTGGAATCATACAAGGTGGATTCTCTTGGAAGGATGATGGCAAAGGGCTTCTGAATCACTGAAAGGAAGTGATGTGGTCAGCATTCCATTGTCAGAAAGGTGGTGTATTTGGAGTTTGTGTGCTTTGAGAATATGAAAGGAAAACTTCCCAAGCCCTGAGAAGATCCGTGGACAGGAAGAAAGGAGAATGGTAATTCTGGCTTCACAAGGGGGCAGATACTTGAACTGGAAGGTCTTATGCCCTAGCACAGGGCTTCTCGAATTGTAGTTTGTAGACCCTTGGAGATAGGCAGTCTGTGAGATTAAAAATATTTTCATTATATTATAGGACACTATTTACCTTTTCCTTTTTTTTTTTTTTTACTCTGTTGACTTTTAGTCACATGGTGCAAATACCACGGATGTCAAACTGCTGACCCCTGAGCGTAAATCACAAGGCAGTGGCACCAAACTACTGGTAGGATTTATCATCACAGCCACACACTTACAGTGTTTCAAAAGCCAGCTTCATTTAATAATGTTTTTAATGAAGCAGCAGAATTTAATCTCTTTATTAAACATTGACCCTTGAGTACATGTCTTTTTAATATTCTGTGTGACAAAATGAGAAATTCCCATAAAGCATTTCTGTGGCATAGCGAAGAATGACAATTAGTTGAGAGAAAAGCATGCACATTGGTATGTGAGTTGCCAGCTGAACCAGTTGCTTTTGTTTTGAAACACTATTTTTTTCTTTCTTTTCTTTTCTTTTTTTTGTTGTTGTTGGGAAGAGTGATTGACAGACAAACTAGAGTTACTCTTTCTTGAGTATTTAATTCTTATTCTGGCCTCTAGTAAGACTTTGTAGAAAATGGGCTAATATATGTAAAAATATGCTGTAAATTTTAAAGCTCTGTAAGAACAGTAGGTATTATGACCGTCAAGCATTTATTTTGTTCTTATTTTGTACCAGGAGCTGTGCAATGGGTTGGGGGCACAAAAATGAAGAAGATTAGTCTCTTCTCTCCCAAAGCTAACTATATCAAATTTTAATTATAATAGCTAACATTTTATAGTATTCCCTATGTTCTAAACACTCTATATATGTTTCACTTAATCTTTACAGTATAGATAAGTTCAATTATTGTTCCTATTTAAAACAAGAATATTAGCACAAATAAAGGTTAAGTAATTTTCTGCAGGTCACACATAGTAAGTGGCTGAGCCAGAATTCCAACCTAGGCTATTTGATTTCATTATCTATGTGCTTTACCATTATGCTATATTGAAAATTAGAATTATAAATACTTAACTGGAGGTAACTAGAAAGTCATTACTGATTTCAGAAAGCTAATAATTAGGAAGAAATAAAACTAAAGGTGTCCAATGTATGTTCCATGGAACACAAGTCCCCTAGATGGTCTGTTATAAAATGGATTATGGGGTCAGGAAGTTAGGGAAACATCTTGACTCTTTTTAGAGCCTTAAAATCCTACCTAGAAGTCCTGCAGAAGAGATATTTTTCTCCTTTTGTCTGATCCAGTGTTTCTCAAAGGCATTTGTCCTCAAGTTCCTTTTTCACCAACATAATTAACTGAGTTCTGCTGAACATAGTGTCTCCCTGAAACACTGTTGTAGAACTTATTTTTGAAGAAACTTGGCATGGAGTAGAAGGGTAGTGACTTGAAACAGCTAAATGAGAATGAGAAAGGGCCCTGACCATCGACAAAGCAAGAAATTGCTGAAGAGCTTGTGAACACAGCTGGTCTTGAAAACCATCCATTGGTGATCATGCCAATTGGCATGATTATGAGGTTCTCTTTAGCTACCCTCAGCAGTTACAGAGTAGGGGCAGAAAAAGTGAAAGCTTGTATTGATCCAGGATTAAAAACTGGCAGAATTAGAACTAGAACTCTTATTGTGGGTCATTATTTAATACTCCATCTAGAATTAGCTGAAAAAAATTATAGAAAGTATTGAGACATCACAGTTTTTAACAAAGCGATGTTCTGCTTAAAAGAAAATTATTTCAGTGGGAAAAACAATGACTTTAATTTCTTAAATGTGCATTGTTTACTTGAGATAGAAAAACCATCTGAATCAAAATTAATTTAAGCAATAAGAATAAACAACTTCAAGATGGTATTTGGTTCTGATGAAAGAATGATAATCTGGGTTGTATTTGGCATACAAAGCAGAAAGGCATGAAAGATGAACGAGTCTCATTCTCTGAAAATAAATGAAATGTCCCAAATCAAACTGCTCTTTTGAATTCCGTGAAGAAATTTAGAAACAAATTAACCATGTGGAATATCAATAAATACACTTTTGGTGAGGGGGCTGAATTCCAGTGCTGAGGGATGTGGAGGCATATGAGAAATTGCTGCCTGTTAGGATGGGTAGGATGCTCTAGCACAATGGTTCTCAACCTGTGGGTCGCGACCCCTTTGGGGGTCGAACGACCCTTTCACAGGGGTCGCCTAAGACCATCGGAAAACACATATATAATTACATATTGTTTTTGTGATTAATCACTATGCTTTAATTATGTTCAATTTGTAACAATGAAAATACATCCTGCATATCAGATATTTACATTACGATTCATAACAGTAGCAAAATTACAGTTATGAAGTAGCAACGAAAATAATTTTATGGTTGGGGGTCACCACAACATGAGGAACTGTATTAAAGGGTCACAGCATTAGGAATGTTGAGAACCACTGCTCTAGCACATATGCCATTTTGTGTGTTAAGTCATGACCCATCAATATCATATTTGCCAGCCCCTATCTGTCCATAGAGAAGGCTACTTAACATTCGCTCTACAGTTCACTTTGTAATATGCTATTTTCCCTTTGAAGAAAATGAGTCTTTTCTCCTTCTTACCAGCTTCTTATGATTTTATCTTGAGAGTTCCCCAGCTGTCCATTCTCACCTACTTCTCTTGGCCTGTCTGAACTCTGACCAAGGAGTTCTACAAAGATCAGATAAGGTACCTGTCTGTGTCACCCTGCCCACTCCTAATACTTTGACATTTGACCCTGATTCTGGATAGTTCACCTTAACTACTTATTGTTTGGGATTTGACGAACCTGGCCATGGTTCCATTTTTGGGGAAGGAGGATTTATTATACCAGAAAATACTTTGTTTTATAAGAGGGGTGGACAAACTATGGCCTATAGGTCAAATCTGGCTGAGCTTCTATTTTTTAATTTACGCCTCATTGGAATACAAACATGCTCATTTGTTTTTGTGTTGTCTATGGCTGCTTTCGCACTATAACAGTTTTTTATTTGCAACAGAGGCCATATAGCCCACTGAAATATTTAATATGTGGACCTTTAAAGAAATGTTTTGATGACCACTGTTCTATATACTAACAGAAGACTCAGATATGTTTTGCTTATATTGCTACTCTCTATCTTGACCTTCCAGTCAGGGACAATATTATTGATAGCTTTCCTGGCCTGCCCTATAGTGAGATGACAACTCATCAGTTGGCTCCCCTGATTACCAGGTAGCAAAGGTCAATTAGAAACATCTCTGTTGGCTTTTCTTTCAGGACTATGATTCTAAGTGGAGAGGCATCTTGGCTATTGCTTCATCTTTGTTGCTCTAATGGAGATTTTTCTGCAAATTTTGGTTCATTTCCCATCTACCTCTTTGCAGTCTTATCAATCTGTTCTCTCTTTATGGAATAAGCTCTCCTGAGGTATCCAACTCAAGGTATTCCTCTCTGGCAATACCCTGGACTTCTAAACTTTTTTCTCAGTCATCTTCTGGTTTCCTAAAACTCTTGACTCTGGAACAATTGATCTCAGAAGAAAAGTATTATTATATAAAATATCAGTAAGTGTGAATGATTGAAGGCCAATTTAATATATCAGCTTTTCTTAGTAACTGTGTTTAAGAAAGTTTACTGTCTGTGCAAAGTAATGGTCCATTTCAAAAAGTATGGTCTTAGTTCAAGTGGGAGTCTTCTTAGCATCCTTCAGATTTCATTAGAAAGCAACCATGTGCTGCCCTGTGATGACCTACCTATCATCAAGACTTCTATCAACATCCTCAGTCTGGCCATCAAAGCTGCTAACATCTGGCCTCTACTCTTTCCCAAACTTCATCTCCTGCCAAGGGAATGTATAAAGTCACTTATACATACCATATTTTTCCACGTATGAGACGCCTCCATGTATAAGACACTCCCCACTTTTCCAACCCATAATTAAGAAACCAATATTTTAAACATTTTGCTGGTTTTCCTCTTAAGGCCTTCTTCTTTTTTGGCATTTTAAGGAATTGTTCTTCCTGTTTTCTCCACTGTCTGATCATACACTCAGTGGGAGGAGGTCCAAATTGTCTCTCTGCAGCTCTATTTCCATGCTCTTTTGCATAGCTGATTACATTCAGTTTGAATTTTGCAGAGTAAGACAGTCACTTACCAGTATTTATCTTTTTATTTTTTGACATCTTTATGGGCTCAGAATGCTCCAATCCCCGTTGCATCTGCGCACTCCCAATCTCTACCTCCAATTATGGCATTAGCTGACATCAGTAACAATAAGGCTCGTGATCAGAGGAAGCCTTTTTGACAAGGTATGGCCAGCTATGCACCTTCATGGCTCCCTCCTCGGCTGACTTCCATGTATAAGATGCCCCTCGATTTTTTAGTCTAACAATTTTAGAAAAAAATAGCATCTTATACATGGAAAAATATGGTACTTTCCACTTAACTATCCTCTTCTTGGAAGAATGAGCAACCCATTTCTTTCTAACAAATGATTCACTGTTACCTGTTCAGAGCTTACTTCTCCCAAGTGACATACAGAAGATGTAAGATTCTATGGGTAGGAACCCTTCACTATTCAGCTATGAATCTTCATTGACAAGTAAAATGCCAAGAAATAAAAATAAATTACCCAAACCAATTCAACAAATTCATCTATGCCCTTGAACAGGTTCGAGCATATCAGTACATTCATCCTCAGCTCCCCCTGCTTCACCATCGCCATTCAGTGATGTTCTTCACAATCCAAAATTGGCAATGGAAGAACCACATCTATTTTCACTTATAAGTTAAATTATTTCAGAAGTGTTTTTCAGTCATTTTGAACATCTTGGTATTTTTTTCTGTACGAATAGGTTATATATGATTCCTCAAAGGAGGTTTCCAAGCACTTTATCTCCTTTTATCACACTTTGTCTGATAAAATACTTTAAACACAGTTCATGGTCTTCTAGCTTATGCTCTACCTTAAAATCACAAGTTTAACAGATGTTTTTAAGATGTCTCTTCTATCAAAAAGTAACTCATTCCATGCCTGTTTTTGATGACACTACACTTTCTGTATAACATTATTCTTTATAGGGTTCATCTCAAAACTCTGACAACTGCCTCCTAATACTGCTAGTTGCCTCCTGCTTTAACACATTCTCCACATGGCCACCAGAGCTGCTATTTTCCTAAACTTGAAACAGGTTGGAATGCCATCACCTTTTAAAAATAAATTTTTATAAATTTAAGAGAGGAAGGGAGAGGAAGCAAGAGATAGAAATATTAATGATGAGAGAGAATCATCGATTGGCTGCCCCCTGTATACCCCACACTGGGGATCGAGCCCACAACCTGGGCATGTGCCCTGACCAGGAGTCAAAATGTGACCTCCTAGTTCATAGGATGATGCTCAACCACTGAGCCATGTCAGCTGGGCTATCTCACCTTATGTATCCACTTAACCACATTCTTACCCATTCTTTAAGAATCACCTCATATCTCCATGAAGCCTTCCTAGATTTTCTCATCAAGGTTAACTTTCTTGTTCCCTAAAGTGCCACAGCACTATACATCATTATGATAGCAGATTTGAAATTCTGAAGGCATACACATACAAACATATACAGGGATCAAAAACTAAATTGGAAAGATGTTGATCATAAATTGGGCCAAAGCATTTATGCCCCCAATTCATAACTATGGTAATACTTAGTTGGAGCTTGTAACTTAGCTCTCCCTGGGCCTAAGGAGAGCTTCTTTCAAAGAAGTCTCAATTGAACTCCCAAGTAGCTCAAGACAGTGGAGAACCCTTGTGGCAGATCTTGGCTCAAAAACCCTTCCTAACCCAGCCACATAGAGAAATAAGAAAGAAGAAAAGGTTCTGAGGTATATGAATGATAATTTAACACAAAACATACCTACCATCTAGTAAGTGGGATATAATCAATATCCTGTGATTCTACCAACAGGTTCAGTATTAAAGAAGAAGTGAGCACATAACCTTGGAAAGGGGCAGAAATTTAACACTTGTTCTTCTATTCTCCGTCTTTTTATTCTGTTACCCTGTGGGGATAGCCAAAGCTCATTGTTTATGAGAGGGCTGACAACCTCCTTGGAGAAAAAAAAAGTAATATCAGGGAAGCTGAATTCCCATAATATTTAATTCTGTTTTTTTTTTCATGCCCCAGGAATCATAACCAAGGGAATTTTACTTATTGCTCTCACAGTTGCTAAAAGTAGGTAGGAGGAATAAGACATTAATTAAGTTAGCTCCAAGATCACACTGTATCCTAGGCAATATTTAAGTCTCATTGTATTTCCCATCTCAGGCTATACTTACCACCCACCAGCTTTAGTGTTTAACCAGGTTTCCTGAAGTTACACAGTGATCATCACATTGGATACATTGGGTCACATCATTGGGCAACAAATCATACCATGTCAGTAATATAACAATATCTCAGATTTGAACACCTTCCAGTTTAACTTCCCTCAGAAAAATTAAATCCCATCAATGAAAAACACTTCTCCTTGTTGTTTCAGTTATAAGAGTCTTATAGAAAACAACTCCCCCAAACTTTTCTTCCTGTAGTTGTTTACTTAGAAGTAGCCAGAGAGTACTTCACTTAGATGTTTACTTCATCATCATATTAGAGTTATTTATGGATGGGTCTGTCTCCCTTATTTTCCTGGGCATTCTTAGAGGACAGGAATGGTTTCATTTATTTTGCTATTCCTCAAATACCTAGCATGGAGCCTTCCATTTGGTAGGCACAAGATATACAACTTGTCAAGGAGATAATGCAGGAAGTGTTCAATTGTTGAGTTATGCTTGCTGAGTTGAACTTCATGGATCCAGCCTAATGCTCTTACCATTATGAAACTGTAATCAAATTTTTGAGAACTTTGAGACTGAGATGTTTTGCCATCTGTGGTAACTGTTTTCCATCACCATGACCCATATGATCATTGGCCCTATCAGCCATCAAAAAGCTCCAGAAGATTCAAGAATCAAATCCAGCACCACAGTGATCAGAACCAGACCCTAGGCAAGTGTAGCACCTGAGAGTTCCTAGACAAAGAGTTTCCCAGTCATAGACAAGATTGTTATTATTGTTTTTATCCTTTGAATAGAGAAATAGTGAGGCTTGAGCCACTCTGGAAGGGAAGCCTGATTTTTTAGTTCTCCACTATATTCATTGTCAATAACGAACTAAAAAATCACTCAAAAACTTAGTTGCTTAGAACAACATGTATTATCTCACACTGTCTGTAAGATAGGAATCCAGGTGCAGCTTAGCTGGATCCTCTGGCTCGGTATCTCTCACAGGAGGTAATCAAAGTGTCAACCTGAGTTGTAGTCATCCCAAGGCTCTACTGGGGCAAGAGATGCTTCCAAGCTCACCCACAAGGTTGTTGGTGGGAGTTTATTGGACTGAAGGCCTCAATTTCTCCCTGACTGTTAGCTGGAAGCTCCCTAATTACCTCAACACTTGAGCCTCTCCAAAGGGAATCTCCCAGTATGGTAGCTGGCTGCACTGGAGCAAACAAACAAGCAGTACCAGAGAGAGTGCAAATGGGACAGAAGTCACCATCTCTTTGTAAACCAATCCTGGAAATAATATCCCATCCTTTCTGCCATACGCTATTCATTAGAATTGAGTCACAGTACTCAAGGGGAGGAGATTACACAAGGGCATGAAACCCAGGAGGCGGAGATAATTAGGGGCCATTTCAGAAGCTGCCTACCATATCAATGTTCAAGTATAAATATGTGCCTACAGCATTTAGCCTTCTTCCAATCTACTATCCCTTTCTTGTTCTTTTTATGTTATTCAGGACCAGGATCAAATATCTGGCATTCTTAACATCCATGCTGGAGCCTCTTCTGCTTCCACAGGCTACAGTCAGGATAGCATTTCATTCCATCGGCCAAACCATCATGCCAAGGAGCTGTCATGTGTTATTTCCCTTTGGATTTTGGAGAACTTTAAATGTTTTAGCCTCCAGCAAAAAACACATTCATAGTTCCCATTGGGGAACAGAGTTACAAACACTCCTAAAATATAGGCTTTAACATTAATATCATTTTCATTAGGTTTTTCTTCATGAGCAAGAGTAGGTAGTGATGATCTTTTATTATACAGATTTTTTGGAATTCATTATTGCATATATTGGATTGCTTCTTATTCACGACAAACTCAAAAATCTCTCTGTGTAGAAACATGTCTCCACTAAAACAAAGATTTTATTCCACGGTGTTTTTGTGAAGAAAGTAATGCTTCTGACAGAGGCATTGTTTTTGCTTCCCGTCTTGAGCACAATGAAATGAAGATTAATTTTACTATAACCTAAGCCAAAAGTAATACTAATATTCCTTCCATGCATTGCTTTCCACAGAACCATGCAGTAAATGCCCCTAGTCCACTATCCTCCAGTTATCATAGCTGGCTTTAAGGGCTAATCTGAGCTCATATTAATTCAGCTTCCAATTCCTAGGCCACCTCTAATTGTCTTCTTATGACACATACTCCTCTGCTGCAGCCCCAAAAGCTGAGAGTAAAGGGAAATCAACTCTGGAGTATAGGGAAGAGCTTCCATAATGTCTTGACTCACCTAATGAAAGATTATTTTGAGAGAATAAGTAATTATCGCAATAAGCCTGTTCCCTTCTTCACAGATCAGTCCCTTTATTGTCCCAACCTAATTAGAGTAATTTGTGTTTAAGGAGATATTGATTTTGCATAATGGTTTTCTCTTGTATTACACACATGACAACATTCTCCTTACTTAACCTGGAAAACAATCTTGTTGACTGATATGCAGACACTCTTGCTCAGAAGTCTACCCCTGGCATTGACGTCTCGAAAGGAGAAGAGTTCAAGTTGCTGTTGATGGTGTGATTAAATGTATAAATAAACCAAGGCTGTAGCGGGAGGCCAGGAAAGGAGGGCTGCATTTGTCTGACCTCGTTAGAACTGCTATGCAGTGGGACTCCGCTGCTCAATTAAAATGAGTTTTGTTGGTTTTTCTCTTAGCTGAGGCCTCCTGTGCTCTCTGAATGATAACTCTGGCTCATCCCAGGGACAGGTAACATTGAAAAGTCTTTTTACTTCCATAGGCTTAAGCCAGACTCCTCAAAACAAGCTATTCCTGAGCTGGGCTAATGCCGTGGTTGGCAGCTCATGCGTGGACTCCTTGGTGGGCCCAGCCGCCACACTTAAAAAAGAGTGGCTCAGCCACCACTTGAGCTGTCTTTTAAAAGCCTCCTTCTCACAAAAGACAGAGCTGATCTCAAGGGCCTGGGAAAATAGAAAATTCTCACACTGTGATGGGAAATGCTGTCAAGACCTGAAACTCTATGTAGAAGCATCAGATACCAGTGTGTAATCACAGAAAAAGGGAGGGAATAGGGCTGTGTGGGAGCAACAATAACCACAAAATTAAAATAGACCAGTAAGCTGGAATTAAAAGTGATGAGGAAGTAACCAAGGGCAATTCACTCTTCAGAGAGTGCGTAGCCAATTTCCTAGTCATTGTGAGGTTATATTTTTCATCTTCTCCACAGGGCTTCAAATGGATACGCGAACTTTAGGCCTGATACCCTTGACATTTTTGCTAGGGTGTCAGAAAGTAGATTGACCTGCTTATTGAGAAGATTAGTATTAAATACAAAATGTTTCAGTTTCTTATATTGATTGCTCCTGGTATTCAGTTTTTTGGGCTGGGTGAGTGCTGCATTTCATCAAAACTGTAACTCTAAGAAAGCACAGCACTTGAAAGAGTTGGTAAAACTTCTTTAGATTTTCATATTTATATTCCTCTTGAGAGACTGAAAGTTTGTATCTACTCACATATGTATTTGTGCAGTTCTTATCACCAAAGTACCTTGAAACTCCAAGGATAAAGATAATGTATTCCATACCAGATGATTAGAATGAGTTGTTCCTGCTGATGGTGTAAAAATGAGAAATGTCATAGGGGATGCCTTATTTTGGGATGAATGCTCTTTAAATGGATATTAAATTATATAAAAAAGCAGGTTTCAAAAGCATATTAATATAGATGACAATGCACTACATAGCAAAGAGAGTTTTTGAGCTTTCAAATGTTCTGGGACTGCATCTTCCAACAGAAATTGAGATTTCATTAGCATTTATGACTAGCCTTTCAGGGATGTTTGCCAAAGGGATGAAAGCAGTTAAAAAACCCCACAAAGCACAGCAGCCTATCCACAGGCCTGCACTAAGGTGCTAATTAGTGATCATTTTCCTCTATGGGCAATGGCCCAGGATGTGGGACTTGTGACTGTAGACCTCTTTTCATTTTACCCACGAAAACAACAAACAGAAGAGGGAAAAATACTGATCCATAAAACCAGAATTTCTTTTGGAATAGAGAGTGGTAAGAGGACAGTCAGGGAACATCCTTAAGTTCATAATTTCATCCCTGTATAATAGCATGAAAAATAAATCCTCAAAAAGAAAATGCAACATTTGAGGCTACTCTTCTAGGCATAATTGACTCCAGTGAATCCCTGTACAATGTAACTTATTAACTACCCCAGGAACTACCTGTGGGGACAATGGGACCAAGTGATTTCCACCTCCTGACCCCATGGAAATATAATTGAAATCATGGGATGTTCAAACCTGGGACCATCACCATTTGAATGGTCACCCTTAGGGTTTTGAGATGACCAGTGTTGACATTCACACAGAGATCTTCTGACTTCAAATGCTCCGAAGCAAAGACTAATGCATATAGGTTCACAGAAATCAGTAGCTCTGGAGTCAACATAGAAGGTTCTGTGGAGTTGGACAGTTGACGAATTCCACACAGAAAAATGTGGCAAATTGTCACAGATAGGTGTTCTGTTTTTATAGAGAAGTGTTTTCCAGTGAAATGTTCACAATCCCTATTAATGATCTATAAGAATAATAATTTAGATGAAACTTGCTCTCATTCCTGGGGAGAAGGGAAGGAATCAGTGTTCAGAGCAGTAACATAAACATACTAGGCTAACCTCATTACTTTGGCAATTTCCTAACCAAAGAGGCACTGGTATCATGATTCTATGGTCTCTCCAAAATGTATTTCTAGTTAATAAGAGTTTTTTTTTTCTCATCCATGCCAGAGTATGGTTGAGTAATATCAACCAGAGCAGAGCTTCTCAAAATGAAAACATGGCTCTATGCTACCGCTCAAAAGGCAGACATTGAATGACCTAAAAACCATTCATTCATTCAACAAATATTTGATAATGCCTATAAAATGAAAGCCCTGATGTTGTGTTTTTAAAAAAATATTGTAATGTAAGTGCCTGGCTTAAGCCTTGATAGTGAACCCAAGAAACCCTGGGCCCCTTCCCTTGATTCCAATGAAAAAAGAACCACAGGCCCAGGCCCATGTGCTCTCTCTCTATATATCCACGACCTCACTGTGTAGCCCCAGGTGTGCTGTGTAATTTCCTGATGGTTCTTGCTAAAGGGCATCTTGTAATCATAATAAGAACAACAGGGCTGGTTCAGCTTCAATATTGGTTATTGATAGGCTGAGACCAGTACAAAATAGCCTACTATAAATTGTATGTCCTAAGCTAGGCACATGGGATACAATGCTAAGCCTCATCAGACTTAGAGTCTAGATAGGAAAACAACCACTGTGTGAACAATTACAAGTGCTCTCATTACCCTCATGTGGAGACCAAAGGTCAGGGCATACAGAGTTAATCTGGGGCTCAGGAAGGCTCCCACCCTCCAAAATAAGGTGCAGGTAATTTGAACTTAAATGGAGCCCATGCGTGTAGGCATGAGTGTAGGTGAAAGGTCTAGCATGAGTGTAGGTGAAAGGTAAGAATTGCATTCTTCTATAATGCTTCTTTGGGAATAACACAGAAGGCTCATCAACAAGGGTTGGGGACTTGGAGGAGATGGATAATTCTTTCTCAAGGCAGCTGGGATGCACATTTCAAATGAAATCCTTGTCAATGTGCTTCCCTTTATACTTTAATTAATGTGTGTCAAACACCTTTCTGTCTTCTCAGATCTGTGTCCTTGTCCAACATTTTTGGGCAGTTCCAAAATGGTGACAGAAAGGCTTCTGACAAAAATAGCTGTTTTCAGTTATTTTCCCCCTCCTCTTCCATTAGCCATGGCCTCTTGCCATGTTGAGTCTCACAAATGGACACAAACCAATCAATCACCCTTATAAAAATGTCAGAATTCACCCTTCCCTACTGTGAAATGAATACACTGACCTTAACACAAATGTAGAAATAAAATAAATAAATAAATCCATCCCCACCATGGAACCCTGGCTGCCACACAGATTTTTAGACATTTCAGTTTGATAAGACTGACATTGCTGAGAGTTTCTTGCTTCCTTTTTTTTAAGCTGGAAGCAGAAAATATGCCCCCAACTTTACTAATAAGGACTTATTTGCATAGAGGCTCTGCCTGTTAAAAAGTGTAGACAGGCAGAGCCATTATCTGTCTAGGAGAAGAAATGAGAGGGAGGTGGATCAAATGAGGGGAAAGGAATACTCATTTTATATTGTCTTTAAAAACAAAACTGAGTTTTCTCCATCTAGAAATTCAATCTAACACTTAGCTGCTTCACCCAGTGTTAACCTCTAGTTTATGCAGCAGAGTCTTGGATAAGATCAGAAAACCCGAAATTGGTAGATGTCAGCTCAAGTCCTGGCTCTCTCATTTGCCAGCTCTGTGACCTTGAGCAGGTTACTTAATCTCTTTAACCCTCAATTTCTTCACCTGTAAAACAAGGACAATTGTTCTTACCTCCTAGAGTACTAGAGTGAGCATCTATTGTTTTCACCAGCCTGAGCATTCATTTCTGCTCTTTTGGTAACAGAACTTGGAGCGCACTTTCTACCCCAAGTTCACATCTGTACCTGAACTTTCAGAGCACTGCTACCTTTGACCATGGGAGCAGTTTCAAGGTCATTCATGTGACACAGGCTGGGGTGATGAAACTCCAGCTAGAGATATTTCAGGGAATTTTTGGAAAAAAATAGCTTAGTGCTGGAGTAACTAAGCTTATAGGAATTAGACGTGAAGTTGCTGGATGCCTTGGAGAACGCCTGCCCAAACATGAACCCAATAGACAGTAAAGGAAGGGAACTGGAGAAAGCCAGATTTAAGTCCCTGAATCCTGTTATAGCTTCAGACTTTTTAGTTCTATAGTTCAATGTATTCTCCTTTTTGTATTGGGTTGTTAAAATTGGATTTCTGAACATTTTAATTAAAATAAATCTAATTTACAATTGAGTTTTGAGAATTAACTGAATTATAATGTGCATAAGGAACTGGTATGTAGTGAGAGCTCAATAAATGGAGTCATATATCATGTTGCACACACACACACACACACACACACACTGTGTGTGTGTGTGTGTGTGTGTGTGTGTTTCTCCTCTAATCACTTGAAAGTTGTCCAGAGACACAAGAAGGAGAAAAATAGCCAAGGGTTCAAACAGTGGCTCTGCCCACAGTTACTATATCCAGTAACCCCAGGAACCCCAGGACACTTTCAATCCAGTGTTTAGGGAACAGATAATTTTTTTAGACTTTTCACTTTCTTCCTGGTATAATGTGACCACATGATTTGCAATATCTTTTAAAAAATAAAAATAAATAAAGGGAAGGAGAGCAGGAAAGAGGGAGGAGGAAGGAAGGAAATACTAGGCATTGATGTTTTTAAAGGAAGTATGATTGTCTTGGGCTCCTGGTCTCATGATTTTTTAATTCTTCCATACTCTAGAGGCATCTTCTCCCAAGGATCCCACTCTGACTTTGTATTCCATTTACCCTTCATCTCCCCTGTAAAAGCCTGTATTCAGAAAAAATAACCTGAAACCCGTTCAGGAATAAATGACTGACAATAGCTTAAAGAGTTATCCTTTTCCTAGAGTTTTGTATTTTCAAGATCAAAACAAAAATGTAAGTGACACTTTAGGTGTCAAGGGGAAAAGGACTATCAACTATGTGCTGGGCAATTTATGCTTCATGCAATCCTCATAGCCACATCGTGAGATAGGGGTAACTAACTACACACACTTTACAGATGGGAAAACATGCTCAGAGAAGTTAAAAAACTTGCCCAAAGCCACCTAACTCAAAAAGGATGGATCTGGAATGGAACCTAGATTTAACTGACCCAAAGTGCATGCCTTTATTAAAATTCCTCCTGGTGACTCTGGAATGGTGACTGTCACTAGCTGAGCATCACAGTGACTCTGGCCATGGAGTAGGAGACAGATTCAGAGACTATTGACTCAGCATCAGGATGACTTGGAGGAAGGACAGGGGGCAGCAGAGTGACAATGTGGAGTCTATCTGAGAAGATAAATTTTTAAATCTAATCACAGGAACTGCTACAGCACTTTTTTTAAAAAAAAAAAAAAAGCTTCAGTTAAACTGATTTTCTGAACTGCATACCAACATCTAATCAGTTTGGTCCCTTTCTTTCTTTTACCCTTTCATTGTATTTTAGCTTTGAGCCCTGTGTGGTTGGATATGTAGGGGGTGGAGGGATAGGAAGAATTCTCTGTACTTTGTAGCTTCCTTTCTGCCATTGTCTGCTTCCTCACATTGTAGTCTTAATTTGATCAGCAGTTATGAAAAGAGAACATTAATCCCGGGGAAAGGGACATTGTTTGGGGCCAGACAGTTTCAGTATTGCTTTTAAAGTGAAATGTTTTGTGCTCAGATATGAGTTTTGCCCCTTGGGACATGGTAAATCCTTGATTTGAGAACAGAGAGACAAAGTTGCTAAGAATTGAACAGATCACACCTAGTACTGGGAAGGCCCATCAGAGACCTTAGCTAACTCTATACCCCAGCGTAGCTCCTGGGTGAGAGAGACCCAGAAAATGCTACTGTAAGTGTATGTGGTCATGGGGGCATTGGTGGTGAGGGGTAACTGGCAGGGGGCAGGGAGGGGGGATGCGGGAGTGGAATGAAAGAACTGAGGACCAGGACCTATGAGCTGCCCCATCCATTGTGATCAGCAAGTCCCCTATACCTAAGAGTATAAGACCAAGTAATTTATCAATTACGATTATGCCTATCATTTCTATAGCATTTACTAGATCCCAAGTACCTTTCTAAGTGTTTTATGTATCTTGTTTTTATCCTTACAGTAAACATAGAGTAGTTGTTATCATAACAGATGAGGAAAATGAGATTTAAGGCTTAAACCTAATGTTTGTGCAGAACTTGCCATGCTCTTGATCACCAAACTATATCATCTCCTGAGTATCTATTATGTACTAGGCCTTAGGCTAAGCCCCAAGGACATAAACATGAATTTTTTAAAAAAAGGTCGAAAAACTCACTCTAGTGGACAAAATAGGTGGATGGACCAACTGTATGGCTTCAGTACTTAGCACAGTGCCCAGACCGGAAGAGACAGGCAATGTTTATTAAATAATGGATGGATGAATGGATAGATGGGTGGGTGGATGGCAGTATGGGTGGATGGATGGAGTATGGTGTAGTATGATACCTGCATGACTAGAGGTAAGCATGGGGGTGCTGTGGGAATATAGAGAAAAATGAGCATTAATCCCATCTATGGTAGAAGGATTATTTGGCTTTCAATCCCAGTTTTTTCATTTACTACAAACTCATATAAAATAGGTGCTGCTTGAGCTGGGCTTGGAGGTGGAGTAGAAGTTCACTCGATGTTGAATACCATCATGTAAGAGTGACACTATATTGTGAGAAGCAGAGTGGGAACCCTGGGCTCAGAGCTGCACTAAGGGGCTGGAGTGTCTCTTCCCCCTTGTCAATGAAAATGGTGTCATTCACTCTCAAAGGCAAGGGGAAGCCATGCATCTTCAAATCTAGGTGAAGAAGAATGAGAAGTAAGACCAATGGAGCTATGGGAGGTTGGCAGACCTGGTCCCTGTAAGGATATGATGGGCAAAGGGAAGACGTGGGAGGCCTAAAGCAAGGAAATAGCATCATTGGATTTGTGCTCTTGAAGGATCTCTGGATATACAGTAATATGAAGTTAGAGTAAAGATAACCAAGGGAGAATGGAAGACAAGTTAGAAGTCAGTGGATTGCTGCTGTTGCTCAGATAAAACGTTATGGACGATATGAATCAGGGCAGAAGCAAAAGAGACTGAAAGAATTGGAGCCTTAGAGATAGTAAGGAAAAGTTCCTCAGCTCTGATAAAGTTCTAAGGGCAAGACTGAATGAGGGCACTTAGCCCTGGAGAAATGAAGGTGGCAATAGTTGACAATACAGGCTGCACAATTCACTTGACTGACTTCATCAATTGTCCAGTGTTTGTTAGCAGGTCTATGAATGACATAGAGTGAAGTAGATGGGAGATCTCTGGAACTCAAACCAGTTTGTTGTTTTGTTTTGTTTTGTTTTGTTTTTGCAATCCTGTCCTGACGATGTTAACACCTCTGGCCTCACAGAACAAGCAAGGGCATTTTCATTGCCATGTCTGGTCAGAGCTTCTGATTTATGTCCTGTCAGGAAGATCTATTCCCCAGTAATAGTCATGTTTCCACTGGTGATTTCCTTCCCCTGGGGACCTGAGATTGCAGCTAGCTCTGCAGCCTCCTGAGGCATATCACCTAAATGTTCCCTTGGAAATTGCTCCTGCAAATATTCTCAATCAAAACCCAATAAAGTGTCTGAGCGCTTGTATTACCCTGAAGGTTGGGAATTGCACACTAAAATCATATTCCAGGATATTACACTAAAGGCCAATGCCAGCCCCATCCCAACAATACTTGGGAATTATAGTTGGGCCTTAATCAACTAAAGATAGACTTGGTTGTTGAATGAGGAATATCTATAATCTTGAGGTATTTAGAAACACCAGCACATGTTAGTTAAAACTGTATTGAGAGCAAGTGGGTGGTTTGTGAAAAATGGTCATTCAGAGCATACCGCTACTAAGATTTTGTAAAAATCCCATGATGTACTTCCTACAAAAGGAGAGGTTTATAAAAGCTACCCCTCAAAAACAATTATTATTATATTTTTTGGCAAGAAAGTAAGCTTCTAGTACATTAATTAGAGAACAGTCTATACTGCTGTACCAAAGACTATCAATAGTCGCTCAAGAACATAAAATTGTATTTCTCTCTTGAGGTACAAGTCCAAGCTGGTGGGTGAACCAGGTACCATTCTGAGAAGGGATTGCTTCTGTTTTATTGATCTCTCACTCCCTGGGATGCTGTTGATCAACATGGCTGGTGCACTGTTTTTGTGTTTCAGCTCGTGGGAAGGGAAAAAAGGAAGTGGGGGCAAGCAGATTATTTCCTGAAGATGAGGCTCACATATTGTTACATAATTTCTATTCACATTCCTATTGTCCAAAATTTATTTATATGGCCATATCTGGGTGCCAGGGAACTAGAGAATGTGGTTGCTAACTGGGTAGCCACATCCCTCCCTAAAACTAAGGGGTATTGGGAAACAAAGAGCCTAGTATTCCTAAACTTCATCTGCTGATACTGGACTTTTGGGTACTCTGGGCATTTTCAAGCTCTCTCATGTCTCTGCATCATTATGCACAGCTCTCTATTCCAGGAATGCATTTGTTTTCCCTCTCAGCCAGCTTAACTTTTTAAAAAATTTTTTTTATTGATTAAGTTATTACATATGTGTCCTTATCTCCCCATTGCCCCCCAAAACTCCCACTCATGCCCTCAACCCCCTGGTGTCTGTGTCCATTGGTTAGGCTCATATGCATGCATACAAGTCCTTTGGTTGATCTCTCCCCCTTACCCCCACCCTCCCCTACCACCTTCCCTCGGTTTGATGGTCTGAAAGATTCTTCTCTGTCTCTGGATCTATTTTTGTTCATCAGTTTATGTTGTTCATTATTTTCCATAAATGAGTGAGATCATGTGATATTTATCTTTCTCTGACTGGCTTATTTCACTTAGCATAATGCTCTCCAGTTCCATCCATGCTGTTGCAAATGGTAAGAATTCCTTCTTTTTTATAGCAGCATAGTATTCCATTGTGTAGCTGTACCACAGTTTTTTAATCCACTCAGGATGGGCTCTTAGGTTGTTTCCAAATCTTAGCTATTATAAATTGTGCTGCTATGAACATAGGGATGCATATATCCTTTCTGATTGGTGTTTCTGGTTTCTTGGGATATAGTCCTAGAAGTGGGATTACTGGGTCAAATGGGAGTTCCATTTTTAACTTTTTGAGGAAACTCCATACTATCTTCCACAGTGGCTGCACGAGTCTGCAGCCAGCTTAACTTTTAATCACTCTCTACAATTGACCTAAGGCCCAGACAGTGTGGCTCAATGGTTGAGCATGGAGCTATGAACTAGTAGGTCAAGGTTCAATTCTCCATTAGGGCACATGTCTGGTTGCAGGCTCCTTCCCCAGTGAGGAGCATGCAGAAGGCAGCCAATCGATGATTCTCTCTCATCATGGATGTTTCTATTACTCTCTCCCTTTCCCTTCCTCTCTGAAACTAATAAAAATATATCTTAAAAACATAAAAATAAAATTGACCTCAGATGTTACTTCCTGCAGGAGAACTTCCTCCATACTCTGTTAGTTCTCTCAGTGAGTGGAAAGTGCTTCATTAAGAGACACCATGCTTAACCCTGCAGAATAACCTATTATAATTTCTGCATCTTCTTTTAGACCTGGAGTTCCTCAAGCCAGGCTGCACTTTACAATGAAGACCAAATTTAATTAGAATCTCTGGGCCAGGGCCCACACATTAGGATTTAAAATATTTTTCCATTTGATGGAATGTGCAGTTGGGACTTGGAACCACAGAACTAACTTGTGGGCAGGAATTTGATCTCTGAATCATTCGTACTTGACATACCAGTTTGCATTTTATTGACATTCACTAAAGGTTTAGTGAATGAACAAATGAATGAATAAAGGATGGCTTCCTGAAAATCAGTCAAACTAGACCCCAAACAAGAATGAACAATTTTTATCATGTTCTGGAACATGGACTATGAGCACCAGAAGGGACCTTCAAGATGATAGAGATTCATCACATCTGACAGATGAGGAAGCTACATTTCAAAAAGTCTCACAGCAAGTTTATAGTAGAGACAGGGCTCCGGGCCTGGGGATGCCAAGTTCGCTAATTGTCACACTCTAAGACACCTTGGCTTTATGGATCTACTGACAATTTTAAACACAGAATTTCTCTTGCTTCATCTTTCAAAACAGGGCTGAGATCTAGTTGCCAGACCCTACTGGATCAAAATAGAAATATTTGCCATTCTCCTGGTTTGTGATGATTTTCAGGGTAGTTATTCGTTGTTTAGAACCTGCTCATTACATCGTTTTCCTACATAATGAAGACAAATGCCCACAGTTTAGCTACAGATTTGGTTAATGACAAGATGTATAATAATACAAGATAATAGGGCTAGGCCATTGCATTCTAATTAAATATTGTTGTCAGATTCTTTCCCTCATTAATCTTCTTTTATTCTCCATGCTTTAAGGCTATGTTGCCTTCCACCTTTAGTAAATGTACACATGTAATTTTAAGGACAGAAATAGTCTCCAGGTTTTTATGGGATTCGGGCTTTCTTCTCTCTGTATCTGTTCATGTGCAGATGTGCCATTGAGCTTCAGAGGGAAGACATCATATGTAACCCAGATGAGGCCTCTAATTGGTATGCCAGCCCACACAAGGCTATCTGATTGCATTCAGTAACTGGCAGGGACAGAAAGCATTTCCAAGGGAAATAATATCTCACTGTGAATCTGGGAATCTCTGTGTAAGAACTGAACAATAAACACTAGCCTTAATTTTAATGGCTGGCATTATACAAAATTTTCAAACCATAAGGACTCTGATATTCAAGCCCACCCCAAGGGATAGGGACACTAGCATAAGACTGTTATGGGAGTCAATGTCTAATTTTCAACTGTTAACAGACACAGTCAGCATTTTAGAGCATCAGAATTTCCACATCATTGTTTTCTCTCAGAAACAAAAGTATTTACCTCTCTAAGAACTGTTGTAAGCTGAGATTTCCACGGGCTTTCTGGCTGCCGGCAATAACCCCTTATAGGTCCAGCTTTGATGGGACAGTATTTAGGTTCTAATGGCCCTTAAAAGCTGCAAGGTGCAAATGTGAAACGATGAAATCTGGAACGCAATGGCCATTTGCAGAATGATCCTTGCAAAGCTGCAGAGAGATTTGGCGGTTGATGAGGCATCTCCATCAAAATGTGCTCCCAGAAATGCGTTCTCCATGATACCTGTTCCATTTAATGGTGATCATTCTCACCCTCTACCTCCCTTCCCACAACTAAAGATGATTACTCTGACAGCAAGCTGTGTCTCACCCATCATTGTCTGTCAAATTTCTTGCCTCTGGAAAGGATTCTGTTTGGGTTCTTAGATTAATTCTCTAGGCACAACTTTCGCCTCCTATTCTTGCTTTTTCTGCTCTAAATAGATATCCTTGGAGAGTTAACTGAGCAAACAAAACAGACTATGATTTAAACAACACACCAATTACAAGTTTTCATGGGGAGGTGAAAAGGATTCGAGGATAACTTTCCTACTGAAACACATACAAGATATGGAGCCTTGCATGAATTTAGCAATACAACCAGTCCTTCCTATATGGGAACCATCCAAGAATTGAAAATATTTTGGGGGGAAAACTCCAGAAATTTCCAAAAAGCAAAACGTGAATTTGCCATCTGCCAAAAACTACACTGAATCCACATGAATGCATTGATGTGCAGGCACACTCTGCTGTAGGCTATATGCAAATGTAAGTTATATGCAAATACTACAGCATTTTATATAAGGGATTTGATTACCCATGGATTTTGGTATCCTCAAGGGTCCTGGAACCAAACTTCCATGAAAACTGAGGAACAACTATACTCACTCACCTGGTGGCTAAGCAGTCGAATTGCTGCTCAACCTCTCATCCAATAATCTAAAGTGATCTCCCATCAGCCTCTGCAGTATTGCATGTTTGAGGGACAACTATACTCACTCACCTGGTGGCTAAGCAGTAGAATTGCTGCTCAACCTCTCATCCAATAATTAAAGTGATCTCCCATCAGCCTCTGCAGTATTGCATGTGCAGACCTGATGGGTATTTATGCCTAAGGGTAAAAAGAAAATAACCATACAGAAGCCAGTCAATCATTAACAAGTGGTTTTCACTAATCAGGTTTTCACTAACTCACCCTTCTCTAATGACAGTAAAGGATCCCCAGGATGGCATTCAAAATATTTGTTAGGGCTAAATTCCTGGGGTTAGTGGATTTCACTCACTGTTCTCTAAAGGCAACTCTGTGTGGCTTTTCTTTCTAACACTGAGCACTTTGAACATCTACAGAGATGATGAATCCTCAGTGCCCAAGACTTCATCCCGCCTGATGAGCTGGGGAAACATCTTGACCTATGCAAAACATTGAGTGATGCAGGCAGACATGACATTTAAAAAGACAGTGGAAAAGGCCAAAGGTGACCGAGATGGAATTCAGCCTCATTTGAAAAAGGAGACCTGTTTCAATTGCAAAACCCTCATCTCTTATTCAATGGGGGCTCCTAGGATGGTGCCCACCTTCATTCCTTTTCCCCCCAAGGCAATACATTATTTGGGAAAATGTAACTGAGAAACTAGAAAAAAGATTTTTGTTGTTAGTGATGTGAGACTGTGAATCCTGCATTTAGACACATTAGTTACATGTATTAATACAGTAAGGCTTAATAGGGCAATTGCTGGGATGTAGAGGGGTACAAAGAACAATGGAAATATATGGACAAGGAAGGGACTCGTATAGATGGTGAATGGAAATGGTGAGACTTCACATTCTGAAGTGGGAAGCTGGAGGTACATTAGGCATTCAGAGCCACTTTCAAATCTTGTCCCAGTGGCCATGGTGTTACTGAAGTCTGGGTGTGGGAGTACCAGAAAGATGAAGGATCTGTTCTACAGTTCCATGATAATGCTATGATCAATGGTGGAACATTTTCCTTAGGGCCAAAAAGTAGGCAGGGTGAAATTTTATCTCATCAGTGGGTCTTATTCCTGAGTCTTCCTGAAATGACAGAAACTCTGATTTAAAAAATATGAGTTTCTCACCCCCACATCATTCCCTGAAAACTTATTTTGGTAAAAGGCTATGTTCTTTATTCTTCTACTCGTCTTTTAGATATTCACTCCACAACACATAAAAAGGCTCTGAAAAAGCCCTGCATGAAGAAACCTACATAACCCATATTAACTTATCCGGCCATAGACCCTTTCTTCTTTCTGCTGAACACCTACAAATATCTTATTCATCTTGCATCCCACTGAAAAGAATCTTTGGGAAATGCTAGACTAACACAAAGATCTTTCTCCTGTCCTTACACCACTACCTGCTCATTAAATCATCGGTTCTTCCCCACTCTTTCCCATCTTATTAATCTCTGCCCCATTTCTTCTGCATTTTTTTTTATTATCTTTATGTTCCCTCTGCTGACTACTCTTGACTTTACCTTGCAAACTTATTATTTATGTCTTTTTAAAAGTACTACTTTGTCATCCTTCAAATTTGGATTTCTTTTTCTTTTTTTTTCTATTTTGGATTTCTTTTTCATTCCGCTTAACCACTTCTCCAGATCAGAGAGTTTCTTCCAAGCACGTTCAAGGATCCCAATAAAGTAACTTGGTCTTCACTTAATTACTGTAGGGGAGGAACATTTTTTCCTTCTTCCCCTCTAGGTTCTTTGGCTGCTGGTTTAATAATTAAATTGTCATAAGACAGATTAACAGGAGAAAAACAAATTTAGTTTCATACATAGGAGACCATGGAAATATAAGACTCAAAGAAATGATCAAAGCAGGTAGTTTTTAGACAAAATACAAATTTGTGAAGAATTGGCAATACAAAGGGCTTTGGGCATGGAGTAGTAAATTAGTGAAGAAGTAGCAAGTTTTGTTTATACAGCCTTATTGGCCCCAAATTACCTATCTCTGGTAATAAAGATGCCCTCTACCCTCTTGGTATAGGGAGGGTAAATTTCTTATTTTTTAAAAAAATTATCTTTATTGTTGAAAGTATTACAGATGTTCCCCTTCATCCCCCATTAAACCCTTCTAGCCCACCCTGCCCCAGGCCTTTACCACACTATTGTCTGTGTCCATGGGCTAAGCATATAAGCATATAAGTTCTTTCTTCGCATCTTCCTACTAACCCTCCCCTTCCCTCTGAAATTCAACAGTCTGCTCCATGCTTCTGTGCCTCTGGATCTATTTTGTTCATCAGTTTATTTCGTTCTTTAGATTCCACATATGAGTGAGAATTTGTGATACTTGTCTTTCTCTGACTGGCTAATTTTGATTAGCATAATACTCTCCAGATCCCTCTATGCCAGCGGTTCTCAACCTGTGTGGGTCGCGACCCCTTTGGGGGTCGAACGACCCTTTCACAGGGGTCGCCTAAGACCATCAGAAAACACATATATAATCACATATTGTTTTTGTGATTAATCACTATGCTTTAATTATGTTCAATTTGTAACAATGAAAATACATCTTGCATATCAGATATTTACATTATGATTCATAACAGTAGCAAAATTACAATTATGAAGTAGCAACAAAAATAATTTTATGGTTGGGGGTCACCACAACATGAGGAACTGTATTAAAGGGTCGCGGCATTAGGAAGGTTGAGAACCACTGCTCTATGCTGTCTCAAAGGGTAAGATATCCTTATTTACTGCTGCAGAGTATTCCATTGTGTAAATGTAGCTTTTCTTATCCATTCATCTACTAATGGGAAATTGGGCTGGAGGGTAACTTTCACATAGGAGATTTCTTTCTTGCTTAACAGAGGACAAAGGGTGGGGGCGGGGGTCAGAGTGTCCTTCTTACATTGGCTATTTCTTAAATAACTTTAATTAAAAGTAATCAATATGCCAAAGTGACATATTTTGGGGTGGCATATTCTTGTCCTCTTCATTACATTTTACTGCCTCTGCCAACCACACTTCATTCTTTCTCTAAGGACATTCATGTCTTTAGAAATATTGCTCTTTCAGTCCATCATAATTTTATATATTCCTTAATATTTCTTTTCTACCACAATTATTTTGCTTTTTCACCCCAGTTTATATTCTCCATTAAAAAAAATGCAGAGGCTATTTTTGTCTCCCACTACATTATATGGCTGCCTTTTAAAAATTTAATAATACCATATCACATATGCGTAAATAAATTATCATAATAAAGCCCTCCACATATTTGTTTACTCGTGATATCTGATTTAGCTGGTTTCATATCAAGCGGTCCTATCCATATTTCTCTAATCCTTTTTAATGAAATCTAAAATGACTTCCCATATTTCTTTGTAGTCATGTAAAGTATTTGGTGCCTCATAACTTTTAAGATTTTTATTGTTCTGCCCAAGTGCTCTCTATTAAAAGAAAACTCTCAGGGTGTTCTGATTGCTTTTTGAAGTCCACATTAACAACAATAGAGGCCTGGTCATCTCCTGTATCTGTAGTTCTTAGTAATCATACAATCTATTGTAAGGGTCATTCCTTCCAGTAGCATTTTCCTTCCAAGTCTACTTCGCATCTGTTTTTCATACAGCAGTCAGTAACAGTCAGTATACAGCTTTGAGGGAGACCAGAGAGGCTTTTTTTTGGTAGATTGCCTTTAAGTAATAAAAAAAATAATCTAATAGCTACAATTTATGGAGCATTTACTCTTTATTGCCAAACTGTATGCACTTTACAAATCTTATCTAATTCCTTGCAATGTGGACATTTTTATCCCCATTTTATAGTCAAGAGAGCTGAGTTTCATGGAGATAAAGCAATTTGCCTAAGGTCATATAGCTTCTGAGCTATAAACCCAGCTTTACCTGAGTCCAAAGTCTCTTACCTATTAAGCCATACTACTGTATCTTTCAATGAAAACAACCAGTTTTCTCCACTAACGTGTGTCAAAACAGCAACTATAGGACTTTGTTAATGATGGAACAGACTCACACTTAGAGAACAAATACTTAGAGACTACATAAAACCATCAGCACGAGGCAGACACTGGTCAGAACAGCTGCTTATATCCTATAGTGGGGGCAGGTTAGGTTTGGTCCTTAAAGTATAGTACTTGGCAAACATGGGAATGCATTATACACAGTCCAAGCTGATGGTCAGACCACACACACACACACAGGAGGGGGCTGAGTATATTGGATTTCATAACTAAAAGTTCAACAGCAACTTGTCTTCAAGCATGGGTGAATTTTTTTTAAAGTATGTAAATTGTGTTGTCAAGAATACTCCTCTCTCTTATTTTCTTGACACAACTCTTTCTAATTTGGCTTCATTTGAAGACAGGCTATTATCAGGCAGTAGCAAGGGGGCTACCAGAATCTATAGGTTTGCACTGAACCAGCTTAGTGTCCCTAGTAGAAAAGAGCTTCTTTTTCCTTACTGGCTCAACAAAAGTCCTGCAGTTGACTGGGGCAGTGTGAGTAATGTGTCCTCTTATGAACTAAGTAATTACTCTGGCCAGAGTATACTGATTGTTCTTACCTGGACCCTGGGTTCACTCCTAGAACTTGAGGAAATGAAGAAAGCAGTGTGGCCCAATCAGAATCACATGAACTGGAAGTAGAGAGCCGATGATTCTGAAAGAAGGTAACATGGATTCCGGGCACTCATGAATGACAAATGTCCACCGCTCTTTTATAAGAAGAAAGACAAAGACCTACAACAACTGAGAAACATGAGTGCCAAGGTTAACTCAATACCCAAGTTGCTGAACTAGGTTTCTTAGACTCTGACAAAGGGACAAGATTAGTCTTTTAACTCTGCCAGGAAGTCATTTAGCTCTACTAGGAAAGAACAAAGAATTATAAAGGCAAGGAGCAAGGCATCCATTCATTCATATACTCTTTCATCTTGCAAACACATGTCCATTCATTCTTCCATTGAAGTTTATCTGCTCTTCGACAAGCACTGTGATAAGTTCCCTGGATGTAGATGAGTTCCAGTACTTCCCATAAAGAATTCAGTCTAGAAGAAGCAAGGGAGAAGGCTCAATCAATAGCTGTAATACAAGAGGTTAAGTACAACATTCCGTTTTCATCCATGGTAGAATCATTCAGTAGCAATGCCTTCAGCCTGAAAAGGATTTTGCAAAGAGCAAGTAAGCGTAGCTTATGTATTAGAAAAGTGTCATAATCAATCATGTGCCTGCTTCACTTATTAGGAGTCTATTTGTTCTCTCTGAGATTCTAACAAGATTCTTCCTCCTTCTTTAGGAATTTTAAATCTAACCATGGCTAATTCTCCTGAAAGTGAAATAGAAACAGGGCACAAATAACCCCAAAATCATTTCCACTTGCTTTTGCAATGAATAGCAAAATAGAATTTGGCTTGGATCCAAATACTGACTTTCTTACTTGATATGAAGCTGGGGATAAGTCATTTAATATCTCTGGGCCTCTGTTTATGCATCTGTAAAGTGGGCATGTTAATAACACAGAGGACTGTTGTGAGAATCAAATGAGCTATTGTATATAAATATCTTAAAAAAACACATGTAAGAATGAGTATAAATCAACTGATAATAATTGCAGTCATATTTTATAGATGTTATAATTATTATTATTGAATTAAAACTGAAGATCACAGAAGACCAATGGCTTGCCAATGTTTCTCCAATTTATGAATGGCAGGGCTAGGGCTTGACCCAGGTTTCCTGGCTTTTATATAAGGGCTCCTACCCTGGCATCACTGGGCCTCATCATCACACAGTCAATTGTGCTTGGCTCAGATTAGTACTAAAGTCCTTTATATTCCCGTGGCACATACCTGCTGGGAGGGTGAGTATGGCATTGCCAACAATAATCATACTTGACATTTGTAGAATATTTTTTGTTTTCAAAGCCCTTTTGCTTATGTTACCTGTTCATGTAGGATTAAACACTTGTCATGGATACTCCATTCATGGATAATTGAAGTTGGAGTTTTATGCTAGTTATTAGACTTGATTTCAGCTTGCTTTCTGGGAGAACCACAGATTGGTTTATTTAGTGTGAAGATGCATTCTTTGCCACCAGTTTTCAGTGACCCTAGGTCAGCCAAAATTGGGAAGTTGGTTGGCAAGTCTTAGGGGAAAGTAGGCTTTTCCCAGATTTACTTTGTAGAGGTGGTGGGAGGGATGGTAGTCCAGAAGGGGGTAGATGTGGTGGGGAATTTCAGCTGTTGCCAGTCCCCTAACAGTCACTTCCAGCAGGTAGCAATGCCTCTTCAGAATCCTGAGAGCTCAGACTGAGTTAGGTGGATACATGGGCCATCTCGGAAGGATGGATGGTTGGCACAGCATCAACTGTCCACACTTTCTTAATGTGAGGCAATGTGTAAAGGCTCTCAGAATGGAATGGTGCATACCACTTAACAAATGGCAGCTTGAGAATAAAAGCAAGAACTTTTAAATCAGACACATTTGAGTTTGAATGTTTACTCTGCCACTTACCAGCCAATAACCTTGAGCAAGTTATCTAGTTTCTCTGGTCCTTGATTTCCTCATGTCTTAAATGACTATTGGTGTATTTACCTCATAAAATTGTGATGAAGATAAAATATAGGACCTGCATGTGTAAAAATGATAAATATTTTACTATTTTTAGGTTACTTAGTTATCATTATTATTAACTAGAGACCTGGTACATGAAAATTCATGCACTGGAGTGGGGGGGGCCCTCAGCCTGGCCTTTTCCCTCTCACAGTCTGAGAGCCCTCAGGAGTGGGAGGCAACCCAGCAATCAGGGGAAGGCAACACCCCATCACACCTCTGCTGCTGCCACTGCCAGCAGTGCAAGCCTTGGCCGGCCCTGGTTACCTGAGCCTTGGGCCAGCCCTGGGCAGCTGGGGGGCTGAGGAGACTAGGGGACTCCAGAGGCAGGCCCTGCACCTGCCACCCTGGCGGGGCTGATGGGACTGGGTGCTGCCATTTTGTGGCTGTGGGCACCACCATCATTGAGGGCGGGGCAGTCAATTAGCATATTCCCTCCTTATTGGCTGTGGGCACTGCCATCTTTGTGACAGCGTGAAAGTCAATTGCATATTCCCTCTTTATTACATAGGAGAGTAGTGGTTACTACTTTCGCAATTTTGAAGGCTGAGATGGTGTTCTTTTTTTAAAATCCTCACCCAAGAATATGTTTTCATTTATTTTTTGAGAGAGAGAAAGAGAGAGAGAGAGAGAGAGAAAGAAAGAGACATCCATTGGTTGCTTCTCATATGGGGGATTGAATCTGAAAGCTAGGTGCCGGAAGCCGGTCCATCCTTGCTGCTTGACACAGTCGCTGCAGGAAAGAAACATCTGCACAGCATATGTTTCAAGGGACCTGGCATATATAGCATATTGTTCTTAATATGTTTGCTCTCCTTAGCGCCATGTGTTTTAACCAAGGTCACCTCTCCGAGAAAGGTTGTTTCCCCAGGTGGGGATTTTTCCCTGAGGTTAGGGAGGGGATACAACCCCTTAATTAAGTGCCAGGCGGGTAGTTAAGCTACATAATCTTTACTCCCTGGAATGGAGATAAGAAACGCCCTAACCTTTGTAATAGAAATTGACAGGATTAAAATCGGCTGGTATAAATATAGATGTAACAAGACAATAAACATCAGATCCTCATCAGATCCTAACCAGAACTTGGCTGGAGATCCTAACCAGAACTTGGCTGGAGATCCTGGCTAGAGGTCCTGACGAGGCTGCTGATCAACTGAAGGCTGTCTCCGTGTCATTCCTTCTTCGCCGACTCCGTCCACACCTTTGGGGACCCCTGGACCTGCTGGGGTTGGACCCCAACAGCTAGGTATATGCCCTGACCAGGAACTGAACCCTCAACATTTTAGTGTTTGGGGTGACACTCCAATCAACTGAGTCACCTGGCCAAGGCTGAGATGATCTTTAAGAGAGTGTATCTCTTCATATTTTTGGATTCTTTTTTCTTTTTGCTTTTCTGGTTGGGTGTTTTTTGCTTATTCGTATTTCAAATCTTTGACTTGATTCTTGGGGTCCTCTAGTCTGCTGTTGGATCTCTTTATATTATTCCTTATTTCAGTAAGTGTATGCTTAATTTCTAATTGGTCCTTTTTTCATATCCTTGAGGGTCTCACTAAATTTCTCAGAGGTTTCTAGATTCTTGAGTAACCTTATAACCGTGGTTTTGAACTCTATATCCAGTAGTTTGCTTTCCTCCACTTCTTTCATTTGTGACATGTTTCTTTGTCTCTGCATTTTGGCCACTTCCCTGGGTTTATAGAGTGTCTTTGTGTGCTAGGTGTCCTATAGGACCCAGTGGCTCAGCATCCCTAATTACCTGAGGTTGACACTCTTGGTGCACCCCTTTGTGGGCTGTGTGCACAGTCTTGTTGTAGTTAAGTTTTAACTGCAGTTGGTATCACTGGGAGGAATTGAACACCAGGCCAATTGGCTGTGAGGACCAGCTGTGTCTACAATGGGAGAACTGCTGTGCTGGAGACACCCTTATGGGGCAGGACTTGCTTCAGTGGGGCTTTGGTGCTCACTGAGTGTGCCCCTTGAGTGTGTCATTTATGGATGTGAAGAGTTGTACTCTGGTATGGTCTCACACTGACCACTGGGTACACTGGCTCTTGGATCTCCAAGGAGGTGCAAAGTCAGCCACTGCCTGAGGCCACCCAGCAGGAGCTACAGGGAGATGTGCAGACTCCTCCTCTTTGATTGGGGTTTGGAAGTGCCCAGATGAGGCCCAGCTGTGAAGCAATGCAGGTTGCTGTCTAGGCCTTCTTTTGGAACCTTTGGCACTCTTTGACCCAGCTGCAGTTTGTTAGGTTTTAGATTGCAAAAGAACAGGCCATTCATATGCAAAAGCCTCTGCTCACAGCTTGGGTGGGGTTGTAAATTGAGTAGGGCGGGGACTCAGGGAATCATCAGGGTGGAGCAAACTGCAATGGCTACCAGTCTGCTCTGCCTCAGAGAGATCCTAGGGTCTCTGTGTCCCGTGGCCCTGTGCAGGAACAATGATCTCTGCAAGCACCTCTGCAAAAAAGCAGGCCTTGCATTCCAACCTGATGCCAGACAGTCCAGTTTCTTCCCATATGAGTTTGGGTCCCCAGAGTCTCACCTGGAACTGGAGTTCAGAGCAATTGGGAGCTTGTATCTCCCTCCCAATTGAAAAAGACAACAGCGTACCCAGTTGCCAGCCTGTTTCCTTCGTACCTCTGCACCTTTTACCAGTTTCAATGCACTTTTCTTTTTCCTTCTAGTTGTAGAATTTCTACTCAGCCAGCCTTCCCATGGTTCTGGATGATATTCATTTTTGTCTTTTAGTTGTAGTTTTGATGTGGTTGTGCGAGGTAGCAAGGACAAGTGTGTACCTATGCCACCATCTTGGTTCCTCCCTCATTTATTTTTTGAAAGAGAGCGAGGGAAACATCCACTGGTTGCCTCTCATATGGGGGATTGAACCTGAAAGCTAGGTATGTGCCCTGACCAGGAACTGAGCCCTCAACCTTTTAGTGTATGGGGTGACACTCCAATCAACTGAGTCACCTGGCCAAGGCTGAGATGATCTTTAAGAGAGTGTTTCTCACCAGTGCCCATAGAGGTCTCTGCAGAGGCCCACCTGGAAGTTGCCTTCTGGGATGATGCTGAGGTTGGGCTCTAAGACTTCAGAGAACCTGAGAGGTTTGGAAATTGATGCAGATGCCAGGAGAATGGTCCATTACCATTGGTACAGAAAACCAGCAGCTGTCCACTGCTACTAGGAGTCCTACATTAAATGGGAACACCCCAAGAGCAGTCATGGTATCCTGCCTGAGATATCCATGCACAGTAGGTCATGAACAAGGGGTAGCTCCTGAAAGACCTTGTTGTTGGAAGCTGCCACCAACATTACTGGGAGACCCACCTAGAGTTGAGTCTCTTTAGAATCTCTTTTATAAGAAGAGATTGCAGAAAAGCCCACAGTCATAGGGACCAGGAGTGACCATATTCTGGATTCCAGTGCTGTAGGGAATATTATTGCTTAGGAACCTCAGCCCACTCTGCCCTGCCAAAGCCACTCTTGGTCCCTAAACACACTATGGTGTGCACATGTATCTCTGTGTCTGGGATGTGGTTTGGTAGGGAGCTGATCAGAGAGAGTTAAAGTATTTTAGGATTTCAGTGCTCCATTGGCTGATGTGATGGAGGTGAAGACCCAAATTTGGATGGGCCCCTGAGTGCTGAAGAAATCCTAAATTATAATCTAGTTGCAGGTACTTGGTGTGATGAGTGGTCTGAGAAGGAGGGGAGCGGGGGGCACCAACAAAGGAAATTAAAGCCCTTGCATTTTATTTGATGGGAAATAACACTAGCATTCCGCAAGGAGGTTTCAGAGAAATCTTAGCTCTAAACTGAATTATCCTGCTTCAAGGGCAGCCCAACTTATTGACTATCTGAGTTGTGCAGAATAACATTTGCCTAGTCTGGAATAATAAGCCTGCCACAACTTTAAAGACTGTTTAAAAATAGTTACAAGTTCATAAAGAGTTTTTCTATTCTCATAGCTTCATCTTCTGTCACTGCTGGGGGTTGAGGGATTAGATCTCTGAGTCGGTTCCTTCTATGGCCTTGGATAAGTTCATTATCTCTCTGAGTTTTGATTGTCCAGTGGATAATAAAAAATATATATATTTCAAAGTGTACATAGTGAACATTTAATGAGAAAAATGCAGATGAATAATTTGTGTAATGCTTGGTAATGATAACAAGTATAGCAGTAATGATAATAATATTTATTAGGTGGTTAATATGTCCTGCATACTGAGCTTAGTGCTTATACCTCATAACAACCCTCAATTTAGGTATTATTATTGTTGTTGTTGTTATTCTAATTTGACAGATGAAGACACTGAGGCAAAGGTATTTGTTCATAGCATCACTGCAAGTAAATGGCTGGACCATGCTTCAAACTCAAGCAACCTGATGTTAAAAAACATGCACTTAACCCCTTGGCTACTTTTCCTTTATATATTAACTAATTCTTCCATTCAGTATTTCCTGTGCACCTCTTATGTGCAAGGTACTGTGAGAGTCCAATTATGAATCTCCACTAATAGCTTTATTCAAATGGCAGGTTAGTAGTTAAGAGTGAAGCACAGTAATTGGCAAGAAGCTACTAAAGAAACATGGCCTAGCTGTTGTCTCTGCTGTTTTGAAAACTGAAAACGAGAAAGTGACGTCATAGAAGAGGAAGCAAATGAAACCCGATGGAGGGAGAGCACGGGAGACACGATGAGAAGCAGTTTATACTACAAGTCCTGTCTGTTTTTTCTCTTTAATGTCATGTTTTTATATCATATCCTTGAAGATATTTTGGAGAACAGAAATCAAGTCTAATTCCCCTCTGGGCCTCGCATACTGTCAGGCCTTCATTGTGCCAACAGATATTTGCTGTATCAAATTGAACTGTGAATGTATTTGGCATCAGCCCAGCTACAACTCCACTGGGGTCAGAGGCTTTCAAGGAGCCAGAAAGGGAACTTGGCCTGCATCCCCATTTCCAAATTTGGTACTGTGCTTCAGTGCTAATAGAGTCCACATGTGGCCCAGAGCCTTCAGCGGTAGGTAGCTTTTTTTTTAGGTGAACTGGAGTGTGACTGTGGTCCTCAAGGCACAGGTACTATACCCTGAGGCAGCCATACCAAGGTTAGGGGCAAGGGGAGGGCCATTTGAGATAGAGAGCCAGGAAACTCTTCACTGGGAGCACAGGTTTGGTCAGGAAGCCTGCATCCTATAGAACCCGGGTTCAAGGACAAACCTCTCCTATTGGGAGACCCCAAGGGTGAGAACTGTCTGTCAAGCAGACACATTTCTCAACCAAACTGAAGATGAACAGTAGTGTCACTGTACTCAAGACTGTGGTCCAGCAGGCTACAGGACCATGAGGTCAGCCTCATCCAACCTACCATTCAAAACTAAAATCTGAATGCTTCTGTCTACAAGATTACTTTTCAATAACACTAAAACATGATGCCTTTTGAATTCCTTTTTAAAAACTTACTATTTTAAGAAGAAAAACATTTGCAAGTATAGGAAAATTTTCCCACTTTCCTGATGTGTGTGAGAGAACACTCCATGGCTCTCCGAACAAACAAACTAGACCTTGATAAAAGTTCTGGTAAAAGGAGAGAAACTTGCCTGCACCTCCTGAGCAGCAAAGCCAAGCTTTCTCCCTCTTATTTTGGATCTCCACTGCTGATGTGCTCTGCAGGGCCTGGGCCAAAAGGCAGACAGAAACCATGTTGAAATCTGATCACTGAAGGCCAACCTCTTAGGTGTCAATCTTACAGACAAGCAGGACTACACAAACAGAAATTAATTAAGACTGGAAGGGGAGAAAAGTTATTAGTTCCCAATTAGCAACAAACAGAAGGACATTTATTAACTATCTAGAGTGATGAACCACTGTCTGGCAATCATAACTCATAAAACATTTCAGAACATTCTAGATTAGCCAAAGGAAGTTGAAGAAACAAGTCTTCCTATAGCTCAGTATTACTGACCAGCTACCTTACTGCGTCTCCTCAGTCGTCATCTTACCTTCATTTGACTCTCTAACTCAGTACAGGGGTTCCTATAGACCAAAATGTGGGGTCATAGCTCTGACAATATTCTCTCTAAGACACTGATTCAGTAACTGTCCTGTGCCCCTAACAAGGGGCCGTGATAGAGACTTAAGAGACAAAGTGAAAGCCCAGGTTTAATACAACCCAGGAGTTGTGGAAACTTGGAACAATTACTTAGGTTTTTGAGCCTCACTTTTATTACCCATGAACTGAAAGTAATAACACTTACCAGATAGGGGAGTTAAGAGGCCTAAATGAGCTATATGTGAGGGTCTGGCTTATAGTGAGCACTCAGTATATTCTATGATGACAATGGGAGAGGTAAGGTCCTATACCAGAGCATCACAGGGTACAAAGCAATGAGAATTCAAGACCCTAGCCTTTGGTGATTCCTGAAGGCTAGAAGCCAAGACCTTTCAGCATCCCAGGTGATGATTCTGATCAGGATGTTTCAAAAAAGCATCATCAAAGAGGTAACATTTGAAATGGACTTTGACAGTTATGTAGGATTTTACTATGCAGAGAGGAGGGGAAGGGCATTCCAGGTGGTAAAAACTATGAAGACAAAAAGGAGGAGCAGCATTGTGATTTGGAATAAATAGAGTAATGCAGATAGTCCAGAAAAGAATGTTTTAGAATGAAAGAAAATATATATAAGGCTAAAAGGTTAAGCCAAACCAAATTGTAGAGGGCCTTAAATGTTGGCTTGATAAACTTGATCATTATTCAGAAGGCAAGAATGAGCTGTTCATAGTTTTGAACATAAGACAAATACCATCATAGGCATAAGTGATATAGTAATAGATTTTTATCTTCATAATTTTCTAAATAGGCATTCAGCAAGGATTTCTTAGTTTGGAAAAGAAGCTAAAAGGTGGTATTTACAAGGTAAGAATGCCAAGGACCACCAGAACAAATAAGATGAAGATTTTATCAATTAATTTTTGTAGCATAATAAACCACCCTAAAAAGTCAATGGCTTAAAACATTAATTGTTTATTTGGTTCTGTGGTCAGTAATTTGGCCTGGGCTCTGCTGTGTCTGGAGTCAGCTGTCAGGTCAGCTGGGGTCTGGTTTATTGTAGGCCAGGGCACCATGCCTTTCCAACAAGTGGCATCTCATCTTCTAGCAAGCTGGTCTGGGCTTGCTCACCTGGGGGAGGCAGGCTTTCCGGAGAGAGAGTGGAAGTGGGCACCACCTCTTGAAGCCCAGACTGGGGACCTGGGGACGGACACATCAAGACTTCTGCCCCTTGCTGTTGATCAAATCAAACCACAGGGCCAGCTCACATTTAAAGGGTGGGTAAAGAGACCCACTTTTTGGCAAAAGGAGCTGCAAAGTCACCTTGCCAAGTGGCCTGGATAAAGTGAGAGGAGTAATTTATATCCATTTTTTGCAATTGACAGCAAGACTATTGGGATTTGACCAGTGTAAAGACACCCTGTACACTTACACCACTTCCTGATCACATACTCAAGCAAATAACATTGAATCCCAACAGACCTTTCCATAATAGCAGGATGGTGCTGCATAGGAAAAAACCCCATAGATATGGGGCATTCAGAAATCCTAATGCGAGTCTATTGCACTAAGTTCTAAAGAGGAGTAAGAGCTTATGGCCCACTGACCAAATGTAACCAAATGTGCTTGTAACTTCTTACTCAGGACAAAAAAAGCAAAACTTAATGGGCTATGAGGGAAGAATTGATCCATGAAGCAATTTGATAGCAATTGCCAACAGCTTACTGAGAATTAAAGTAATAACAGAAAACTGTCTGAAACGGTTCAAGAGAATAACCTCCAACACTGAAAGTGAGATCATTTTAAAAGGAAGAAAAAGAAACACCCAGCACGGTAGTGCCAAGACTCAACATTTTCAAGGAAATTTCAGGGACCCTTGATTCCCATCCTTTTCCTTGCAACTTCTTTTATTTATGCACGAGGAAAAGCAGACACATCATCACAGAGCTCAGCATGCAATTAAAAGGCAGTCAGCACCAGCCATAATTTTGCTAAATCAATTTTTGTCAATGATGTGCGAATCCCTCTGAGGTTCGGAAGTGAAGTCTGCTTTTAGTATATTCATTCCTTTCCCTCACTAGCATGTGCACATTGAGAATGGTATTGTCCAACTGCTCATGAATGCTAAGTGCCAAAAATTGATTTCCATTTTCGGGGAGGGAATGGAAGACAGCATTCAGTCAATGAGTTGGTGGTCTCCATCCAGTTCCGAGCGTACCAGTTCCCCACCGCACCGTGACAATGGGACCCTTTGTCGGCAGTTTTGGCATGAGCTCTAAGGATTAACTGGGCACAGTGCCTCAATGACTCTCAGCTGCGGCTGTGCTCAGCTCAGAACACAACTAAGGTACAGGGAACAGCCTGAGAAGGCTTCATTTGTCACTGCCCATGGTTCACCACTGCTGGGGACAATCTGTTGTTTGAAAGTTGTACAGTGGGTCTTTTATTTCAGACACAAGCTACACATGGTTTCTCTTCCTTTTGATGAGGGCAGCCAGTTTCATTATTTTCTTGCCAAGAGGTATTTGCAGTCCAGAGCATGTACGAGAACAGCCAAGAAGTTAGTTTCTTTATGCCTTGGCTTTCATTGTAAAGTGGTCAAGATAGAAACAGAGAAAAAGTTTTTGGAGAATGATAGCAAAAGCATAAACGACCACAGGGCAAAATGTAGAAAATGTAGGAATGCTCTTGGCTGGGCACCATCTTAAAATATCAAAATTAGTAAATATAGACTTGAAAGAGACTTTAAAATGTAGAGTAGACATTTGTGTGTGGAGGGCTTTTTTTGCTGTGTTGGATTTGTTTGTTTTGCATGCCCACCATATCTTTCTTCTTGTTTCCTAGAAACACTACACCATAGTTCTGGGAACTGACCACCACCAGCACCTCATCATCATACTCAGGCCCTGAATTTAGGCTGACTCAATACCCCCCAGCTCCAAGGTTGAGCGTATGGCTCAGTCGTGATAAATTAAGCTATCCTAACTACTTAATCTCAATAATTGGTTCTGTGCAAGCCTTGAATCAAAATGAGACAGAGTGAATTTTAAAATTTTGCTAATACTGTTGAGAGAAGGGTATTCTCGTTTCACTGAGGTTGCTCAAGAACTAGCATGTAAGCTTGGAACCACTGGGGCAATATGACCAACAAAAAAGAAAGCAGAGGGAGGAGGTAGAGGAAAATCTACTCTAGAGGACATCATTTGAGCCTCTGGATCCAGCCATGCCTAAAGCTAGATCTATCTTTTTTATTTTTAATTATGTAAACCGATAAGCCCCCCCCCCCTTATTCAACTAATTAGAGATGTATCCTTATTACTTGAAACTGAAATCTCCTTCACTAATCCCAAGATTCTCCGTTTCATTATCATCCTTGGGACAAGGAGAAGATAGAAACCATTAGAGAACATGTTTTCTTTTCTTTTTTTTCCTAAAGTTTTACATATGTCTCCTCCCCCCCTTCCCCCCCCTTTACCAGTTAGTTACTGTGATGAATCTTCTTTTATCTCTTAATATATTTGTAATTTTTTTATTGTTTAAAGTATTACGTATGTCTCCTTTTTTCCTAATTGACCCCCCTGACCACTCCTACCCCTGAGGGCAAGCCCCCACCGCCCCAGTGTCTGTGTCCATTGGTTATGCTAATATGCATGCATACACGTCCTTTGGTTGATCTCTAACCCCCTCCTCTCCCCTCCCCTGTCATTTGTAGAGACCATGTTTTCTTATAAGTTTCCAGCGATAGAGGCCGGTCACACAGTGGGTGGATCATTCTTATATGTCCCTCTCATGGGAAAGAACGTCCTCTTAATGTTCAGACATTTTTTCTCCTGATATAAATTAAGTTCATTTCCTTTCAGAAAGCCATAGAGATATCCCATTTCCTGCTCCCCTAAATCATCATAGAGGGAAGATAAGTTATCTCTCTAACCTTTCTGTTAAGGACTGACTTCTTTCCTCTCGTCATTTTGTTTCTCTTTGTTCTACTGTCTTAGATATTGTTTTTGTTAGTTTTTCTGAAGTATGGTGACACATACGTGATCAGGTAACTTCCCCATTTAAAGCCCTTCACGGACTCCCCACTGACCTTACTATAATGTCTAAATTTCTTTCTGTGGGATAAAAGGCATCTCATTTCCTAGCTTCAAAATGACCTGCCTTAGTCCCTTTCTGCTCTCTTGAACTTTGCCTCTGAGCATTCTCTTCCACTAACAGAAAGTGTATTCCTTACCCCAGGTTTGCCTTGAAGGTAGGCTGGGTCCCAGGCAAATTCCCCAGGATTTCTGTCTGCATAAACAGTATGAGTCAGCACCGTCCTGGAAGCTCATGTGATCCTGGAAGAAAATGTCACATTGGTCAGCAGAAAAAACTTGCTTATCAGGCCTATCTCCTGAAATCAGGTACCAGAACTGGCACCCAGGATGACCTCATTGGCCTAAGTCCAAGAACGCTTTGTGGCATCTGACGGACCCCAGCTGCTGGTTTGAGGTGTTTCTGGTGACTGGGACTCAGAAAGTACAGGCAACAGAGGGGAACTTAGCACTTTAAAGCATGGCAATGG
>NW_005370777.1:2694905-2695558 GCF_000412655.1 Myotis brandtii
AACCTGGGGTAAATAGAAGATGCATAATAAATATTTATGAACCAAACTTGAAACTATTTTTAAAGTATAGGTCTGAAAAGATTGCTAGAAGAAGAATCAGTTCTGATTTCTGCTGCCTCATACTTATTTAACGTGACCCAGAATAATGGTAGCTTTTTAGCAAAGCACAACATTGCTGATTCATATCAAGTTTGTGGCCAGTTGTGATCCTTGCTAAATTTATAATTAACCAAGCAGTTCAAGTTTTTCTCTTGAACTTTTGTCATCTAAGCAGAAAACAAAATCCAGATTTCAAAATCCTAGGGTGATAATTGTTTTTTCCTTTCATTTTTAATTACATATGAGAAGAACATACCTTTGTCTCAGCTGCTCTGTTGTGTTCCAGTTTTGTTGTTGGGCAGATCTAAGTTATTTTTTTATGTGATAATTCCAACCGAGTGGGTTTAGTATTAATCCCATCATTTCTAAAGGCATAAGAATGTCTTTTACCTTCCAGAAAAAAAAGTTTAAAGGTGACAGGTATATGTGGTATATGATCACTTTACTGTACTTTCTCTTTTTTATTAAAAGCAACAATAGCGCAAATAAAAGGGGGAGAGTCTTATTCAAATCTGAAAAGAACATGACCCCAAAGGAAAAAAATTTTAAAGCAT
>NW_005370777.1:2695655-2725826 GCF_000412655.1 Myotis brandtii
CCAAAATATGGACCCTCAGGCCTCTGGCAGCGAAAAGATTTTCCTAAAAATAATAGTTTTCTAAAGATTGATGGAATGATGAAAGAGAAGGCAAAAGGATGTAAAAATACTGAGGGAAAGAGAGTAAGGTTTTTAAAAAATTCAGATGTACAATATCAATAAGTTTTAACATGTGCATACATCCATAAACCACTACGACAATTAAAATGAACCTAACTATCACCCCACAATGTTCCCCTGAGCTCCTATGTAATTCTTTCTTTTCATCCCTCCCCACACCTAATTTCCAGGCAGACACAGATTTGGTTTCTATCAGTATAGGTTAGTTTGAAATTTCTGGAATTGTAGAATATAAGTGGAATTATACAATACATATTCATTTTTGGTCTGGTTTCTTTCATTCACTGTAATTACCTTGAGAATAATCCAATTTGTTGTGTATATCAATAGTTAATTATTATTATTCCATGGCTTGCATGTATTACAATTAGTTTATCCATTCACCTATTAATGGACATTTGAATTGTTTCCAAATCCTGCTGCTCCCTAAAAACCTACTATAAATATTTGAACATAAATTTTTGTATAGACATATGCTTACATTTCTCTTGACTAAGAACATAGGATTTCAATAGCTGGATCATATGGTGTATGTTTAACTTTTTAAGAAGCTGCTAAACTGTTCTCCAAAGTGATTATACTATTTAAATTCCCATCAACAATATCTAAGATTTCCAGTTGGTCCACATCCTTGCCAATACTTGGTAGGGTTATTCTTTTTAACTTTAGCCATTCTAGTAAGTGTGCAGTGATATCACACTGACTTTAATTTGCATTTCCCTAATGACTGTTTATGTTGAACATATTTTCGTGGGCTTATTTGTCAACCGTATATCTTCCTAGGTGAAGTGCATATTTAAATCTTTGGTCTATTTTCAAAGTGGGTAGTTGTTTCTTATTATTGAGTTTTGAGTATTCTTTGTATATTCTGGATACAAGCCTTGTATCAGGTATATAACTTACAAATATTATTTCCTAGTCAGTGGCTTGTCTTTTCATTCTCTTATGAATGTCTTCTGAAAAGAAGTTCTTAGTCATGGTAATATCATATGCATTTTCCTCTTTGAGGGATCATGCTTTTGGTGTCATATCTAAGAAATCTTTGCCTAAGGCAAATATCAAAATGTTAGAAGATAAATTGAGAATAGGTCCCAGTACATAGAGTAGGAAAAGATGGAAAATACAGGAGAACAGATCATAGATACAAAATATCAATTCAGAAGCTTCAACATCTGACTACCAGGAGTTCCAGAGAAAGGGTGAAAATATGCATAAAAGGAAATTAGTGAAGAAATAACATATTGATTCCATTTATATAAAAGACAAAACCAGATGAAATGAATCTTTCTGCTAGACATCAGATTAGTGGCTACATTGGCAGAGGGATTAGATGAGAGCAGAAGGAAGGTTTCTGGGGTGCTGGAATCATTCCATTTCTTGTTTTTAGTGCTGGTTACAAGGATATTTTCAGCTTGTGAAACAATATTAAGTGTACTCATATGACTTCTTCATTTTAATCTAAGTAGATTGCATATAAATAAAATTTTTAAATAAAACAAAATGAAGAAACATGAACAAAATGCCCAGCATTGAAAGGAGATGAAAGCTTACTTTAACAGAATTCTTCAAGGACAAAAAAAATATATACAAGAAATGTATAATTTCTAAAATTTCCTAACACCCATGATAAAGAGAGCTCAAAAGTTAGCAAAGAGGAGGAAAAAGATAAACTACAGAAGGATAAGAAGGACATCATCAAACATATAACCATTGGTAATAAATACCCAAAAGCTGTTTGTTAATTTAGCATTTGCAACCTCAGAGACTGCGTTATGAACAACCCAAACAACATTTTTGAAAATATTGGGAAAATATTCATTCCATAATGTGTTTCTCTTTTGGAGGAATAATACTCTCTCCATAACATTTTTCTCTGTTGGAGGATTCTTCTATCTTCATATGTGACAAGAGCTAACTATTTTTCCAGATTCTCATTATTGACCCTTCTCCATATAATGGGCTATTATCAACCATATTCTAAAGGGTAAATTCTGCCAAGAGACAGAGTTTTCTTTTAAATGACACCTTTTAAAACTAAGAGAGCAATTATTTTGAAACAATTAAGGAGTTAGGTTTTCTTTATAATGACAATGTTATCAGTGACAGAATTAGCTGACTGCCATTTCTTTGCCTTCAATTATTTCTAGACTGTTTCAGCCAGAACCCCTGGGACTCTGTTTCTATTAGCTAGTTGGGGTTGGGGACGCTAGTGTAGAGTCTCTTGCTGTGTAAATTCTTGGTATTTTATGGTATTACTTTGGATAATACGCATTAATCAAAGAGAGAAAAGTTAGACATTTATGTACTCCTATCTTTTCCCCATTTGGATCCCATGGTCCAGCCTCGGGAAAGATGCTAGAGTTGCCATTTTTCAGGGATTTGTTTGTGGCCAATTTACCTCAGGGCTTATGTGGCCAACATTGAGGAAAATAAATGACACCCATATCATAGCCTGTCAGATGCTGCAATTAAGTATCATGAACTGTCACAACCATAGAGACGGGCAGTTCAGAATCCTAAAACGTTCGAGTGCATGGGACCATCCAATGTCATCATTTGAGATGAAGGAGATTGAGTTCAGGGATTAACAGTTTGGTCAAGGTCATGCAGGTACTTCATCAGTGCTTTATGGCATTGTGATTTCCTTATCCTCCCTCTGTCTACCACACTCAGCTGCTAGAATGATCCTCTGCCAACCCAGTTTAAGTACATCCCTCCCCTTTTATAGCCCCCTATTGTTTCTAGTGTCAGGCTGTGAGGGGCCAGCAGCTGGCCTAAGCCCAGTGCTCTGTCAGGAACCAGGTGTCCGCAATGAGAAATAAATGCTGTCTAGCAGCAGCCTTGGAGTCACATGACAAAGAGGCAGAAAATCTGGATCCAACTCCCAACTGCATTACTGCAACAAACTCTCAGTTTTGGATAAGCCCCTCCAACAATGTGGACTTTGATGTCTCTCACCTGCACAATGATAAAGTTACATTAGATGCCAATGGTCTCCTTCACCTTCGAGATTCCATGACCATATCACTTTCTCAAAACATTGAAGTTGAGAGTTAACATGCCCACATGTCTTTTCCTCAGAGTACCTTTTGGTCTCCCCTTGCTTCCAGATTTAAAGTGAAGAGGTTATCTTTTTCCAGCCAGAACCTTGTAATTTCCCATGTGTGAAGGGTAGACAGTACAACTAGAAAAATTATTGAAATCCAACAATATCTTCTTCTAAATGAACTTCTTTCCGGCCACCCTCATCCCCTGTAGCTTGTATTGACTTTCCTTCCCAGTTTGGTTTCTCCAGTCTCTTGCTCCTTCTACATTTTTTCTCCTTTTCCACAGTTTGCTCTTTCCTGCTTCCATCTTTCCATTTCCCCGCTCTTCTCCTTCCACCTCCTCACTTCTTTCCCTCTTTCTTCTTTCAGTTTTCTTGTCCTGTTGACAAGCATCACCTGCCTTCCCACTGGGGATGGGGACTATTTTGCAGTCCGGGAAAGCCATTGATTAGAAGAGTTTTCTTCCAAGTTTAACCCAATCTAGATGGTTTGGAGGAGAACAGGGATTCCTAAAGGGATGGAAAAAGACAAAATTTTTTCCAGGCTTGAGAAATAAGATTGCTGGCAGGAAATGACCATGGCCTTTGCCCTCTAACTTAATAGAATCCTTAACCAAATAGTTTTATTCATCCAGAGGGAACAATTGACTGGTGTAACTTTGCAGTGAAATATCAGACTGAAAAACTCTGCAAACTTGCAGGAAATCCTATTTTTCTGGTTCCTCATAAGTCGTTGTCTAACAAAGAAAAGAAAGAACCAGTTTTTCTCCATGTTAAGAAACCGAAGCTTAAGGCTGGTCTGAATGCTCTGAACTCTGTGTAGGTATCAATGACCCCAACTCTCTCCTCCTGCCTCCCTTTGACCCTTAGCAAGTAGCATTTCTCCTCAGTGATAGATGAAAAGGGGAAAAGTGTGGAGGAACAGAATACAAAGGCATAAAATGGGGGAAAACGCTGACAGAATGGGAAATAATGGAAGGTGGCAAAAAGTGAAGGACTTTAAAAGGGAAATATTATTCTATTGTCTTTACAAAGGGTGTTTTTTTGACATATGCATGCTGAAAACACAGGATTGGTTGCATGCCAGCCGATGCAATTCCCAAGGCTCTGATCTTATTGAAGGTAATTTCTTTTTCGTTGGGCCTTGCATTTGCAGTGGTGCTGCTTTGGTTTGGGGTATTTCATCCATTTGTGACCTTTCTCGCCTGACATCATGCTTACAGGCAAGTGTTCATGCCAGTTAACCTTCTCTGCTTTCCCCGGGTGGCCTTATGAATTTCCATCAGGAAAAATACAAAATCGCCAATTTGTTTTTTCATTACCCAGAGGATAAACACAAAGTGGGGAAGCCTTTTATCTTGCCACACTGGCAAACCTCCTCATTACTCAGCATCGAACAAGCATTTGCTAAGAGTTAATAAATCCAGCGTGTGGCTTTCTTTGTGCGGGGAATGGCTTACCATCCAAGGCAATCCCTCATTAAGGAAAAAGAAATAGAACATACTCATATTTTATTCATGGTCTCAGAATCCCAGGAAAAAAAATCCAAAAATTTATAGACACAGAGAAACCAAAAACAAAAAGGCTCACACTTTCTAATTTCAAATGACACTTTTTGACTCTCCATCGCTCAGAGGAGACGCTGACCCACGTACACAGTGGTCCCAACATCATTGCTATTTCAGCCTGCCAATTTGATTGCTGAGATTGAGCCCAGTGACCTTTCACCACATCCCCCCACAGTTAAAAGCAACCAAGGTTTATTAAAGCATAGCCCTGAGTAAGTCCAATGGCCAATACATTTCATAGTCTTCAGTCACGAATATTCTCTCAATACTATTGAGAGTTCCTTTGCCAGCCTTTCTCTGCAGAGGTGCCTGAGCAGAATCCACACTAAAAGCATCAGCATAGCCAATGCAGCAAGCTTTAATTTACCAATGATTCCTATTCCTGCTAGCCCAGAAAGGCTCGGGTGATTTATTGGACTTGAGCAGAACCCTCATCCATTATAGTTTGTCTTAACTTAATCAAAGGTATCTTCTCCCTTCCAAGCGTCTCACCTACCAACTCCACGGTCACCGTGATAAATGTGCCCGCTTGACTTCTTTTTCTGATTACTGTGAATGAAGCATCACAAACAACTTGATACATTCCGTTAATGCTGTGGCTTCAGCACCGAGATGGCTGGGGTTATGTTGTGTAGAATTAGCTATGTGGGGAGCTGGAGGTGATTGCTCTGGGGTTTTGATTGAGTGATGTAATTGATGACTGGGAACAGAACAGAATTCACAGGGGTTTTTCAGTTGTTTAAGAAACCAAGAAAGCAAAGCAGTTTCCCTGTTTGTTAAGGGAGAGCTTCCTATCCATTTACCAACAACAGTACACATTCCCCCAACACCTCACACACACACACACACACACACACCACATACAACAGCCACCTTTTGAGTAGAAAGCATGACTGATTAAAACAGTCTTTAATCTATGCCCTCTCTGAATTTAGTGGTGATACAAAGAGTACAAGGATATATCTGAACAAATAGGAGACTGAGGAAATACAGATATATTTTAAATGTTTGTGTAAATTATAGACAAAGGAAAACAATCATGACATAAGCAGAATTTTTTCTGTCTGGCCAAAGCTTCCTTTTTGTTGTTTTTTTAAGTGACTTAGGTAAGTGTTTAAGATTAATCTCTAGACTTTTCCAGCAATGTCCTCTTCATAGACAATAGTTTGAAACTGATGAACTAAACTGTTATTCTTTGACTAGTTCACTTAAATTCTCTTCTTTGTACATTCAAAGGTCCTCCAAAGAAATGACTGTTAAGTGCATCTTTGTGACCCAGCAATTAGGCCAGTGCTTGATCTGCTCAGGGCATTCATAAAATGCAAAGGTTAAACTGAATCATTCACATTTCAGATGAGACCCCAATTATTTTTTGTAATCTAATATATCTAACATAATTCCAAGGATAAGTATGAACTGATAAAGCCTCCAATTGACTGCTTTACTTTTAAATCATAAGCTTCTTAAAGAAGGACATTTTCTCAACACAGTCCCTTGACCAGGTCAACCTATAGCAGAATGACAATATGTGATCCTCTGCTATTGCTTATCCTATATAATAAAAGCCGAGGTGGCATCATGCTCTTGTGCGATGACCTTGCACAATGCCCTTGCGCGACACCCTAGTGTGACATCGTCACAACATGGCTGCCACAAGATGGACAGAACAAGATGGCGCCACAAGATGGCCACATGCACAGTGGAGGTGGGGCCTGGTGGCTGCTCCTCATAGCAAAGCCTGGGGATCCCGCAGCTCTGCACAGTGCAGAGGAAGCCAGTCCCAGTGTCTCCACCACCTCGCACGGAGGAGGCGGGTCCCAGCAGAGGAGGCGGGTCATGGCAGGGGAGGGCGGTTGTGGGTGATCAGGCTGTCAGGGAAGGGCAGTTGGGGGCAATCAGGCCAGCAGGGGAGTGGTTAGGGGGCAATTAGGCTGGTAGGCAGAAGCGGTTAGGGATAATCATACAGGCAGGCAGGTGAGCAGTTACGAGCCAGCAGTCCTGGATTGTGAGAGGGATGTCTGACTGCCAGTTTAGGCCCGATCCCTGCGGGGTCCCAGATTGGAGAGGGTGCAGGCCGGGTTGAGGGACAACTCCCCTCCCGTGCATGAATTTCGTGCACCAGGACACTAGTAGTAAATATATTTTATTCTGTTAAATACATCAGAGTGTCTCTGCAGTATAGCATTGAAAAGAAGACCTGCAGAGAGAGTTGAGGTCATTGAATAACAAGTTGAGAGTTAGATAGGGGGTTAGCAAATACAACCCAGGCAAGTCTGCCCAGAGCCTGTTTTTGTACAGCACATGAGATAAAGATGGTTGTGATATTTTTAAAGGGATTTAGAAAACAATAGAGAATACTGTATGTGATCTACATGCCTAAAACATTTACAGAATATTTACAAAAATAATTTGATAACTTCTGATTTAGATAATATTAGACAGTCAATATCTGAAAAAAATTTTAATAAAAGAGTATGATAACAATGTTAATCAGACAACAATATGGAGAAGGATTTGTACTAATAGACATAGTATAAAATAACAAGTTAGTGAAAATCATTGAGAAAATGGACACATCATCTTCTCTAGCAGTGTATAAATTCCTTAAAGGTAAAAAATACATTTGTAGATTCTTGATTTTTCTGAGACAACTGTGAATTCATGTAACTATCATTTCCTGGGCAGGTACATACTTCATTTTTATCCTTGTAGGATAATTTAGTAGGATATATAATTTTAACTTCACAGATTGAAGATGAAGGTAATCTATATTTTTGTCTTAGGTTCCCCATCACCCTGCCTCACTAAAAAGTTTGGTAGATCAAATATGAAAAGTGGTACAAACGACTTGTAAATACAAAGCATTATTGTTCAAATGTGATATAATATTTTTCCTGGCCACAGTATTGTGAGCAGAGTTAAATACTGCAGTCATTCAGGCATACATTTGAATTAAGAAGGAGCATTCTAGGCTCTTAGATCCTATGAACTCAGTTGCATTAGGCAATTTCTTTTCCTTTTTTTCCCTAAACTTAAGTGTCTGGCTTTATAAAGCATATATAATTACTGTGTTTTTTAGGGTTGTTGGCTGAACGATACTGGGGAAATAATGTAAAATGCATGACCAAGCATGCCATTGGTGCTCAATAAGTGTTATTGAAACCATCCAGATATTAAAGAACATGGATGCGTTGGGTGTCTGCAATCACCTTCTCACAGTTGTGTAGTACTTGTGGCTAGTGAAGGCAAAATTCTGCCTGAATTCTAAGAACCAGAAGACCTGAAGGCTTTCATAGCTAACGCTGAAGGATAATTTGATCAAGGCTAAAGAAAATAAACATAAATGTGTTTCTCAGCCCATCAGACACATATAAAGTCATAAAAAGAAGTGCATTACTGTTTGCTCAACTTTTCTAGTTGAAAGTAAAAGTAATATGAGAAGTGCCATATTTTATTTTCTCTCCTATAATTTTGCACTGAGTACACATTACTTCTCTTAAAAGATTTATTTTTAGAATGTGTAGCTTTGAGGACTCGGCTTCTACTTAGTCTATGTCCAACTCTCAAAATGTGTACTGAATTTTCTTAACCTCTGAATGTTATGAAGTGGAAGCATAAAATATTCAAATGAATCACTGTGGACACCAGTGCAGCCAGGTAGAGATTTCAGTTCACTGTGGCTTAAGAACAAGGAAACTATTAATTTCTAATGGTCCATATTAACCTGGCAATCGTGTGGATCTAGCGAGTGTGTTTCCTTAGAATTAATGACGTGCCATTATTCAGCCATTTTTCCAAGTCTCTAGAGTGTCTGTAATTAAGAACTTTAACTGTTCTTAAAATGATATAAAGTGTCATTGGTCCCATGCTAAATCATTTCAGATTACTGATTTCTTCACTTCTAAAATTAACCAGGTAATTTTCTCAACCAGACTAATGTAAGGCTTCACACATGAGCACTGTTACTGGATAAAGCTTGGGGGATTTTTTTTTCAACAACAACAACAACAACAACAAAACCCAAAACAAAAAAAAACTGGCTTTGAAGTTCCACAAAATTATAAATTAAAACTTTGCTGTGTTCTTATCTCTGAGTGATTTTCCTCATTGAGTGAATTGGTAGACCAGTGACCTACCATTTCATTTGCAAAGTGTCTTTTCCCCCTTATATAATCAGTGGAAACATTCCTTCCAAGAAAATCATAATTGAACACTCAGGACAGTTCTGGCTAAAGGAGGAAATCAGAAGAGCCCCTGTTGACCTTTTGCTGCCCCCCCCCCCCCCCCCCCGCCCGAATCTAGACCATCTCTCTTCCAAATCTCCAGAATTCCCTGGACTATATACCTTTAGGTCCTTTCTAGTTCCTTTATTTTACTTCTGTGCAAGCTTTTCAGTTCATTGTCAGTGTTTCCATTCTCTATACCTGCCCCCTAAAACAAAAGTTCAAAGAAATGGAGTATTTCTGATTAATATGGAGAAGAGCAGATTTCTTTGAAGTGTATGGTCCATGGTCTATTGTCTTAAACAAAATGGAGGTGAATAAAATATTCAGAATCACCACATCCTTTCTATGCCAGCAGTTTCCAGTTTGGTAAGGAGGGCAGGCAGGTGTTCAACACAAAATAATTATTTGCTTTCATTTATGTTTTCTTTGATGCATTGTTCTGTTGTGTTTAATTTTTCTAACCATGGTTGTTCTAATAAGGTCAACTATTTGGGTTTATAGGGGTAACCTGATAACCAGTCCAGCATTGTACATAGATTTAAGCCAGCTTCTATTGGTACAGTGCTTTGATTCATTTAGGCCAGAAACTGATATGGGTATATGAAAGGGATTTATGGGACTGGTCTGAGTTCAGGACCCTGAAATGTATACCGTCACAGCTCAACCCTCCTAAGTGTAGTAAAGCCTTTCATCAGTTTTGAAAATTCTTATGTCTTGAATGATTGTTTATACCCCATTCTCTTTCTTCTATTTCTGGTATTTTAACTGCATGTATGATAGACCTTTTCACTCTGTTTCATATGTCCTGTAAATGCTTTTCAATATTTTCCATTTTTTCTCTGTACTTCAAGCCAGACATTTTCTAATGACCCATGTTTCAGTTCACTAATCTTCTCATCAGTTGCTTCTAACCTATGATTAAACTTATCCACTGAGTTTTTATATATCTTCTTCTAGAATTTCCATTTATATCTATTTTTCTAATACCAGTGTTCTTCTGAAATTCCCCATCTTTTCATTAAATGTTAAAAATATATATTAATCATAGTTAATGCCTTTGCATCATCTATGATTCTCTTTCTTAATAATTTTTTTGCCTTTTGGTCATTTGCCATTCTATTCTGACATGCCTGAAAATTTTTTGATTGAAAGTAGACAAAATGTTAAAAATTATAAAGATAATTTGAGGCTCTGTAAGATCATATCTTCCTCCAGTATAATAGTAACTAGGCACATGTGGTTATTTAAAATCAAATAATTTAAAATTAAATTAACTTTTAAATTATTTTCTCAGTCATGCTAGTCATGTTTCAAGTGCTCAATAGTCATATGTGGATAGTGGCTACCTTATTAGAAGGCAAATATATAGGCCATTTCAATCATTGCAGAAAGCTTGGGCAGCTGTGCTCCAGAGGATGTATCTTTTGCTTCTGGAACACAGTTAACTCCAGCCTGTGACTTAGGTGAATAAAAGCTGGCCTTTCTTCACTTGATGGGAAGGTTGGTCTGTTTCTGCTTGTTTCACTCTTCGAGTGAAGCCCTTCGGGATTTCCAAATGAAATGCTGAATTATGCACTAGCCCTCCTACTTCTAAATGTTTGTCTTTACAGCTCTATTAGACTGTGCACAGGTCTGCTCAGCTTCTTAATTCTTTGGCTATCACACTCTGCTTGGTCTTCCAGCCTCTATATTTGGTACCACTTATGAATAGGCAAATGCCTTAAGTGGGGAAAATTTCAGCATCAAATATTGAGCGTCTCTCTATATACATCCTCTCTGTAACTTGGCTTTTCAAGTATCTTCAGTCTTAGTATATCTCAGATATCTTCAAAGAGATTTTTAAATCCAGTTTTTTTTTGTTATTTCAGCAGGAAGTTGGTTTGATACAAGCTCAATCATCAGAGCCAGAAGCAGAATCTTCCCAGTCCCTTTCTGACACCCTGTTGTCAGGCTTTCATTCTCCTGTTGAAATATTAAAATATTGAAATATCTCTGTCCAGGTCACTAATGACCTCTTTGCTATCAAATGCAATGGTCAATTCTCAGTTCTCGTCTCATGTAAACTCACAGCAGCAATTGCACTCCAAATGCATAGACTGCACTAAAATTCCTACTTGACTTTTCCAATAAAATGTAATAGGCTTCTTCAATGTAATGTATCTGGTTATAAACTCTTGGTCTGCCATTCTGCTTTCCCCTCAATCTTCCCTCACCTAGTAAATGACAACTTCATACAAAATTCTAATTGCACTGGCAAAAGTACTTTGCAGTCATCTCTGATTTCAGTGTCTTTCTTTTTAAAAATGTTTATTTATTGCTTTTAGAGAGAGGAAGAAGAAGAAGAAGAAGAAGAAGGAGAAGAAGAAGAAGAAGAAGAAGAAGAAAAAGAGAGAGAGAGAGAGAGAGAGAGAGAGAGAGAGAGAGAGAGAGACTTTGATTTGTTATTCCATTTATTGATGCATTCATTGGTTAATTCTTGTATGTGCCCTGACTGGGAATCGAACCTGTAACTTTGGTGAATAGAGAGTAGGTTCTAATGAACTGAGCTACCCACCCATGGCCTCCAATGCCTTTACATTTCACTCACAATGCCATCCAACCTCTGTACCATGGCCTATCGGCTATAAGTGATCTGTCCTTACTCTACATACTTCTCCTTCCTCACACTTTACTCCAGTTATGCTGGTCTCCTTGCTGTTCCTTGAACACTTAAAGAGGCTTCCCTCATAAGGGCCTTACACCTGCTGTTCCCATAGTCTAGATGTGCTTAACCCAGATATATACAAAGTCTTCGCTGAAACATTACTCTTTTTAATGATGTCCCATAAAAATAAGTATCCCTTCCATCATTCTCTATCCCTTTATCTTGTATTGTTTTGCTCTTCCCACTAAACAAATCACATATTTATTATGTGTTTTTTAATCTACTTTGCTAGAATGTAAGCTCTATCACAACAGGGTCATTATCTGTTTTGTTTCTGCTTTCTCCTCAATGCCAGCCACATAACTGTAGAAATAATGCATCCCTGTTTTACAGGTTAGAAACTGGGAGAAACCCAGAGGTTAAGCCAGCTGACCCAGGACACAGCTAGTATGTGCAGAGCAGGGAATGAGCCTGACAGCCTGACTGCAGAGCCCATGCTCTTATCTGCTACATTGTACCTCTCTCTAATAGAGGAAGTTGTAGTTAATGGCCTGGGCCATATGAATCCACAAAACATTTTTTGCTTTGTGGATTTGGGCCTAAAACCAAAAGAGAAAACACAAGGGTGCCGCTTGGCATGTCCCAAATCTTCACAAAATCCCACTTGTTTTCTAAACCAATGTAGAATAGAAAATCTCCTTATCCCCAGTGGGAGAAAGACTGAGGTTTCTGGCTAACAACTAGTATTTCCAATGTCAACCCCAAATAAGCAAAATATTCAAGAGAAAGGAGGAAGAGGGAAAGAAGGGAGGGATAGTAGAAGGGAGGAAAAGATAGATGAAGGGGTGGGGGAGAGAGAGAGAGGGAGAGAGGGAGAGAGAGAGAGAGAATGCAGCCTCAAGCAGGTTCAGATTTTACTTCCTTTCACTTCATACCAAAATTATATCACAACTCAATCCTATAACTGACTAAATGTTCTTTTTATTGATTATGATTCAATCTTAGGAGAGGGAGGAGGACTAAAGGGAGTAATAAACTCTCCCTAGAATGACCTCTTAATAGTTACCAAGAGAAGATCTAACCTGGCTGGAGAACAGAGGAACCACTGTGTTGAGAGAATATTCTGTTGGAAGGACTCAGAGAGCAGGGACAGATCGATCCAAGGCTAATCACACATGTCTGCCAATGGTTAAACTATGAGTGGGTATGGCATAAACCCAGAAACTTGTGCTAAAAGTTTAATAGAGGTTAACATTCTACTGAGGTTGTGTGTGTAAAATTGGAGCTTAAATGAGCTCTTATAGGAATGATGCAAAGTCTACTTTGAAAGGAAGAAAGTTGTCTGATTTGTATTTACATGTGCTTCTATTTCTAAACATTTGCTCAATAAGGGTCTGAGGAATTTACTACTATCTTTTGAGGCCACCTATTCTATGTATGGACAATTATCTAAGTGTTAGATAATTTATTTACATAAGAAGCTAAACTCTGCCTCTCTCTTTCCTGAGGCATGCTACTTTTGCTTTGCAGAGCTGCACTGGTAAATTATTCTGTATTTAAAGACAGCTATCGTAGTCCCCTACCATTCTCCTCTGTGGTGTTATCTACTCTCTTGTTCCGTTTTAATTCTCACTCTAGCTAAGCTCCAAGCCCACATTCTAATCACCATCGCTGGCTAGACATTTGGATCAGGAAGTCATCTTACTTGGACCTCAGATTCAGTATGACTAAACCTAAACAGAATCACTCCCATCTGCCTAGACAAACCCTTCCCCCTGACTGACTTTCCCATCTGCCAAGGAGTCATCTTTGACAATTATTGTCTCTTTACTTCAATCCCAAATGAAATCAATCATCATGTCTTTGTGAACCTTATCCCATTTATTCCTTTCTTCCCATTTCCCCTGCCTTGGCTGGAGTCCACGCCATAATTACCTCTCCATTGGACTTCTAATTGGTTTTCTCACCTCCAGTTGCCCTTTCTTTCATTTCAGCTCACATCTCCCACCTGAATTAATATTCTTACTCAAAATCACCAGTGCTTTCTTTTGGCTGTTAAATAAAATTCAAATTCCTTAAGTCAGTATTTGAGGTAATCTACTGGTACACTGTGGTCTGTAACTCAGTGGGATTTGTTTTGTACCAGATCTCTAAATCAACAACAATAAAGACAATAATAATAACAGCTAAAATATATTTGCTAGTTCTGAACCCCTTCTATGTCTTATATAGATTATACCTGCTAGAATTATGCTGTTCAATATTGTAGCCACCAGCCACATGTGGCTATGAAACACTTGAAATGAGGTTAGTCTGAATTAGGATTTGCATTGACTGTAAAATACACACTGGCTTTTGAAGACTTAGTATGTAAAAAGAATGTATTATATCTCATTGACTACATTGATTACATGTTGGAATAATGCTACTTGTATATATTAGATTACATAAAATATGTTACTAATATTACTTCTACCTGTATCATTTAATTTTTATAATATGGATCATGGGAAATTTTAAATTAAATCTATGCCTTGCATTTGTGGCTCAGATTATATGTCTATTGACTAGCTCTGCTTCAATATGACAAATACATATGCATATTGTAAAAAGAGGGAGACAACTGTACAGAAATAAAGGAATTATAGGATTTGGGTGGGTTTGCTTATTTTTTTTCCAAATAGTCTTTACCATTTAAATTTTTTATAATAAAAAGTACAATGCCTCATTAAGTTTAGAAATTATATTTCTCCTTCAATATTACCCTTTTTATGGAGCTTTTTTTTTTCTTTTACAAATCTCATGTGTAAATAGTTCCTTCCTCATTGGATTTCTTATATATGTCTGAAACCTGCTGCACTTAAAAAATACCAGATTCCCAGGCCAATTGAATCAAAATATATGAGTGTAGGGTCTGACATCAATCCTATCTAATAAAGAGGGAATATGCAAATTGACCATCACACTGTCACAAAGGTGGGGGCACCCACAGCGGAGGCAGGGTTTCCGTAACACAAGATGGCTACACCCACAGTGGAGGCCGAGTTCCCGTAACGAGCCTTAATGAGCAATCAGCAGGGACCTGAGGCTGTGTGGCGTTGGGCCGGGGCAGGGGACCTGAGGCTGCACCCCCAGCCTGGTGGGGCTTGACAGGGGCCTCAGGCTGCACACCCCACCCCAGCGCCAGGCTGGGGGACCACAGGCCACACCCCTGTGGTGAGGCTTGATGGGGGACCTCAGGCCATGCTCTCTGCCCAGCAGGGCTTGACAGGGGAACTTGACGTGTGCCCCCTTCCCCAGTGCTGGGCCGGGGGACCTCAGTCTGTGCCCCCCACCCCAGCGCTGGGGAACCAGAGGCTGCGCCCCCCACTCCAGCGCCAGGCCGGGGGATCTCAGGCCTTGCCTCCCACCCAGAGGGGCTTGACGGGGGACCTCAAGACACACCCCCTGCCCCAGCCTGGGATGGGGGACCTCAGGCCGTGCCCCCCACCAGGCTGGGGGACCTGAGGCCTTGCCCCTCCACCCAGAGGGGCTTGACGGGGGACCTCAAGGTGCTGGGCCAGGGGACCTCAAGCTGCTCCCCCTGCTCAGGGCCGGGGGACCTCAGGACGCACCCCCTGCCTGGCAGGGCTTGACAGGGGACCTGAGGCTGTGACCCCACCCCACCTGGCGGGGCTTGACAAGGGTGGGGCTGGCCGGGTCTGGTTCTCTCCCAATGAGGGTGGGACCAGGTGAGTCTGAGTCTCGCATGATTTTGAGGTGCTGCAGGTGGGTGGGGACTTGACTCTGGGTCTTGCGGCATGCCCCAGACTCTGACAGGAGAAAGATTTTCATATACATTTTACTAATTTTCTTTCATCTCTGACACTTCTATTATAGAGAAAGGGCAAATAGCAATATTGAAATATTTCCTCTAATTAATCCCCTTTTAATGTGCACGGATTTCGTGCACCGGGCCACTAGTGTTTTATAAAAGCCACACTGAGAAGCACTGACCATAGGTGTGTCACTCAGGGGATGCTACCTTTTCATATGAGAATTTGTCTACTGTTATTTTATCTCCTTTGCTAGACTTGAGGTTTGCATCTTTGCATCCTCTGTGCTATAGAGCTTTCTACATCACAAATCTTCAGTAGTGTTATAAAATAAATGCTAGAAAGTTTAAAAGGATTTCCATAGGTGGAATAGATAACTTAGTGAGTTTTGTGTCCATTACTGAGTTAGGCACTCAGTACCTCATTTATTTGTCACCATCATCCTATGATGTAGATACTATTATTACCTTCCTTTCAGTGATGAAGAAATGGGTGCTATGCAAATGAAAATAAAGCAGCTGTAACATCAATTAATCAGTGACAGAGTCGGGATTTAAACTACAATTTGATTGCAAAGCACCAACTGTGAGTCACTATAGTAAAACCTCAATATAATGGACTAATTCAGGTGACAGGGTGTCCGTTAAAGCTGAAAGTCTGTTATATAATAAAGTAAGTTTTCCAATGAATGCATATGTCAAAAAATTGACAAATTCCTTAGTTTACTTGTTTTTACTTATGCAGACACGTTTGTGTCATTAAAATAAAGTATATATGAAAAGTTTAATTTCACAGAAGTTTTCTATATGTATTACTGTAATTTTAAATTGATACTAAATAGGTCTAATAAATGCGTGATTCACCAGTCATCTCAAGTAACAAATGCACACGGCTGGGTGATGGCTTAGCACAAGTGGGAACATAGGCCAGTGCATTAAAACTGCTGCAGAAAGTCAAGTCACGTGAAACAAAACCAATTACCCCAAGATGCAGTGTGATCACGTGCTAATCATTCATGGAAAATTGTTTATGAGCGATGACTCTTGGATTTAAATGTGTAGACTATGATTGAAGGTATGTAATATTTATTTATTTTACTACAGTGTTTTTTTCTGAACATATGGCCTATTCACTAAAATTTGTTTAAAATTATAGTGAATTATAATAAAAAATAAGTTAATTATAAGCAAATCTTGGTTAAAAGCATTTTAAAATTAATAGAGTGTTAATTTTTACATATGGCATATGGACCAGAAATTCTGTCCATTAAATCTGAAGTCTGTTAAATTGAGGTATGCAAAATCGAAGGATTACTGTAATATCCTGAAAAAATAGCAGACGTTATTGCTCTCCACATTGGGTATTGTCACAATGCAGCCTGACCAGAGGGCAAGAGATTGATAAAACAAGACAGGAGAAAGATGTGCCCCTCTGGGACTGGAGTTTAGTGGTGGCCATGAGATGAAAGTTTAGCTTGGAGTAGAGCACATGGAGGTGTAATCAGGGAATACAGGGGAGTCACCATTTGTATACCCATGGGTATAGCAATTCAGACTGGCTCTCCAGAGACACACTTCTCAAACCTCTCTGTGCACACAGATCTCCAGGGCTCTTGTTATGACACAATTTCTCATTCACTAGGTTGGGTTGGGGCCTGAGATTCTGTATTTCTAACAACCTCCCAAGTGATGCTAATGTTATTAATCCTTGGACCACATGAGTAGAAAGGTTAGTCTAAACAACTTATCTGCAAAAAAAAAGTTACACTTTAAGAATTCCTTACATTAAGTGGAAATCTTTGATCAAATCATATGCTGAATTCAACTCATCATTTATTGAGGGTTTCCTGTGTGCCAGGCAGGCACTATGCAAGGTTCTGAGCATGCAATGATTTAGTGCCTGACAAATAGTAGATACTATGAATGTTGAGCACATCCTGTGGAATCGGGCCTAAACCGGCAGTCGGACATCCCCGGAGGGGTCCCAGATTGGAGAGGGTGCAGGCTGGGCTGAGGGACACCCCCTCCTGTGCGCAAATTTCATGCACCAGGCCTCTAGTGAGAACATAAAGGGCCACCCAACTGAAGACTCCCTATAGAGGAAAAAGGTCATAGTCTCAAAGGTCTTGCACAGAGTGAAAAGGTTCCAGCTAAGAAGTGTTATGAATCCCTTCTACATAATGTTCTCAGGATTCAGGCATATGTCCAGCTATTTTTAATTAGCACCACCAATAGGAAGCACATGTTTTCTAACATGATAGGATCCACCCAGGAGCCCAAGGAAGCCTAAACATTGCCATCAACTCAGCTTCTCCTCCCCTGCCTGCATTTAATGGTTGCAAATTTCTGCCTAATATTCTCCCTAAATAACTTCTAATCTGTCCCCTGTGGTCTCCATTTCCATTGCTACCACAGTAGTTCAAGTCCTGGTAAATTCTCTCTTGGATTATTGCTTCAGTCTCCTAATGAGTCTCCCTGCCTCCATCTTATCTTTACCTTCCAACCCTACAGAGAACTTCCTGAGAATCAAAGCTGATGATAATCTTCCTTGTCTCTGAATTTTAAGTGGCTACCTACTGTATACAAAGGTAAACTAGAGCTCCTGATTTGACACACCCTTCAGGTCTCTACTTGAATCCTCTCTTTAGCTGCCCTTTTTATAGCCTGTGCCTGGAACATACTGAATTGATTACCTATCTTGAATCTTGTCCTGTTGGATGATTCATTTTGAATGTTCTAGTTCCCCCTCCACCCCTCTTCACTTCTTATTCTTCAACTCAGCTAGGATTTTACTTCTTAACAAGCCATCCCTGCTTGCTAAGTCTGGGTATGAGATGATTAAATCCTCCAATTTAACAGTTATTATACTACATCATAATTACTTTCCCTACTTGAGTCTGAGAATCTTGGACTAAAGAGAAGTCAGTTTCTTTTCAGTGTCTGTTTCTAATGCCTCATTCGGGTCTTATCACTTAAAACAAACTCAATGAATGTGTGTTGGGGTAGACTATCTAGGCAGTCATCCTACAACAAATATCCTCTCCCTCTGAGGAGACATGAGAATCTGATTAGAGAAGCCACACTAAGGAACTTCACGTAGGTTAGAAGTTGGATGAAGGTTGTAAACGAAGGTCTGTGGCTGTGCCAGTGGATGAGGGACAATATTTATATAATCAATACTAACTGAATGGACTAGAGAAAATGAGCTTGGAACCAAAATCTCTTCTCTGGCCAGTCTAATCAATGTAAACACTCTCCAAACCATCATTTAACCAGCCACCTGGAAATACCTAGTCTCCCAAAGGATGCAGGCACGGGCAGCCAAAACTGAAGAAATTTTTCAGTGCATGAAATTCATGCACTGCGGGGGGGGGTACCTTAGCCTGGCCTGTGCCCTCTCGCAGTCCAGGACCCCTTGCTCCTTACCACCCACCTGCTCACTGCTCCTTACTGCTTGGGTCACTGCTCCTTAGCGCTGCCACAGAGGTGGGAGAGGCTACCACCAATGCCGCTGTGCTCACCAGCCGTGAGCCCAGCCTCTGGCTGAGTAGAACTCCCCCTGTGGGAGCTCACTGACCACCAGGGAGCAGGTCCTGCATTGAGCATCTGCCCCCTGGCGGTCAGTATGCATCATAGTGACCAGTCGTTCTGATTGTTCCGCCATAATGGTCGCTTAGGCTTTTATTACATAGATGAGATTTTTTTAATAAACCCTTTTTTCTAATGACAAGAATATTAAAGTACATAATCCTCTAAATGACAAGAATATAAAAGTCAGAATTTGATGTGTTCATATCTCATTATGCATTATATTTTAATTAGAGATAATGCTGTTAACAATGTGAAATTTTGGTGTAGGAACTGCTACCATTATCAGTAAAAATACAACACTAAAATAAAATTGTAGAAAAGGAAATATCACACCTTCGTTTCTAAAGAATTTGCATTAAGCACAAAGAGAGTGAATAATGAGGAATGAAAGGAATCTTTGTTATCCAGCAATTTCTGTGATCTGCCAAAATGTCAAATAACCCATTTAATCAATCAGAAAATTAAAGAATGTGACAAACCTCAAGCTAGTTTAAGATTACAGCTGCGCAAAGTACTTCAACTATAGCATGAATCCATGTCACAATGGCAGTTACTTAATGAGTTGTTATTTCTATCTTTGTTGATGTAGAAATACAATTCAGGTTTCAAATTAATTGCAGCTGCACTCCTGTTCAAATCTTGTGTACTTGATTTGAGAATGCTGAAATTCTTTCAACTTCTACTTTAGTAAATCTCATTTTTATAGAAACACTACATCTATGAAAATGGAACTCTGACTCTGTTTTAGCCAAAAATTCAATTATAATCTTTAAATATTTTCTGGAATGTGGTAAGATCAAGCTTTGGAGGAGATTTGAGGGTTTTGATAAGGAACGTGAAATATTTTGATAATTATATGGGCTGAGCCAGCTCAGCCAAGGGTTCGAAAGCCTGAGTGAGGGTGGTGAAAGGATGGAGAAATGATAGACAAAGAGAATAAGCTGGGTCTAGTTGGATCTTCCTTGCCTGGCTGAGGCCACAGAGAGAGATCCAGAGGCAAGCTGAGCCTTTATTTTATAGACAGAGGTAAACGAGGTAGTGGTCACCATAGTTACAATGTTCTTGTGAGTTTCACTTGTTTTGGCAGCACTTGCTGCACCTCCCACAGCCCATTAGCTACCTAGGAAGGATCTAGGGAGGTCATAAAGTCAAGCCTAATTATGCTAAGAGGACTGTGCCCTCTAAGCTGGGACTTGTTTGTGGCTTTGCCAACAGATCAGTCCGAGGCTTAAACCTATAGCCAAGCCCTACAATTATATTAAGGAAATATAATCCTATATAATAAAAGGGTAGTATGCAAATTTATCCTAATGGCAGAATGACCAGAACTACCTCTTGACCAGTCACTATGAGGCGCACTGACCACTTCTTGGTCCCTTCCCCTGGACGGCAGGCTCCCTTCGCCTGATGATGAACGGGGAATCAGGAGTGGGTGGCAGGGGATGCAGGCAGTGCCAGGCCAAGGCCCCTGCCCCACTGGTTGCCCCACACACAGAGGGTGACCCATGGTGGGGGTGGGGCCAGCAAGCAGGTGGGAACGGCCGACCTCTCGGTCCTTCCCACCTGGCCAGCAGGCTCTGATCACCCAATGGCAAATGGGGAACTGGCATGGGGCAGAGCCAGCTGCCAGCAGCCAGGGAAGATGGCCCTGATCACAAGCCAGGCCTAGGGATCATACCCACTGGAGAAAATTAATCACATAATAAATCCTTAGTTACAAACTGAGTTAAATTTCTTGGAAAAAGGAAACACACTGTGGTGGGAATATGTGACAGTTGAACCTGATCTAGATTGGGAAGCTGGCAGAAAGAGAAGGAGAATCCGAAAGTTGAATAGATGTCCCTCCCTAGAAAGAGGGAGGTGGAGTCGTGGGTATGAAGAGCCTTCCAGATAGAGGCAGCCATGAGTGTGAACAGGTGGGAAAGAATGAACATGTTGAAGGATTAAAGATCACTCAGTTGGAGAGCTGGGAGTGGTGGACAAGATCCAGATCCATTAGTACTTTGGAGGGCATGGTGATGACTTTGGCTTTTATTCTAACAGCATTGGAAAACTCTAAAAAGGTTTTAAGGTGAGAAAGTTGACATGTTCAACTTGAATTGAAGAGCTATGTCTGGCTGCAATGTGAGACTGAGACTCAGAGAGGGTGCAGAAAAAAAACAGAAATGCCAAGCTCTAGGTATTGCAGTCATTCAGGCACATTGGTCTTGGATAGTGATAGTGGAGACAGAGAAGTAGATGGATTCAATAGATACATCCTATATAATAAAGAGGTAATATACAAATTAACCCTCACGCCTTCACAAGATGGCTGCCTGCAACCAGGCCGGCAGGGGGATTAGTGAGCGATGACCAAACGACTGAACAGCAGGCTGCATGGGGCGACCAGGCTGCAGGGGAGCCATGAGGAGCAACCAGGCAGGCAGGCAGGTGAGTGATTAGGAGCCAGCAGTCCAGGATTATGAGAGGGATGTCCGACTGTTAGGCCTAAACTCGCAGTCAGACATCCCCCAAGGGGTCCCGGATTGCAGAGGGTGCAGGCTGGGCTGAGGGACACCCCCTGTGCATGAATTTTGTGCACCGGGCCTCTAGTAGAAATATAACTTGAAATTAGATTAGAAATGGGGTGAGAATTGAATCAAGGATTTTTCCTGGATTTCTACTTTATACAGTGGATATAATTTGCTGATATGGGAAACCGTGGAGAGGCCCAGATTTAGGGCAGAAAATAACTAATTTGTTTTAAACATGTTGCAAGTGATATTATTCAAAATATCTTAATGGAGATGTCTAGAAGGCAGTTATGTATGTGGGTTTTGAACTCAGATCTAGGAAGAATTATTGAAGCCATGGGCCTAAAAAGGCTTACATAGGGAGAGAAGAGGAAAATACATGGGCCCAGTCTTCAGTAACTCATATTAAATGTTTGGCCTGAGATGAAAAAGCCAGTAAAAGAAATGGAGTAGTAGCCAGAGAAATCAAAAGGAAAATAGGACGTTATTGTGTCACAGATGCCAACAGAAGAGAATACATATTTTTAAAAGGCCCTGATAGACATGGTGGATTGCTATGGGGAAGTCAATAATGAGAACGCAAATAGTCCTTAGAATTAGGTAGAGCTGTTTATGGGATGAATCATGGGTTAGAAGCAAATTAGAGTGAACTGAGAGTAAGTAGGAGGTAAGAAAAAGGAGATGATGACTATACTTATAATAATATTTGCTTACCCTTGTAAAATATTTACTGTGTTCTAGGCACTACTCTAAGTCATAATTGGTTTAACCCTTGCAACAACCTTATAAGGAACATCCTGTGATTTTACTCTTTCTTCAGAGAGGTTAGATAACTTGTCCAAGGTCACACACAATGACAATTCTCAGAAAAAGTTTTATACATGAAGCAGAGAGGAGAGATTTATTTAGGAAAGTTGCTGGAGGGGTTGACTTCTCCTCCTCTTCCTCCTCCTCTTCCTCCTCCTCCTCCTCCTCCTCCTTCTCCTTCTTCTTATTTTTTCCTTACCCAAGGATATTTTCCCTTGATTTTTGGAGAAAATGGAAGAGAGAAGGAAAGACAAAGAGAAATATTGATGTGAGAGAAACACATCTATTGGTTGCCTCCTGCAGGGGGACACAATGTAGGTATGTGCCCTTGACTGGAATTGAACCCTGAAACCTCAGTCCGCAGGCTGATGCTCTATCCACTGAGCCAAAAGGTCTAGGGCAGAGTTGACTTGTTCTTAATGTTTAGAGAGAAGCCCTTGGTCTTTTTATACAACAAAAGGAAATATATTTTTTATCCCCTCAAAAAATATGGAGCTATGGTTCCTGTTTTATATGTATCAGAAAAAATGGATTTGCATCTCCCAATCATGGTTCAGGAGCTACTGAGCCGAGGATCACAATGGAAAATGCTTTGTGTAAAATGTTACCTTCCTTTGCCTAAGAATTCATTTAAATTTTATTTTTACATCTGTGTGATAATAGAAAGAATGACTTTGGATCTTTACTTAAGATGTGGAAATCAGAGAATAAAAGAGGACCAGCTCTCTAGTTTTATGATATTTAGGATGTTGTGGCTGCCCACCTCCGAAACCAGAATTAAATGTCACTTCTCTATGCCTTCACTGATCTCCCAAAGGAACCTCTCCATATATCTACTGAACCCTGGGCATCATTTTTCTTTCTACTTTGACCACTTATTCAGTCTGTGACATCACCCTCCTCACCCCCCGCCCCCTTCCATTCATCCCTACTGAGGACTGAGACTGCCTTGTTCTTGGCGACATCCCCAGCCCTAGCACAGAGTGTGACACATGGACAGGTGAATTAATTTAAAATCTCCATTAAATTTCTATCAAAAGAAATTACAATTTTTAGAGTTCATTGAAGTATTTCTACTTATGTGTTGCTTGAGCTGAGCCTTAAAACAACCTGAAATGAGAAGGGAGGATGGAAATTATACCAGATAACAGATGAGAAACTTGGGTTTCAAGAGAGTAAGTGACCTTCATGGTCACACATCCAGCTCAGAGTTGGGCCCTCTGTCTGTAATACCACTGCCATGTTCACCAGCCAACTAATGGGCTCTGTATTCTGTTATCAGAGTTTCCGTGGATTGCAAAAGGCTGGCTGAGTCACTCTGAAATATCTACTCCTTCATTCTCCTTTATCCTTTTTTAAAAATTCTCACCTGTGCCCTAATCGGTTTGGCTCAGTGGATAGAGCGTCGGCCTGGGGACTCAAGGGTCCCAGGTTCGATTCCGGTCAAGGGCATGTACCTTGGTTGCTGTCACATCCCTAGTGGGGAGTGTGCAGGAGGCAGCTGATTGATGTTTCTCTCTCATCGATGTTTCTAACTCTCTATCCCTCTCCCTTCCTCTCTGTAAAAAATCAATAAAATATATTTTAAAAAAAATTCTCACCTGAAGATATGTTTTTTATTGATTTTAGAGAGGGGGAAAGGGGGTGGGGGGGGCAGAGAAACATCAATGTGAGAGAAAAACATAGATCAGTTGCCTTCTATAAGTGCCCAGCCAGGGATTGAACCCATCACCTAGGTATGTATCCTGACTAGGAATTGAACCCACAATCTTTTTTGGTGTACAGTATGAAGCACCTGACTGAGCTATCTATCCAGGGCTCTCCTTTATTCTTGATGTCACCTGCCCTAGTAGAATTGGGATATAGACCTTCCTCAACTGCACTGTCCACACAAGGAAGTGGAAAAGGTCTAGAATGTCTCCCACAGGGGCCCAGTGACCCTTGACCTGTTGCTTCCCTCAGGGGGGCCAGGAAGCTTACTGCTCAGGTACTCAGAGGACTTTCTGCTCTGATAGGTCCATCTCTGTATTTTCTAGCATTATTCTGACCTTTAGCAAGAATTATGGGGAAAAGTTGGCAACAATGCCCATAAAGAAGCAGCTAGGGTAGCAGGAGAACAGTGATTGGGAGTCACAAGTTCTCCCTTTCCTGGGCAGGTTCAACCACTAGAGGAAACAAGGAAAAGGGTATGTGCGGAGGGGAACGGATGTTGGGCATTCACTCAGTTCTCAGACCTCTGAGGATAAGTAAGAGTGAAGGGATCTTACTGTATCACCACATACAAAACTTAGAAGGTGGGTTGGGAGTTGAGAGATATTATCTTAATAACCTGCACACCTCCCTCGCATGAGTCATGCCCCGGGGTTGAGGACTGACCTCGGGGATATAATGGGAACACTGTGAAAAGCAGCCTGGTGAATCACAGCCTCTCAGGCCCTGTTTGCGAATCTGCAAAAAGAAAAAAAAAATGTGGACAATAACTTCCTGGTGAGATTGTTGAGAGGGTACATCAGGATGTTTATAAAAACCATGGCCTGAAACAGGCTATTGCTGGCTTACAGTTTTCTTAGTTCCTATGCAACTTGGGGTGGCGGGGGATGAGGTCATAAATATCTTAAGAGAAGGTTATTTTCTAGACTTGAGATGGTTTAGCTGCTGACAGATGGTGGGGGTCCAGCTGGCTTTAAAGATTTGGATTTGATAAAACTGAGGAAAATATTAACTAAAATTATTTTGTATATTCTAGATAAAAAGGGGCCATGACCAAGAAATGTGTATATTATTTGTGCGTGCAAAGCCTGGTTTCTTTCAGGTAAGTTTCACAATTTTCTGCCCCTGCATTTAAAATAAATTTGTATTCCTCAAAGTAACAGATACACCTACATGTACACATCTACCCCATATAGCTATGGTGAACAACTTTTAAATTCATTCATTCTAGTTACCTTTGGAGTTCTCCTGTCCATTTGAGTTATCTGTTTAACTTGGGCTCTTACATTTCTTTAGAGACATTAATGCCTATCAGTAAATAACAGTGTGTTTTTTATAAATTGTTTGGAATTTCAGACTTCCTGCATTTAGAGTAGGCACCCAGGATATGACAAGTATTCATATACTAATGGTTTTTATGAGGACCCTGAGTCTTTTTTAAGCTATCAAATGATTCATCCCTCAAGATCTGAAAATCAACAGGGCTCTGTTAATTGTTTTTGTTTATCATGGAGGTTAACCACTGTTTGATTTCAGCTATGGCATTCTAATAATAATTCAATTCATGAATAAGGTAAGAACACCTTATCTGAAAAGAAATCTTAGAAAGCAATATACATGTGAGAGAAAGAAAAATAAGTCCCACTTTGAGAATTTCAAAAGAACGGAAAAATGTAATTCGAAGTTTTTCATTAGTGTCCATTTCTCTACAGAAAATGAGAGATTATGTGTTTACCTGTGAAGATAGTTATCTTATAATGTGCATAGCTCTTTATAAACGTGTGTGCTGGTTTGAATAGTCATTGCCACACAGTCTCTAAATGACAGTTTGTGTTAGATCCAGAGACGCGTAAGACCTTCTTTGGTAAAAGACCAGCTCTCTAATTGTCTTACTCCTATTTAAAGAAATGCAACAAATGCTACTAGTTTCTTTGTTGTCTTGTAATTTTAGAAAATTCAGGGAGAACGTAAATGTGGAGCCAGAATGTGCAAGAGAGACTAAGATAAACAACAGATCCTAACACAAGTTACCACAGCAAGTGGAACAGGTAGTTCAACTTAAAAGTTATATCCTCCACACCATAAATACATCTGACCTCTCAACATCAAGAGATACTAGTGTGGACATTTTGACATTGATTTTAATGAGGAACAGGTAGACACCGAGTTAAGACTTAGCATGATGTACTCTGATTCCTGTTAGCTAACTCATGGTTTTTAAATATTTCCAGGTATTGATTTGAGAGTCAGCAGTCCTGAGTCCCTCAGGCCCACACTTGCTGGAAACCAGTAGTGTTATCTCAGAACTTCAATCCATCATATGTAGACAAGGGACATTGGAAAATATAATTTCGAACTTCCTTCCATTTCTAAAATAATCTATTTCATTTTAGAAACCTAGAATCAAATTTGACAAAGTAAATAAAGATATCACTACTTGATACCCTCAGGATGAATAAAGCAAAAGAACCAAGGGAGTAACTGCATCTGGTTAACTTTGTAGAAACAGCATAATACTGATTTTTAAAAAAGGTCAAGCAAAACTTTTCTGACATTTACTTCCTGATAGGAGTATGGCTTGGTGCAACATGCCTGGAAAGCCATTTGGTAATATATATGAGGAACTATAAAAATGCCCATTAACTTCTGATTCAGTAATTTCACAGCTAAGAATTCATCCTAAGGAAGAATTGGGATAAAAGTTGACTGACAAAGTTTCTCATCACAGTATTCTGTGTAATTGGGGAAACTGGAAAAGCAAAACTATGTATGTTACAAGAAGATGATGCTTAGCTCTGGCCTGGTGCGTGGCTCAGTTGGTTGGAGCATTGTCCCATACACAAAAAGGTGGTGGTTTCGATCCCCGAGAGGTCACGGCACATACCTAGGTTCAGGTTCCATCCCTGGTTGGGGTACATATACTCAAATTCTTTAAAAAAAAAGATGATGCTAAAAGCATGGTTAATTCAAATGGTAAGAAATATGTGATTCTTTGTTGTCATCATAAGTAATTCCAGTATCTTGACACATAGGTGCCAGGAAGTGCCAGAGAAGTATTACTTCATTCAGTAAATATTTGAGTGTCTACTCTGTGCAGACACCATTCCAGGCTCTGAGGATAAAGCAGTAAATAAGAGACAGATCCATCTCCTGGCTTCCTGGAGCTTATGATGCTCCAGTGAGGATAGGCAATCAATCAATCAATCATCAGTTATTGTTTTTTTTAAAGCAGGTAAATATGTAGTGTATCAGATGATTTAAAGTGTTATGTGTGGAGAAAAATGAATCAGGGTAAGGTTGTGGGAGTATGGAGGAGGGGACTTATTATTTTATAGGGGATAGTCACAGCAGTTCTCACTGATGAGTCTTTTGAGTAGAGACCTGAGGCAATCAGAGGATGAGACATGTACTGTAGATACCCAGAAAGAGTGTTCTAGATAGAGGGCTCTGAAACAGAAGCACACTTGGTATATTCATGAAATACTACACAAAGTCAGTGAGTCTGGACTGGATGAACTAGGGCAGGAAATGAGTTTGGACAGGAGGGAATGCAGGCTATGTGGGCCCCTGAGGGTCACTGCAAGGACAGTGAACTTAATTAAACCAGAAATTAAGTCATTGATATTTACTGAGTCCTCATTGTGTAACCTAATATTGGGTGACCAATAACTGGCTATATATTTCTTGCTAAAACATACTCCCAGAATATTTTTCTATCTCTTGCCTAGAAATTATTTTCTTTCTTAATGCCTAATTAAACTTGTGACAACAGAGAATAAAGCTAATAGCATGAATGAATGAACTGTGAGGACTAATATTATTACCTTAAACTAACTAATTTATTTCATATTTGTCTTGATAAAGGAAAACAGTGAAAAGAAAGGTAAGGAGGCCTGGCATCTGTGGCCTCCATTTCTGGATTGTCCTACGTCTAGGAACCTCTGTTATGGAAGGTCAGAGAGAAGAGCCATCTAGTAGAATCATGAGAGATTTTTCTCAAACCTCATCCCACTCACCCTTTGACCATCATCAGTATTTCAAGTCCAAGGATATTCTAATCTATATGAACAGGGTCTGGGACAGATCCTTCAATAATTAGTCTGAAGATGGAAAATCTGAAGTTCATGAGCAAGAAGCCCATGCTATTTGGGGCTCACTGAGGTTCTGGGTTCTGCTGTCCTGTGCAGACCCCACTCTGATCCTAGGTGGAACCTCTCCTTCAGTCATACCTTACATACAGATGTGACTTTGGTGATAAAGGTGCATAAGTGAGAGTATGGGCCAGCATGAGCCCATCTCCACTGGGACAAAGATAACTCAGAGTACCTACCTACTTGGTGAGGTCCAAATTGTGACTAAAATATTAGTCTTTGCTATTTGAGCCATGATTTAGAGTGCCAGAGACCATTCAAAGAATGAGAGACTTCTGAACTCTTTATTCCACCTTTTTAGATCTCACAATTCCATAGTGTCATTTGGGGTTTGAACATGTAGGACAATGTGTGGCTTTTCTTCAAATGCCCGAACCCAGATCCCATGACATTATTCTCCATTGATTAAGGTAATGTTGTTGATGGACCTCTAATGAAGTGAAGCCCCTGATAACAACATGGGAGGAAAACAAAGTGGGAAGGACTGTTTTGCCCCATATTCACACTCCTACTCTTTTCTGATGCTGTGTTTCCAGCGTATGACATGACCGCTGGCCAGATAGAGATTTATTCATCCACTTGCTGAGTGAGATCAGTGTTTATTGCAACATTCTCTTCTTTTGGCCAACACATTTGTGTGCACCTTACATAAGAATGTGAGATTCATGGCCAACCAATAACCCTGGAAAGGCCAATGTCTGGTGACACATTCAATATCCAGAGCTGTTAGGAGAGGTTGAGCCCTTCTTGAAGACAACCACTGTTGCACAAGTTGCCTCATAGTTACAGCAATGATTGGAGTTTAAATATAACCACACCAGGATAAAGGAGGGGGCAAAGTGGGCAAACACATGGCCATCCTTGAAATCACAGGCATGCTGGCAGCTTAGACTCCTCCTATCTCCCATAGGTAATAGCTCATTGTAGCCAACTGAGATCCAGCAGTGATTAATTAATCTAAGTAAGTGTGTTCATTAAAATCTACGATCTGCTTCTAATGGTATTTATGAAGATATTTAGAAGTAAAGATGTTCTCCAGTGTAGAACACTTTGTAAGAAAAATTTGCGAGAAGCACCCAGTCACTTGAGCTTTTAATAAATTCCTGGGTGAATTTTTAATCCTTGACTCTTGCCTGTGGAAATTTGGCTGACGGTCTAAATCTTGACATGGATCTTGCCCTGATTCTAAAGACCTTCCCTATCCCTGAGTCCCTATAGTAATTCTGTATATGTCACTCATTACATTTTATCTTGAATGGCCTAGTACAAAATTAAACGCTCCTCACTCTTACAATAGACCATTAACTATGTATGTGGGTTTGCTCTACTTCCCAACCATGTATTTCTTATGATGATATAGCCTTGTACTTATTTATTTCCCTCCCTTTCTTTCCCTTCCATTTATTCACAAGTATTTGAATACCTACTAAGTATCAGGGACATTATTAGAATCTGGGTCTATAGGGGTAAGCATGAGGCTTAAAAATTAAACTCAGTTACAATAAAATAATCTCATACAAATATGGTGTCACTGGTGCTCACTGTATTCTACTTTTATTGCAATAGATCTCATACTTTTTAAAAGTTTGAGCATTTGTACTTCCTAATCCTTTTCTTTATCCACAATTATTCTTTGGACTTCAGTGATAAAGTCAAATTATACTCTCTATATGTTTATAAATTAAACTAGCAGCAAAGTTACAACCAAAGTGACAAATTTCCACAAGCACATTGGTATATAAAGGGAGGGAGAATATAGTTCTCTTAACACTGCCAATGGGCAGTTTCTAAGGAAAAGGCATCCTTTATCTTCCTGGGGCAGCCCAGACATTTTCAGGAGACAGGCTAAAATCCCATTGTGTGAAGGAAATGGAGAGGCAAAAGGTAACAGAAATAATTTTTATTATAATTCTCACTGAAAAACAAAACATAAAACCAGTGAACATGAATATAGGTCAAAAGTCAATATTAAAATAGTTCA
>NW_005370777.1:2725888-2830032 GCF_000412655.1 Myotis brandtii
CAACATGAAAACAGTTCAATTAAAAAATTAAACTATTAACCCAACTAAGATATTTAAGGCACATATAGAAAGAACTTGCAAGTAGACATTCTTCATTGTTAGACTAACATCTCAAGGTAGGAGAGGACATAAGAAGGAGAGAGAAAGAAATGGGAGAGGGAAGAGAGAGAGAGAGAGAGGAAGGGAAAAAAAAACAATATTTTATGAGGTTTTTTTTGTTTGTGTTTTTTTTTAAACATGCTAAATAATTTGTTAGGCACTGTATGCATTATTTCACTTAATCCTTACAACAATTTTGCAAGTTGTATTTTTCTCCCCATTTTAAAGATAGACTCATAGAGTTTAAATGACTTGCCCAGGGCATAAAGTTGGAGTGGCAGAGAGATTAGAACCCAACTCCACTCCAAAGCCCTTCTTCTTTCCTCTGACAACAGGTATTTCTAGACTACAGTATACCCATAAGTGGAAAACATCTCAGAGTAGATTTATAGACCTGAGGAGGTCTTTAGTTAGTCCAACCTATGTATACCTTTTTTTGGAGCTTGGGAGTAGAGCAATCTGGACCACATTTCCAAGAGGGCAAGTCTGATTTGACAATGTCTTCTTTGTTTCAGAAGAAAGACCACACCAGGAGAAAGAAGGCATAGGAGAACTGAATGCTGCCTCCCAGTCTGGTGGGCTATCAATAGTTTTCCTAGAGCATGTTGTTAATAGAAAATGGAGGGAAAATGTATGGTAAACAGAAATGTGCAAACCCAAATGTGTGAGTAGAATGATGATTACAAAGATGAATCAACTCTTATAACCCAGATTCCTTAGCTGTCAAAATCTGAAGATAAAGAAACTCAAAGAAACACCAAGCATGTAGCAAAACCATACACTAAATCATTTCTGCATCATGTCCACAGCCACACAGGCTAACGTTTTCTATTCTGATGGCCCCTTCTTAGTTGATGATTTTTCACAATGTATTTCATGGCTTCCATCCCTACATGAGACTTTATTACTATCACATAGGAATAAAAAGCCATAAAGCACTAGAGTGAATTTATCTTGGTCGGATGCAAAACTTATTTTCTTCACATGACTTCACAACCATTTCCAAGCTAACCAATCATTTCATGCTACATTAAGGAACATTTTAAACTACACATAAGTGACAGGAAGCACACTTAAATTGTGACATCACAAATTAACAGGATTTCATCCTTCAGCAACACTCTTAGCTACAAGGACCAGGAAACAAGACCAGGAGACACTCAGCAACACGCAACCATTGAATTCACCAAAAACAAAGGACACTGGGGAGAATTCCTGGAGAAAAGCTCATCACTTTGACATTGGACTTGGAAACACATGAGGAAAGACAGAAGACAGACAAATCACTGGTACAAACTGAAACCAGGGGACTTATTTCAAGCCTCTTGTTTCAACTTCTTCCCCCGGGAAATGTTCTTACATGCCCACAGTCAGCTTTCAGCCTTTCCATTTTGGAGCAGGTGGGGAGGGGGGAAACTTCAGCACCTGCTTGCACTAAGCATTTAGCCTTCTACACTTAAGTAACAAAAAAGGAAGAAAGGAAAAAAAGAGAGAAAAAAACTCTACAGCATGATAAGGGACCACAAGTGCTAATTGCTTACCTATAGCCCTTCATGGAGGCTGACACCATCCCCCACCCCCGTACATGGAAGGAAATATCTAACTCTACCAGAAACAATACAGTGCATGAAGTCCCTCAGTGATCTAAATAACTCAGGTCCAGAGCCCAAGGACATTCTTTATGCTGCATTAAAGTGACATTGCTTGTGGAATTATTAATACACTTGTAAGTGGCCACACCAAAATCCAGTTCTCCAGGACCACTGAAGACCCAATGCCATAGTTGCCATGTATTTATGGCCTTTCAAAAATAAACTGGGAGTGCCTAATTACCAGCTCCTGAAACAGTGTCCCAGACTATGGAGCCCTGTCCTCTGCTTTCTAAAAAAAAAAAAAAACACACACATTGTATTATGCAGATTCCAATAAAAGAAACACGAACTTGAGTTTCTCATTAGGAGTAAGGTCTAGGCCAGCAATTTCCACCTAGAGGTTACTATAATGAAATCTTGATTTATGTGAATCACAGGGAGGGGACTGGAAATAGTTAAATGAAAGGAAGTGCATACATAGATTCAATTATCATGCATGAAACATGCAAATGATTTAAACACTGCCTCTGAAACTCTAGTTTATATTCATTAATCTCAGGTTGCACTTTTGAAGGAGAAAGACATGTTAATTGGGTCCAGATTAATGCACTCCCAAACCTCTCCAATTTGTTTTTAGGTGAGGGTTAAATGATATGTATTAAAATAAACACAGCTGCTCCTCTGCCTCTATATTCCCCCTCCCCCACTCCACCTCTACCTCCACTCCCAGCTGCCTCCCCTCCCCTACTACAGCCCACCCCAGATGGCTCACCCCCCACCACACCTCTCCATCCTTTAGGGAAGACATTAAAGAGCCCTAACATTTTTATTTTGAAAATACACTGGGAAAATAACCCTGTCTCTTAGCTTTTTCAATATTTTCCCTTTCTCCCCAAAGCTACCAAACTCCAGAAAATCAGTTGCACATCAAATCCTGAGATTGCCTAACTGTGGCATCAAGGACATGCACACATGGGCACACAGGCTAGCATTTCCAGAGACAGGGGTCCTTTCTATAAGCCTGAGTCCTGTACGGAAGGGCAGTTTTAAAGTGTCCCAGAACATGCTCACTTGGAGCCAAAGTTGCTGCAGGTTGGCATGGCAATCCTGTGCCTTAGTTATGTGGGAAACTAGAGAATTGAGAGAACACTGGGTTTTGGCTGCTTTTCTTCCTCTGTGGCTCACTCTGCCAACAGGAACTAGCATAGAGCAGAGGGTACCCAAAAGGTCTTTTGAAAGATCACCTTGCTTTCCTCTCCTTCCTCCCTGCCAAATTTAAAATTATCCTTAAAATAAAGTTTCCTTCCTTCCTTCCTTCCTTCCTCCCTTCCTCCCTTCCTCCCTTCCTCCCTTCCTCCCTTCCTCTGCCTTCCTTCCTTCCTTCCTTCCTTCCTTCCTTCCTTCCTTCCTTTGTTCTCTCTCTCTCATTTACTGGCAACATTAGTTTGGGACACTAAGAAATAACATGGTTTGGGAAGAATCTTGTGAATAATGAAACTTTAAAAATAGTAAAACATTCAATATTTTTTATTGGTTTCTTGGACCTGATCTTTAGAACAATAAAAGAGGGGGAACTCTGGGCTACTGGGAACAGACTGGGGCACAGAGGCAGAATGGAAGCGATTCTCTCTGTGAGAGAAGCCATCAAGGAGTTAAACCAGGCACCCCCGCCCCCCCCCCAAAAAAAAGAGGCCTTCAAACTAATTTCACACTGAAAGTGATGTTTAATTTGAATCATGCTCTTCCCAAAGGGAAAAGGTTAGTCTCATCACTGGGCTGAGCTCCTCCTCCCCCTTCGCCTTTCATACGAATTGAAAATTCAGATTAACCATTAATCATGATGTGACACATTCTTTTCTTCCTGGTCCAAAAATCAAATGAAAGCCTGGGACCACATCTGAGAACCCATGGGCTGGCCAGTCCTCCCAACCGACGTACGTGCACAACAGAGAGAAGACAAGAACAAGGACACATCACGTACACAGAGAGGTGCACTCACAGCGAGACACACAGATACAGACAGCTATTCACAGGCATTGGCTCGGGGAGCCTCTTCACCTCGATTGATTTTTGCATATTTGCAAATGTAAAATTAGTCATAGTACATAACAACAAGGACGAGACTGACATGAAATCTGTCAACATCCTGACAAATGCTCCAAGCACGCGTATGTTAGGGATGACACTTAAGCAAGTCATAGTTCCTAAAAGAGAAAATGATTATACGCTAGCCAAAACCCTAAGTACAAGCTAAAGATATTCACCTCATGAAGCCATTCCTCAACTAGCCCCTTGGCACTTGCTGGAATTACTCGGAGCACCACGAGCTCTACTTTCTCATTTTCTGCTGACTCCATGTGGGTAATTTCTTTCTCATGATTAAAAGTGAGCTTGGCAGATCCTCCAAAGCGTGGCTTTAGGTGTGGTGGGGTTCCGGGCGCATCCTTTGTCTAGTAATTCATTGCTGGACCGGCAGGCCAGGGGGATATTCACACACCTACAATGATTTTTTAAAATGCAACCTTTAATAGATATCTTTATATAAACATATTTTTATACTGCAACATGCAGCTGACAGATGAAATGAACTGTTTACCTTGGGAAAGAATAGGCAGGCTTTTCTCTTCCAAATAATCACTCCGGCCTTTCTGAATGTCATCCAAACGCGATTCTGCCTCGTTCGACTTATCCAGCATCTGAGGCTGTGAGATAACCCTCGTAGCACTGGCCTCCTTCCCTGGCCCCTTCATTATTAGCCTCCTGGTGGGTGAGATAGAATACAGTGAATGTAATAACCGTACTTCACACAACAGGCTCGCTCTCTCTTTTAAATTGAAAATCCCCTTATTACAAAACAAGGGGTGTTCTTTTTCTTCTACCTTTAAGTAGGACTGCCACATTCATTGCCTTTTACAAAAACGCAGCTGCTTTTTAAGCTACAGATAAATAGAATCTGCTAGGCGGTAATTCGACTCAGTCTGAATGCATTATTTTCTAAGACACTTTGGCGAAAGGCTTTTTATTATTAACTGGAATGAACAAGGAAAGTCCTTTTCTTTTCTAATTATGAATGTGTTTTGTTCCCTACTATTAACCTATAATGTCAGATTGATCATCTTCTTCTTCTTTTTCTACAGCCAGCTCAATAAATCAACATTTTTCTTTCTGGAAAATTAGAGGGCTGATGATTAAGTCTTCATGAATTCCAGTAACAAAAATAAAAATAGCATAAGGGAGAAGCAAATGCACACACTGTAACCATAAATACAGACAAGGCAGTGGCCCTTGGATGTCTGAGGTAATGACATGAAGAATGAAGGTAAAGAGCATTTACTTATTAATATCATATTAGTTTATTTAGTCTTAATAAAATTAAGGTTTTCCAGGCATTTTGATAAAGTTGATCTTATATTTATTCAGCTGAAAAGAAAAGATATGGTAAAACCATAACATTTCTATATAGAGTTCCCAAACCTCTGTGTTTGTTTAGTTGTTCATTATGTGTGGTAGCTGGTATTCCTACCGGTCACCCCTCACTTCCGGAAGCAATGTCATGAAGAATTAGAACTGAAGAGGAAACACCGTGAAGAAGGAAGGGTCTTTAATTTGAATTTCTGCTGACATCTCTTTAACTCCAAAGATAAACACTGAGAAAAATGGTGAGCTCTTAATAAAATCAAAAAGCCCAGCCTAGAAACTCCACTAGCTGAGGTATTGTTTTAATTTTGATGCCAACGTTGATATTTCTTACCATAACATTACAATAGGCCACAGTGGCTATGCTCTATGTCCATATGGATATATTGCCTTGTCAAGGGGCAGAAATCCCTCAGGGGACCAGTGGGGTTCCAATTAAGAAAATATAAATACTGCTGCAGCTCTGACAATAAGTGGAGTTTGCCAGTATATCACAGAGGTACAGGCAGGTGCCCACTACTAAACCTGCAGATGGAAAGCCGAGGCTGCTTGTCCCTTCCCAAAGCCCTAATGGAAAGCAAAGTGTTGACGGTGAACTGTGTGTGGCAGATAGTTTCAGAGTGATTTATTTTTATTTGTTTATATTGTTTTAAGTTTATTTCCAATAGGGGGATAGTGGGACTCGAAGGGGCCTTGTGCAAACATAAAGGAAGAACTCTGTACTGAGATCACATGCATTTCAAGAGAGGGGGGAGGGGAAGATCGGGAGGGAGGGGGAGAGAGAGACAGAGAGAGAGAGAGAGAAAGAGAGAATATGCTTGACATCCTATTTCCATCTGAAGCCTTTCCTGTAGATCTGTTTGAAATGTTTAAGGGGGGATATTTATTATAAGTGAGATGCTTCCAGGTTTTCAGAACACCCGCTCCAGGAAGAGAGATGTTTGCAGTGAACGGTGGTGACAGAGCTTTTGAGATTCTACTACTCTGCTTAGATTTGAGTCAATTTTCTGTCTTCTGATATGCCTGGGAACAAATGAGGCCCCATCAGGTTGCTGGCCTCGCATCAGATACCAAGTGACATTGTGGCAACACAAGAAGCCCAGTTACCCACAGTAAGTAACACCGAGGAGCAGATTGAAGTGAACCAGGCATCACCAGAGAGTAAAAGAGGAATCCTTATGCATCTATATCTCCACTGAGCTAAGGCCTCAATATCAAGCCTGTTTTGGCAATCAGGAGTGTTTACTTTTATAATATTGATATGTGAGGCAAATAGAAGAAGAAGAATATTTTACTTGTATATTTGAAGGCATTGAATTTCCTAGATATTTTGATTTATAGAGACTGACAGCTGTCAGAGGGGAAGGGGATTTTGGAATGGGTCGAAAAGGTGAAGGGAGTAAGCAAAAAAAAAAAAACCCACAAAATTCATAGACACAGACAACAGTATGGCGATTACCAGAGGTAAAGGGGGGTGGGCGAGGTAGGAGAGGGTGAAGGGGGGATAAATGGTGATAGAACGGAGATTTGACTTGGGGTGGTGAATACACAATACAATATACAGGTGATGTCTTATAGAATTGTACACCGTAATCCTATATAATGTTATTAACCAATGTCACTCCAATAAATTCAATGAAAAAGGAAAAGGAAATGGGCTTTACTGTGCTACCTACAAAATACCGTTGAATACCTGTTTTCCTCAATCCACCTTTTACCCTGGTAAATCATTAGCTGACAAAAGACAACATATAATCTCCTGCCACTTGTATTATTATTTTAAGGCAATGATATTACCTTATATGCTAATGATAATATAAGCCACCAGCCCAAACTGTTAGTCTGTATTAAACTTTCAAAGTAATAAAATAAGTCACTGTACTGAAAGCAACTCTGATGATGGAGAGAAGAGAGGCTGTCCCACTGAAGAAGACACGTGGGACAGTGCTTTAAAGACTTGGCCTCGATTCATTTTCTCCTGCACTTGAACTTGATTGAATTCATGGATGTGGGACCATGGATAGGGAGGACCAAATGTACTGTTTCTTTGAAGAAAAAAAATACATTACTGTAAATTTTAAAATATCTGCTTTTCATCCTCTTTCTTCTAAACTCATTGTCTGAATCACATTGTTTGACATAATCTCACTTTTTAAAAATATATATTTTTATTGATTTCAGAGAGGAAGAGAGAGGGGAGAGAGATAGAAACATCAATCACGAGAGAGAATCATTGACTGGCTGCTTCCTGCACGCCCCACACTGGAAATCAAGCCCGCAACCCAGGCATGTTCTCTTGACCAGAATGGAACCTGGGGCCCTTCAGTCCACAGGCCGACACTCTATCCACTGAGCCAAACCAGCCAGGGCTGATTTCACTTTTATAAAGCCAAATATCTATGCCAATCCAACTTGACAATTATTGTCTGACCACATACAAACTCTTAGGAGGGCAACTTCAAACAGATTTCCTTCTCCTGGTAGCTATTTGCCCATGAACAGAGAGGCTCTGGAAAGAGGCTCCAAGCTCCACTGACCACAGGAACTTCCGGCCAAGAATGTAATCACCACTGCAGAAGGCAGAACAAAGGCGATGAAAGGAAGCCATAGAACAGAGTGTGTGCGGAATGCGGTGTCCTACAAATGAGGAAACACGGGCATCTCCCCAGAATCACATTCAGCACGAAAGCACTCTAAATATGAAAAGTAAGACAAGCTTTTTAACTCCTTGCCAAGGCTTCCTGACATCCAGCACTTTCGTGAGGTCAAGAAATGTGTCCCCAGCTTCTGTTTTCTGTTCCCCTTCAGAGAACACGTTGAAGAATGGGGCCGCCCAGCTGCCTGTTAGCACGACACACTTGGCTGACTCCCGTCCTTACCCGGGGAGTGTGTCCATCGCATTTGGACTCACAGAAGAAAAGCCAAAATCAATTTAACACAAAGGAAATTCACATATTTTTGCCTCTTTAACATTCTCCAGAGTGCCCATGGTATAGTTAAGTTGATAAAGTTTTATCTAATGAAGATTATTGAGGCATAAATCATATAGGTAAAAACTGAGACATCAGATGGAGATGAAATCTAAAAGCTAATTAAATTCAGTAAGGGCTCTCAAAAGAAATCACACCCACTAACCTTCCCATGCTAATATTTTGTTTCGGAAGGGACAGTTAGTGGTTGTAGATTGCACAGGGTGATTCTATAGCAAAGCCTGAGAAGGAGAAAAAGAAGATTAGATGCATGGATTTCTGTGCTGAATGGATGCCAGGGCCAAGATGCAAGAATAGATAAGTTTGAGATTTGGAGGAACTAAATTTGAAGCCAGCCAGTAAAACGGATTGAACCTTATTACCTCTAGTCACTGAGAAATTCCCGAGACAGTTGGATGCAATTTGAAAAGGTCAGAAAAATATTTCCTGCGCAGCATTACTGCTTCATGGTTTAAGGGTGTACATTTGTGATATGCCAACTCGAATTATTTTTTTTTTATTGACTTTGCTTTCCAGAGACAGACAGACAATCTGGGAGGCAAGACCAGTAGATAAGAGAAGGGCAATCTTATAAATGAAAAATCTCTCTTATTTTGTTCTCTCTTTCACTTGTGACTGTGAAAAGTTCCAAATCTGGCCCATTGGAGGAGAAATTACACCAACTTCACTGAAGAATGGCAGAATAGAAATGAAATATAGGGAAGTATTGCTCTCATTCTAACAATGCCATTTTCTCTTAATTACTATTTATTTAGCCTCTACTATGTGCTAGGCATTGTGAAAGGCAAAGGATGCTACACTTTCACCTAAGTGTGAATATTTAAAATGAAATACCAGGGTGTGGATATTAATTTATTGTTGGCATTTCCTTTGAGGGATGGCTTCATAATAGAGGGAAATCCATAAGAAAGGGTAAAAATTAATTAAAACATAACTCTATACTCAAAATGGTGTCTTAATGAAGGCTCTATTGTGATTAGAACCATTCCATATACAAATAAAAATATTCTCTTTTTACTAGGACTTGTCTGTAGTAAAAACCTTTGTTGACAAATGCATCTGTGGGTCTTTGTTTTGGCGTGTGATTAAAAATCAAAGCTGAATCTTCAATACAGAATGGCAGGATCCATTCTAACCCTGCAAAGGTTTAAGTAACACCTGACTTTTTTGTCTGTGAGGAGCCATGAGTTTTGGAGGCAAACACAAGCCTATTTACTCTTCCCTTGTTTAGCAGCAAGACTGAAACTCGTTAATGGCCTTGAGACCCAACTGTATGCTCTCATATGATGTTCTGGCTCCATAAAGATGGCCTGGCAGTCTCCTAGGGCTTTTTAACCGAGATGGCTTTTCCTATAGAAAGACTAATTGCTAAGCAATCCCACATTTCATAAAATTCGGGAATTTCAAATTATACCCTATAATCAACAAGGCCACCACTACCGGCAACACAAGAAGCAAATTACAAAATAGTTTGCTAATATCAGGTATCCAAAAGACAAGTGAAAAAGTCAGCTCGTTAGATAGACATTTGAATTCTTGAAAGTGAAGGTAAAAATATCTGATTTATAAATGACTTTTTCTATCTTGAATATTTGGCATTGGTTAGATACAAGCAAAAAATTTGGTGGTATTTAAAATTTTTTATCTTTCTTGTGTAGCATATTAGATTTAACAATAACAAAAAAAGGTACTTAATGAATGTGATGGTATAGAGGTTTCAGTGAATCACACTTGAAATTCAAGCTTTTCCACATTTTCATTTCATAGGCCCTTTGTTACTAGCAGAAAAAGAATCTAATGTGTCAACTTTTTATTTCCACGACCTAAGCTCTCCATAGAAAAATATTTTGAACCTTTCACACAACCATTAATATCTATAATGATAACAATCCTAAAAATATTATGAGTAAAAATAATAATGATAATAGAAGTAGTGACCATTAGTCCAGCATTTACTTGGTGTGGGCACCATGCAATTATATAACCTCATTTAATCCTCACAGCCAATTTAAATAAAATAAATGTGACTTTTTTCTTTCATATTTTCCACAAGGAGATTGAGGCTCAAGGATGCCACGAAACTCATCTAGGTCAGAAAACTAGTTATGTGAGACAAAATCCATGCTCCTCTGAATCTAGTTCCTATTATTTCAAAGTCATGTGCCTTTAACAAAGTTCATGATCATTGCCAGAGCCAAGAGTGTTACTCCTCTCAGATCATGCAGCATTTCTGGAGTTGTGTTGAATCAAATTTCTCTACTAATATAGATTGAGTCAGGCATGCCAAAAGTTTGCTGACTATCCACAAAACATAGCAGCCACCTTCTAGAGCTCTGAGCTAACAGTGGTGTATGGATATATTTCCTGTATTCATGGGATTTAGTTCATGAAGAAAATAATACAGTCATAGCAGCCTCGTTAATCAGATTGCATGGTTCACCTACACCTAATAAATTTAGATGTAATTGCACACAAATTGCTTTTCTATTTGAATTATGTTTAAATTATGTTGAGAGAAGGGCTAGTTTCTTCTTAGCTGGGACTGCCTTAAGATCAACTGTTCAATGTTCAATGAATCCTTCTCCAAACACAATGTTAAAAGGGAAAATGTGTAGCTATTCTGTTATTGTCACAGGCAAATAAGTAGAATGGAAAGGAAATAATGTTGGGGTCACAAAAATTCAACACATCAACTATTTGAAGAGAATGTACCAAACCTAGCCAGGTTTCAACAAAATGTTATTTTACCTTTAATTGACAATGGTGTATTTTAGCCAACTTATCAAATGAACCCACAGCAATGATGCCTCCTGTTTGGAGAGAGGTGATGACTGTAAATGCTGAGGTAGTGGTTGCCAGTTCCAGCACATGTTGTCCAGGAACCTGTCTAAGCTAGAAGAGCCTAGTTTTTTTTTTTTTTTTTTTTTTTTTTTTTTTTGTCAGGCGCCCTTTCAGAAGACCTTTCTTCCAGCCCCGGATGTTAACTCTCCTACTGTCAAAGCTGCCTTGGAACTCAAGGGGCATTACAATGAGCTGAGAGGGGAAATAGTATCATCTGGGCTGCACTTCTTGCGGAGTGAAGCACTGTTGAGTTTGAAAAGTGGGAGCATTTAAAGAATAGAAATGAGACTAGGTGCAGCTACTGAAAAGTGGAGAGAGGAAGAGGTAAGGAGGAGGCCAGAAACCCATGATGGACTTAAGTCTGGAGTATGAATCCCCCAGTGCTTCTGATTCCTTGATTTTCTTAAGCACCAAGCAGGACAAAAAACAATAGGGATGATCATGAAATGGGGACCTTTTCTTTGCACCCCTGAGATGCTTGGGAACAAAAGGGAGAAATGTAAAATACCCCCCAAAGTGATCTAAGTTTTAATATCTCATGGTGCAAAATCAGCTTTTTAGTCTTGGTTATCTTCCAAAGAAGAGCCTGGAAAAAATAGTTTTAAGACAGGGTAATTGGCTAACTTCTATTTTTTTTTTAATTGGAACCTACTCTCAAAACAAATAACAATCTCAAAAAATATGTCCCTGTAATAAAAAAGCTGGAAGAAAGCATTAAGCTAGCTTATTATGAAGTTCTTCTTTTACCTCATTTATCCTGTAAGCAGAAAATCAGATTCAGACATCAATATTATTAGCATTAACTTTCTAGAAGTGATGCTAAGGAACAATGACATACAATTAAAACATAGTATTCATAGCAATAGAAGCAATTAACACACCTCAGAAGCTGTGGAGAATGAAAATAGCCCTTTCTTTCTTCTCTCTGGATCAAACATTGAAATTTAGCAATTTCTGAAAACCCATTATTAGATTATTATTTTAATTATTCTTCCAACATTTTGATGTCACAATGTTAAATGCTTTGTGTACCTGCTCAAGAGGATTTTGGCAGCATGAGAACCCAAATGCTCTACCGATCCATTTTCTTTGAATTATAAGAATCTCTAGAGCATATTCTTTCTTACATTGGAAGAGAGCATCGCTTAAATTTTTCTGAATAATTTTCAAAATCAAATTTAAAAGTTTTCATGAGCGATGATCCTCCCTGGTGGGTGATATGAAGCATAACCTGAGGGGAAACATGAAAATAATTAGCATAAACATATTAGCATATAGATGCCTCTGAAATAATAAACAGCAGAAAACCAAAATGCTTATCCCCAAAAGAAAGTTATGAGAAAATATAAAATTAACATACACTTCTCGCATGACAACCCTACCTGAAAGCCAAATGGAATATTCTCATTCAGTGAAAGGTGGAATGACCAGGGAGTTGGAGAAATACCCCCCACCAAACCAACTCTTCATTGCTCATTACCACCATATCAATATTCTCTATTTGCCCTTTACCTCTTTCCCACTCCCCACACACCCCTGTTCTCTTTTAAACAGAAAAATCAGCAGGAAAACAAGTATCTTCCTTTCTCTTCCTCTAAGAGCCACCACCAAGTAAACAGATAGAATATTCTCTTTTTCTTCCATCAGCTAACTTTCTATCTTTCCCAAGATGGCACAAGAAATGCTGGGCTTGGTAATTCAACTACCAAGAGGACTGAGGAGTCTCAGTTGAAAAGTGGGCTTAGCATTTGTTAAAAATGGACCATGAACACCATTGATTCATTTTATATTTCAAATTAGTACAGTCTCTCAAGGTAGTAAGTTGGCATGCTGTGGTGTGATTGGAAGAATATGGTCTTTGAAGTCAACCCTCATTTAAAAATCTGATCTGCATAACCTTGGAAAAGTTTATTAAACATAATTAATTTCAGTTTTCTACAAAATAGTCATAGTGTCTACTTTTCTGGGTTGTGACAATTAGAAGTTATATACAAGGTGGGGCAAAAGTAGGTTTAGAGTTGTTTGTATGGAAAATTATATGATAAATAATAATACAAGAATAAACTCCATGTTTTGCATACTCACAACTGTAAACCTATTTTTACCCCACCCTGTGTATAAACCTCCTGAAATTTAGTAGGTGCTCAATAAAAGTAGATCAATTCACATTCCTCAATGGTGTTAGTGAAAATGCCATAATTTGGAGATTCTGGGATTTGGCAAGCCTACTTTCTAACCCTACATTGCATGTACCTGGATGAATATATGGCCCAAAGACATTTATTAAGGAGAGATACCACAAAATATGATGTTTTATTCTGGATCCCTGATGTAATGTAATTACGAAGATGCTAATATAAATTGCACTGGAAATAATAAGGTCAAGAAAATAAAGATCCTTATAGAAATATTTTGTCTCATGAAGCCAAGAGCAGGGGTTTAATTTTAACTTTGTGGCAACTGACAGAAACTCATGAATATTTTACATGATTCAAACAAAGTAAGGATCATCAAACATACTTAAAGTATCTGACACAGGTAAGTTCCTTGAACGAACCAATTTGGAATGTCCAAACACAGTCAGTGTCCAGATATCTGGACACATCTATATTATTTTGATTCTTTTAATATTTAGTTATTTTTAATGGCTATCAATACAGTATTTAGAACAAATAAGAACAGGTTCTTTGCCAATAATATCATTTGATTTTCTCAAGTTGTTTTCAACTTCGAACTTTTGTTTGGTGCCACTTAGTTACTCCACAAATGTGTGTTTTTTTCTCTTGGTACGTAAAATGGGAAAGAACACATTCATTACAAAATACTGAATTCTGTAGAGATTTGAAACTCCAACTTGGTTTATGTCACTTCATTCTCTTTCTGTGGAACACAGGTCTTGAACCTACTCTTTGGTACCTAATACCTGCTTTTATGTCAACAATTACATGTCCAGCAAAGAGTACCCATCAATTTCTGAACTGTTTATATTGTCTCATCAGTACCTAGCATGCTGCTGACACAGAGTTATGAGACTGGAGATGAGGGTGGGGACTAAGAAAGAAAAACCCTCACATATAAGTTTTCTGGACAAATATGCTACCTACCTGAGTATGTAATCAGCATGTTCATGAGAAAGTTCTGGCTGCTTTGCATGAACACAAAATATTTATCTTGTGTATTTCACTTTTTCTCCTTAAACTTAACTCAGTGACCATACATTCTGAGATAGACATTATTTGCAGGTTATTCCTGCTGAACACCCTTTAAACCTCATCTTTTTTATCTGCTAGGCCTAACAGAGGCCTAGTTTATTGCCCTTGAGGACCAGCGTATTTTTGTGTGTGTGTGTGTGTGTGTGTGTGTGTGTGTGTGTTTTAATGTTTAGAAAGCTAGTGTTTCTTTGGCTTCTGGGATTTAAAAATATTTTGATTGCTTGCATGCTACCTGAGAATGACACCTTCTGGCTGTGAGGGGAAAGGGCTAGTTTCACAAACAAATAAATACATATGTATACAACAGGTATTCTCAAAGCTCTATGGGTTATCTGGTAAGGTAAAACAGGTCCTCTTCTACAATCCAAAAAGGATTTAAGGTCCTATTAATTTGTTCCCATAAAAATATTCTGACTTCTTACAGGGTCTCCTAAAGCTAATGATGGCCAGATGTTTTCAGGGGTTAAAATTATTCAAGGTGAGTAGCCAGGCACTGGACAAACTCTGAAATCTTTCTGTTTCATTCATTTCCCAAATTATTCTTCCCAAAGTTTTTGCTTTCAGATATTAAGGTCTATTAGAATTTGATAAAAATAAACCTTTCAGGTCAACCTCCATTGGTTATTTTTAAAATTCAGTTGGTAGAATTTACATTTGTTTTACACCTGGTCACAATATATTATCCTTTACTTCTACTGCCACAAAATAGTCAAAGTCACAAAAATTTACTTCGACAATAACATTACCTTGACTAAAAACATAGATGTAAGAGATTAAATCTCCTCTACACACACACACATTAGTAGTTTTCAGATATTCTCAATGATTAAGAAAATAAGCCAACAAAAACAGCAATGTTCATCTAGCTAAGATAAAAGCTCTTCAAGGATGAAGATGACATCCAAATTCGGGATATATGATGTGATACGGACCAAAGTTTTGCTACCCTCAAATTTGCCTTTGGGGATATTGACTTCAAACTGGTTATTAAGAAACAAAAGACTCAGAAAGAACATTTGACCCACCTCCTGTTACCTGCCTAGAGGAATTCAAGTAGAAAAACCTACTTTAAAGAAAGGGAACATCACCAAAATGTAAACTAAATGTGGCAAATGGGGCCAAATCTAACAAAACTATTTGCTGGATCCCCCTGTGTCACATTGTTTCTGGGTGTATCAGCAAAAATTTGTTGTCTACATGTTTGCTTTTTCTCATCTACCTGTGAATTGCCTGCTTTGCCTTTGAAATCCCATACCCTTGCCTCCCTCTCCTTTGTCCTGAATGGTGTATAAACCTCAACTGCCCAATGTGTCTTCCAGTCTCATATCTTACAGAACCCCTATAAGTATATCCCCAATAAATTTTGGATATTTTCTCTTGTTAATCTGTATCATGTTGATATGATTATTAGCCCAGCCAGAAGAACTTAAAGAGTGGGAAGAGTTATTTTTTGACTCCAACAGATGGAAAAAATAACAATAGTTAACTGATAATAATGATTGAGGGGCATCCCTTTCAGTGTTACATAAATCATCCTCTTCCATTTCCCATTTCCTTTTGTGTCTGCAATGACTAAGCCCTCAACATGGCACCTACAGATAAGCCTTTCCTGTATCTGGAATGTTTTGTCACCTGGTGAATTGCTGTTTAAATAAGAAACAGGCATATTCCCATTTCTCATACTATCCAATGACACAAATAATTTGTAAAAACCATGCCCCATCCATTTCTTCTTCAGCTCTGAAACTGTTGAGGCATATTTATGTGGAATTCTAATAATGTTGCTATGTTAGAAAAATTAATGAGCAGATTGTTCATCCTTAGAATTTTTTTTTCTCATCAAATTCCATGACCTGAGCAACTAGGGTCAGTAGGTTAATGAATAAATAAACTGTGGTACATCCAGACAACAGAATATTATTCAGTGCTAGAAAGAAAAACTCTATCAAACCATGAAAAGACACAGAGGAACCTCAAATAGATATTACTAAGTGAAAGAAGCTAATCTTAAAAGTCTACATACTGTTTGATTCTGACTATATGACATTCTGGCAAAAGCAAAACTATGGACACACACACACACACACACACACACACACACACACACACACATCAATGGTTACCAGGGATTGGTGGCAGAGAGAGATGAATAGGCAGAGCACAATAATTTTTAGGGCAGTAAAATGTTCTGCATGACATTATAATGATGAATATATGTCATTATACATTTGTCCAAACCCATAGAGTGTACAACATCAAGAGTGAACTCTATTGTAAATTTGAAAATTATGGGCTTTGGGTGATTATGATGTGTCAATGTAGGCTCATCCTTTGTAATAAATGTACCATTCTGGTGAGTGATGTTGATAATAAGAGAGGCTATGCATGTGTGAGGGCAGGGAGTGCATGGGAAATCTCTGTACCTTCCTCTCAATTTTGTTGTAAATCGAAAGCTGCTCCAAAAAATTCTCATAATCTGCTATACTCTGGCCTTGCAATATTAAAATCCTGATTAAAAAGCAATTATTCCTGGCCCCACAACCTGGGTTACCTACTTGCCTTTCCATCTGCTAGAAGAGTTGGGGTACCTGGAAGCCAATGTCTGAGAACCCTTTCCAAAGTCACTAAGCAGGGAAAGGGGAACAGACACAAGAGAGAATGTCTACATTCATTCAGGTCAGGTTCAATAACATTAGTTAAAAAAAGTCATTTCCAAAATTTCTTCTCTGAAGGTGGGACATACCTGCAGGTGTTATTAAAAGTACTCTGCTGAACTAATAATTGCACATTTATTGTTAAGATGTGCCATCTGAAAATCAGACTCTTAATCTTAGATCCATCCTATATTAATAACATGATTTGTGTTCTCTTTACTTGCAATGACAACTATGAAGGGTTGGAGAAAGAAAATGTAAGGGAAGTGTCTTATAAGCTATAAAATACTCTGTAAATATTGAGAGTGGTTTTTGGAGATACTCTTATGATGATGATGATGATGATGATGATGATGATTGCTAGATGTAAACCAGCTGATTTCATAATATATGAAAGGAAAGTTATGGGGAAACAGACTAGAGATAGTATGACTACAAAGTCCAAAAGAATAATTTAATATAAGCATATAATTTTGTTTATCTGACCCCAAATGGGAATAATCATGGTCTTATCCAAAAGGTCTTGTGAAAAATTGATTTCTCCAATTTTATCTCAATGTATTTGAATATATTTACAGGTGATCAATGCTTAATAATAGATGCCATTTATTGAGATTTGTGTGTGTGAGTCTGTGTTTACCATGTACTATACTAGTATCATATCGTTAAACATTTTGCATGAATTATCTCATTCAATTAGTAGGTGAAGGAATTTATATCCTACTGTATTAGGTGACATAAGAGTGCATCGCATATAAATACATATTATATAAAAGAATTCAATAGGATTATGTGAGCCCAAAATAAAGCTATTTCATTTCTAAATGGGATTTTATGGAACTTATAAATTCAGGAGAAGAAAAGATGCTGCAGGAAGATTGATTTGGGCACCTGAACCGATAGGAGGAAACATCACAGAAATGAATTGGTAAAATAATACTGTTGTGTGAATGAATAATAGGAAAGATTTCAGGAAAACATTCAGGTGATGAAGTAATTCCCAATTCTAGTGATGGTATGGTCCCTCTGGCTATGGAACACCATTCCCCAGGACACAAGTGAGTCCCTGAAAACAGTGCCACTCTTCTGAAGATTTATCAGCCATCAATTACATTCCATATACGTCCACTCCCTGAATACCTATGTATCTGGAGTTGATTCTCACCAATTTGCAGAGAATTTACAGTTCTATTTTGGCTTCTCTATTTCTTCTGGCACTCACCTGGGGCAAAGCCTACACCACTATGGAGGTCTATTCTGAGGTATAGAAACTAATCTTCGTTATCGGCTTAACAAGACCCTATTGGGCAGGCACATTGTGGCTCAAAGTTCTATAATATGTTTTTACTTCAAATCTAAATTTAAACCTTCTATCACTATGCATGTTAGTAAGAATGAAACCTGAGGAACCATGAGTAAGCCAAGGTAGAATCCCTAATACCAATTTTTCCATCCAGCTTGACAATATGCTTTGGGCAGTATTAACACAACATTTTAGCTAGCATTTATCATCTAGTCTGTCTTCTTTTCCCTTTTCCACAGAAGAGCAAGTAGGTAGACAAATCAATGAAGAGAGTAATAGAAAATAGGAAAAGTGATTGCCTCTTCAGATTCCTACTTAGCAGAGTGGAATGGGAGTAATTGCCCTTGCACCACCAAGTTGAACTGAATAGCATATTTAAAAATACAGCAAAGAATTCATGGATCATTGTTATGTGATGACTTTTGCTAATTAAAAAGGTAGATACATCCCTGAGATTATTTATTTTTAAACCCTGGAAGCCATGTTATATAATAACAGGTGAGATGTAGAAAAGTAGGCTTGTGGCTTTGAATTTGGGATCCCTTATGTCCAAGTATTGTGCTTCAGATTCCCCAACCATAAAATAGGGAGAATAATAACCCCCACACCAAAGGTTTTTGAGCATGCTCAGAACAGTGCCTGACACATAGTAAACATTAGGCATGATTATCATCATGATCAATTAAGTGGAAAATCTCCCTGTTGCTTGCAAATAAGAGGCAAAATATGCTTTTACATCTGCCTGTTACAAAGCTTTGCTTACCAATAGCACAAAGAGGAATTAAACACCATTTCCTTACCTAGTCATATCCAGCTTATTCATTATCACACACAGCGGGCTTATTATGTGCTAAGCACTATGCAGTATTAACCAAGGCAACAAAATCACCTGTCCTTATAGAGTTTACATTCTAGAGGAACGATACACTGAACAAATGTATAATGTAATATCTGTAGTGATGAGTATAATGGAGAAAACTAAAGGGAGGTTGAGAAAAGCAGTGACCTTTTCTCTGTCCCCATATTCAGCATGTTTGACAAAACTGCTCACTGCAGGCCATGCTTTTCCTCTGAAAGGAATTCTCTAGCTGACATTCTAGGTAACGGTTTCACTGAAATCCCAACCATTTGGATGCAACAAAAATAATCCGGCATATGAGTGCATCCAGATAGACATATGTACTCTGGTTTTCTGAAATGTAATGTGTATGTAATTTCCCGAATGGCTGGTTGTCACATCCATCTGGTCTTATTTCCATAGCACTTGAATGCACCGCGAGGATATAAACCCTAAAAGCTGGAAAACAGAATTTAAATACCCAAACACATACGAGGTGTGTTTCAAAAGCCGCAGACAAGCAAGCACTGTGGTAACTTCATTAACTTCTCAGCCACAGTTGAGAGTAGCTGAGACTAAACATAAAGGCCACGGAACATAAAAGGCATTCCACCGGCAGACCTCATTAAGTGGGCTTAAGACAAGCTTGACAAACTAATGACAAAAAATCTAATTTGGAATTTCTGGACATAAGAACCCTGAACAAGTCCAAACACACCGAAACTCTTCCATGCGTGCTATTTGAAAAGGTAACAACCCTGCGTCAATTAGGTCCATGTAGTTCATGAATCACAGCCCAGGGATGGATGTTATCCTATTCAATCATACTGAATAGGAAAATCATGTTCCATGTGTTTTTGGGTCTGGGCACTGGTCCTATTTAAATTGCACAGATGTAGGTTCCCAAATTAACAGTGGTCTCCACGGAGATGCTCATCAGGCTACGTATACTGAACAAAGGCATGGCTGGGATGTAGACACCACACTGCTTGGAAAGTATTTTTGCTACTGTTTTCCCTTTCTCTAAGACTTTTCCTATATCTATTTTTGTCATCACCTATGGAGTATAGACAGTTTAGATTGTACTTATTTATGCCATAGAATTCCCTAGTTGCTCTAGGTATGTGGATCTCCAGTCTACTTTTATGTCCCTTCAGTGGAGGAGTGTTTATTTCCATGAAATAATAGCACTTGTTGTACCCTGCACAGTGAGGAGTGCCTTGCAAATATTGTAAATCACCTATCATTCTTATTATGATCAAACCTACTTTTTTAGATAAGCAAGCTGAAGATTCAAATACTTTGTCCTGCCTTTAGTTAGTGGACAACCACTGACCTATACCCAGATCATTTTATTTCAAAGACCATATTGAATTCCACTACCGAGTGCAGGGCAGAAGAAAGGTTTGTTGAATAAATACATGAATGAATAAATGCAATACTTAATGTCCTTAAAATTAAGTGATGGATAATTTGCCAATTAAACTATATTGTTGTTGCTATAAAAGGATAGTTATTTAAAATCCTTGTAGGCATTACATCTTACACTTTCTGTATACCTACAGTAATTTTCATGATACCGCATGAATCAGTGAAATATTTTTACTCAACATAATAAATTATAAATGGATGCAATGGTTTCCTTGGGTCATTTTCCCTCTCCTGTGACTATCTCCTTATGTGAAAGAATGGACTTTTCTGAAATCTGGCTTTAGGTGCTAATTTCTTAAGAAATCCCTAGACTTGTGTCCATGTTTAGACTTCTGAGCCTTTGTCTAATCCTAAAAGAGACCCAAGTTCCTGGTCCCGGCTTTTCCAAATATGGGCTAACCCATTTCCACATAAACTCTAGTAATAATAGTAAAAATGACAATGTGTAACTATTGAGAATAATGCAATGAGTCAGAATATCTTCATAAATGTTTGTTGAGGAGAAACAAATTTCACTCCTCCTATGAAAACCTGAATAATGTCCTGGATCTCATAATATACTCATTACTGGGCTCTATACTTAAATGCAGTAATAGTCACTGAGGATGTTCTTTTTGCCTATAATGCATGGAGAAACATTATCAGCTTCTTTTTTCTAAATAGTCTATAAAAATATTCAGAGTGTATTCTCCTGCTTTCATTTCTTCCCTGTCCCTCACTGTAGTAAAACATTAGGTAAGTCACTTAACATTTCTACAGACCTCACTGCAAAGAAAAATGGAATGTCACCTGCTCTATCTTATTACTGCAAGGATTACGTATGATAACGTGTAAAGAATTATTTTTGAGCTATGAATGTTACATAGCTGTAAGAAATTATTAGAAAAGAAAAAAAAGCCAGATGTCTACAGACCACATATCTTGAGAAGGCAGGTGTTTAATTTCATTCTTATGTAAATGATATGTTTACATGTATGTACACACATACACACATAGTTACTTGGGGAAAATGGACTTATATTTACTGGTGGGAAATTCAAATCACTTTACTATATAAAATTTTGAGTTAAATGCTATATTCAAAAATTCTCTAGTTGCATGTATTGGTTTTTTATGCAGAGCCACTGTATTTTATACAGTAATTATATCAATTATATATTAAGTGTCAACTTGATAGTAGGCATTGGGTTAAGGTGTTTATATACATTACATAGTATATTCACCATAATAACACTCTATGCAGGTACTATTAACTCTCTTTTGCAGATGGGTAAACTAAGGCCCAAAAGAATTAAGAAAATACCTAAGGTCACACTGCTTGCAAATAACGGAGGCAAAATATGCATTTACATCTGCCTGTCTACAAAGCTTTGCTTACCAATTCCAATCACGTTCATTTGAAATTTGCATTAATTCAAGAGTAGCATATGTTACACGGTTTAGGAAGCAAGTTCAAATGAATCTTATCCTTTGTGAAATGTTAGGGTTCCTTTGACCAGAACATAAAGTGATTAAAAATATACAACTTTTTTTTAACATAACCAGGAGCTTTATATTTTTAAAAATGTCTTCAGAGGGTTTACAGCCCCTGGATCAGGTAACACACAGTATCCTGTAATATAGGTTACTAAAAGTTATAAATGGGATCAATGGCCATGATTATTTATCAAGAATCATCTTGAGAGCTCCTACTGTGTGCACACCACTTCTCATTGAGGAAACTAGGTGAAGGCAGAGGGGAAGGTTTGACAAAGAAATAAAAGATATCCCTCAGGGAGCCTACAGTCTACCTTTTTGAAAGAAATCAGCATATAGGAAGAAGTCCAAGAGTCAAATTAATTTTAGAATACATTAGCAGTACTTAGAAGTAATAAAACTAAATCAAAAATTTTTCAAAGGATTATGTCCTTCAGCCTTTAACTCAATCTGACCCGCTTCGCCCACATGCCAATTAGAGTTCAAAGAAAAGATTCATACACTTCATTTACAGATCCAATGAACCTTGGGCACAGCGATAAATCCTTTATAAATCAGATAGCTATATTTATTCTTAAAATTAACTAATTTGCACACTAAAGTTATGTGATTTGCCTGAAGACAATTCATTGGAATGTCTGATAAAAATCCTTTAACGCCATTTCACATCACTGACTTCTTTTCCCATTTGAAGGTTTACTGTGTAGAAATGATCATGTGTCAAGAAAGATTATTTAAAAAATTGTGGCACAAAACAATTTCACATCTACACATGAAGACAAAAAGAATCTCTAAAATATTTAGAGAATCTCATGATGAGAAAAGAGGGCCCCGGACGTCACTCTGAATGGAATAGATAGCTGAACTTCATGGTGGAGATTTGTCTTCTTTTATCTATCCTCTGAAAACAGACTGACATTTATTTAGCAGTTGTTTTAGTGGATCCAGCAGCACAGAACGTAAACACAGTCAACAATCAAACTGATTGGCTGACTCTAGTGTCTAAATTCAACTCTATGCTTAGGTGATTTTTTGAATGTATGTGTACACACACACACACGTTTTGTTTCTATAACAGTGAACTCTCTTAGACTGTCCACAGAGCATTCAGCAAACTACCACTGGGAAAGAAAACCTTCCAAATTTTTCAAGGATAAAGAAATTACAAGAATAAAGGAATTTTACAGTAAGCATATTTGAAAGGACTAACACTAAAATGATAATCAAGGCAAGACAATTCTGAAGGTGACTTTTCAAATCATATTATTAAATAATCAGCACTATAACATAAAATTTATTTTTTTAAAAAAACTGGGACTAGCTTCATTGAACAGACAGCAAATAGCAATAATATGCTACAATTGGTATCGATATAGAAAATAGGACACAAATGGTCCAAGCAGGATTTAATGTCCCTTTTACCCATTTTGATTTAAGCTATCTCAAGCACTTCATGTTTTCCTGGTGAGTTAACAGTTCTTGAGCATTTCTGTAGCCAAGATGTAAAGAGTCATTTTCAACAAATTTCTTAATTTTAGTATTAGATTCTATTGTAGTTTTGGTGGATTTAAACCTATCTTAGGGATCCCAAATTACACAAAACTTTGGGGATAGAAATTAGCATAATTGATATAATCCAATTTTTGGTAATTATAATTCTCACTTAAACCTAAATTAAATATGCCAAACTATAATTATGTTAAAATTTGCATCATGGAAATTATCCCCATTTTGCTCATGGCATCTTAAAATATTTAATAAGGAATCTTAAACTCTTAAGTTTGAGTCAAGAGGCCTTATTTTCACAGCCTTTGGGAAGAAGAGACTTATTATGCATTAAGCATAGTTATTCAGTCTCCTGAGAAAGGGAAGATGGGTCCATTATTTCTTTTCTATATGATGTGAAAGATCTTTACTATAATCTTTGGGTGCCTCTAAGTCACTTTGCTATTAATGAGTGCTGAGTGCCAGAGCAGATGGTAAAAGATTAATGCTTTCTTTGGGGAGAAATCTTAAGCAAAGCAGGTCATGCTTCAGAACAAAGTTAAAGGGAACCAAAGACACAGAAAAGACTATACAGCTTTAAAACTGGGTACTTTAAAATAAGCACTGCATTGCTATCTATTTTTAAATGGTTAAAGATGAGACCATCTAAAGGCAATCTTTCAGACCTGTGAGTTGTTCATTGATTCTTAAGAATTATATGATCACACTTTATTATTATTAATTTGAAATGCAAAAAGAAAACACCCGTAAAATACTACTCAGTGTAAGCTGTCTGTTTAACGAACCTTCCTGCTATTGGATTTGATTAAATTAGCTTGTTGATGTGATTAAGCTGGCAGGGTGGTTTATCTTCATCTTTGGGACAGGAGGTGGCTAGAACCTGGGATATATATTGGTCAAGAAATAGATGAGTCTGGATGTGCAGGGCTGGCATGTCGTCAAAGCACATCACAAGCTTCTTACAAAAAAACACATATGAATATATCTCCAGTTGAGTAAAATATTCACATTATACTGGAATAAGGCAGAAGAACCCTGGCTGACATCCCATCTGTTCTTATGAATTAAATTTAGAAATCATATGTAATATAGACATTTCTGTCTGAATATCATAAAACCCTGACACATCCGGGCTTTCATTAGAAAGCTCCACAATGTGACTTGAATAACAATCCGTCTTAGCTAATTAGTATTTTCAGTTCAGCATATTCACTTCCAGACATATTGCTGTTTGCACATGGTAATTTAGGTAAACAGATACCATCCACAGCTGCATCAATTAACACTGCTAATCAAAACTGAATTCAGGTAATTAGGCCCATTTATGCCAAAAAATGTGTAATTTTGGAGAAAAGCTAGATTTTTCGGTAATATGCCAATAAGTAAAGATCTTCTTTTGCTTATAAAGATGCAGAACAAGGGGAGAGAAATTATCATTAATATATACATCATGCAGACAGAGTGAAAATTCCTAAATTAAATCTCAAACTTTAATTGGTTTATATTTTCAGAAATTGGATCATATTTTTCATAAATGTTTTCCTCAGTGTTTCCACATACTAAAGTTGATTCACATCTGCCTCAGGGTTTAATCATTATCATGCAGGACTCAAACAGTTAATGAATTCCCAAGTATATATATCATTAGAAGAGATGGTCAAACTTGCTCTTCTATATTGCTCAGCATCTAGGGAAGATGTTCTTGGTGTGTCTTGTTTTTTTACTGGATATTAATTTTCTCTGCTGCAAAGGACTCTCATTTTCAGTTAAGACTCATAATAGTAATTTCTTATTTTCCTGCAAATATTCCTAAACTTCCCTGATTCTACATATTGCCCTTTAGTTACATTTTTATTCATTTCAAAATGAATACTATGAATTATTTTCCCTGTTTTTCTCCAAACAAAACCCAACTGGATTATTTTGATTAAATATTCTAATCAAGTCATAAAAACTAGTATAACTGTTAGTAAGTTGTAAGTGATTAACTAGTGACTAATGAATGATTCTGGGTGAGACTGATAGGCCTGGAGTAAAAGAAAAAATGGGACATTTTAAAAAGCATTCTGAAGAATGAATAAGAATATTATCTATAGCTATATCCATATCCATAACTGCATCTACCTACTTTTCTGTATATGTATATATCTCAACTTCTTTAGCTTTTCAGACTTTGAAGCTTAGATTTATTTCTTAATGCAAATACCAGACCTTTGTAATGTAGAGTCCAGTTTCTCTAACTTTATTTTAATGGTAATAGTCCCTTTCAATATAATTTGACAAACATTTCTTCAGTACCCACCATGTATCAGACACTCTTCTAGGTTCTGTGGGCAAATACAGAAATACAGAGATGGATTTAGATCTATCACACTTCTCTGGCCCAAGCTCAGAGAGTTTACAGACCAAATAAATCAACTTTCAAAAGGTGGACCCATGTCCAAGTGAAAATTTATCTATCAGTTCCAAACTTTTTGGACGTCCTAGGCTAATTTTGTAGAGGTTTACTTTTTGGTCCACTGCTTAACTATTTTGTTCTCATAAAAATCAAGAAATGAGAACCAAAATTATTTTGCCAATTAGCTCGATGTCTTTTTCTGCATATTGTTGTAATCCCGTACAACTTGTATGTTTATTGTTTAAGTTAATTAAAAACATCTTCCCAACATATTTCTTTAAACACATTTGTTATAAATAATTCCCTATAATACAGAAATCTAACAGACTTATAAACATGGAGGCACATTTACCAATGGATTGTCAAACTATTCAGCCAATGAAAGTATATGGGGTGGGACAAAGGTACCTCTGATTTTGATGCTAAGTAAAATTCTTCTATAAATCTTAAATGGAAGGTAGGTAAGCAGATACATCTTAAAGACATTTTTAAAAGATCCTAATGACTGTTTTTTAATGAACTAAATCAGGGGTCCTCAAACTTTTTAAACAGGGGGCCAGTTCACTGTCCCTCAGACCGTTGGAGGGCCGGACTATAGTTTATAAAAGAACTATGAACAAATTCCTATACACACTGCACATATCTTATTTTGAAGTAAAATAAAAAACAAAACGGGAACAAATACAATATTTGTATTTATATGTGGCCCGTAGGCCGTAGTTTGAGGACCCCTGATAAATGATAAATATTTGGGAGGACAATTTCTGGTTTCCATGAATAAGTCATCTAAATAAAGTTCACTGAATGAAGCTGCCAGAATAGTCTCTGGCATTCTAAACCACTTCTCTCTTTCTTCCTCAGACATCAATCAGGAGAGAGGTAATTCATTTAATTTCCTTCATTTCAGTAAATTTATTCGTCCAGAGCAGCGGTTCTCAACCTGTGGGTCGCGACCCCTTTGGGGGTCGATCGACCCTTTTACAGGGGGCGTCTAAGACCATGGGAAAACACATATATAATTACATATTGTTTTTGTGATTAATCACTATGCTTTAATTATGTTCAATTTGTAACAATGAAAATACATCCTGCATATCAGATATTTACATTATGATTCATAACAGTAGCAAAATTACAGTTATGAAGTAGTAACAAAAATAATTTTATGGTTGGGGGTCACCACAACATGAGGAACTCTATTAAAGGGTCGCAGCATTAGGAAGGTTGAGAACCACTGGTCTAGAGTAAGTGTTTTAATTCATCTAAAAATCCTGTGCTCATAGTCACCAAGTTTTAGCACACTGGAATGCTATAAATCTCACAATGATAGCCCTGGTGAAGAAGGTCTTGAAATACAGGACCAGCTTCCCACCTAGGCTGTGCCACTGACTGGCTGTCTCACTTCTGGCAAATCACTCTCCGTCCTGAGCCTCAGTTTTGGGCCCGCCCATAAAACTTGGCTTATGCCCTGGCTGGTTTGGCTCAGTGGATGGAGCGTTGGCCTGCGGACTCAAGGGTCCCAGGTTCGATTCCGGTCAAGGGCATGTGCCTTGGTTGCGGGCATATCTCCAGTGGGGGGTGTGCAGGAGACAGCTGATCGATGTTTCTGTCTCATTGATGTCTCTAACTCTCTATCCCTCTCCCTTCCTCTCTGTAAAAAAATCAATAAAATATATTAAAAAAAAAAAAAAAAAACTTGGCTCAGACACCCACCTCACTGGGTTGGAGGGAATACCTGGAACATAGGAGGTGCTCAAACTGAATAAAGGTCTGTCAGTGATGGCTTTAGAAATATACTAAAGGCATTTTAGTCAAAGTTATCTTATTAAGCAGTTCTCTGGGTTCTAAAATAATACGTAGAGGTGATGTGATCATTTCCATACAAATATCGTGAATGCATCAATAGGCCATGCATCACACTACACTACCTTTGGTAGGTTTCCAATTCACTTGAAAACTAATTCTAGGGAACTAACCTTCACAATTAGCTGGAAATGTAACAATGGAGCACTTATTGTCTCTAGAGTACTTTTATTATTCTGTCAAACAAATCACAATAAATAATTCACTCAACCAAAATTACTCAACCCATTTTGTTCTAGAATTAAAGAGAATACTATCTTGAAAAGTTCATGTGATTACTTTCTGACTGTTAATGATTTGAAAAACTCTGAATATCTTTGAATTTCTCAATTAGCTCTCTTTAGCCCCACACAATAAAATTGCTTATGGTCAGCTTACTCTAAAGTTTTAGTGGAATTCAATTGTTGATTCACAAACAATATGCAATCAATAAAACGACACTACTATTCATTTTTTTAAGCAGCCTGCTTTTTAAACAGGACTCCAACCAAAATATGAGGTTATAAAAATATCAAACAGATTAATTTTGGCTTGTTAATGGCAGAGAATGTCACTTCACAGCTATAAGGGAAAAATATCAGATCTGAAACTGGATGGATCAGAGGGGACAGATAGCCAGAAACAAAGGCAATAAAGAAATAAAAATGTCTTCCAAGCACACTAAAGCAAAACAAATGATTGGATTTGGGAATTTAACAAAACATAATCTTATTTGTCTTTGCTCTTTCACCAATTCATTTTTCTACACTAAGACAATATGAATTTCCCCTTCTCAAGCCATGATTTTCTCCTACGGAAAAGGTTGCTGATAATTAACAGAAACCCAGAAAAGGGTGTCTGTTGTCAGTAGTTCGGCACATTAGCTTTTGGTGCTTAGAGCATGTTGAATTTGCAATATGGTTTAATGCCAAAAATGATTTTCATTTAGTTCTGGTAAGAGATAAAATAAGAATAATCAAATCAGAGACGATTATTGAATTATATCTGAAGAATTAATAGTGCTTATTTTAGAGATTTAATTTAGCAGTTTGTGTTTACTTTTTAGTGAAGATTATCTTTAATAAGAAAACTAGTATCATCATGGAACAACTGGATTTTTTTTAAGTCTGACAATTCGATGTACCAAAGCTAAAGCTGAAAATCTATACTTTATCAGGCAGGTACAGAACAACGTATCTGTTGACAGTTTGAGGTTAAATTCTAGCCCCACGATTAAGAATGAGGAAATTATCCTTATAGCAAACAGATCTTAGTTAAACATGTTATTAATCTATACTGCAAGGTATTATCCAGCTCTCTGGAGGATGCCACTCCCTGGGCTGGCTGAATAAGATCAGTCTATCACAAGTTTTTCATCTTTGACTTTCTTCATAGGCCCGGAGTAGAAACCTGTCTTTGAAAAGAATGTTAAAAGAGTACTTGAAAAGCTTGCACAAAATAAACTGTAGCACCTGGGGCTTCTTAATTTTTATATTATAATACCTTGGACTTTTCTACCTCGACACATTCAGAGTGAATTCTTTGATGAAAAGAGAGAGAAATAAATTACATATGGAATGAAGAGAGAGCCTTTATTATCATTTTAATAGTCCGCAGACACATAAAAGGGAACCTAAACCTAAAAATATTCACTGACTTAGCAATAAAGAAAATTTAATATGTTATGAAAAATGGAAAGTCTTTTGAAGCAATGTGAATATGCAACTTTTCAAAGGCTTCAAGAAAATTTAATGAAGACAAATAAAACCAAACCATTAAATGGCTCTGTAAATAACTAGCGTTTGCTCCTCCTATGACATTTTTTAACTTAATGGAAATACTGAACATATCCATCGACTATCAGAGATCATGGGCAATGAAATTCCAGACATCAGAAGCAATCCCCTCTTATGAACAGCTTCGCTTTTAGGAGACAGCATATAGATTAAGCACGGATATAATATGCAGCTTGGGTGGTTGGCATTGGATTAGAATGTTATTTATTCCTAACCTTTTCAGGATATCCTTAGATTGTTTTCTAATGAGATCATGCGGTATGTGCAGTCTGCTTTCAGATTCCCTGTTTTTGTGAGGATGGTGGTTTTGATATTTTGAATGGAGGGAGTGATGCCTGGGACTCTTCCCATATGCTCCTAATTATCTAAACGTTATTCTATATTCTTTGCCACAGAGATGCTCTTGCCAGAGCTATGATCCTTCCAAACAGCATCCCATTGAGATGTGCAAAATTGAAAATTAAAATAGGAGGGTTTTTTATTATTATTATTTGAATGACATACAACCTGCTCAATGTTTGCATTTAAATTGGCCAGAATAATTCAGCTCTGGCTTTTAATTTCAGAAGGGTTAATCACCCTAACAAAGGTCAATCAAACTTTAATCTTCAATAAAATTGCTGCAGCCCCAATCACCTGCAGGACATTTATTACATTCCTATTTCCATGCGTAAGAATGCATTGCTTTCATTATGCACTACTAATCTTCTAACTCTTTACATTAGCACATTTTACCAAAAATATTAATTCCTTTGAAACTCTGACAAGAGTTCATTTCTACACATCTCAGGAGATAATCTTATTTAAAGGAGCGGGTGCATTAGCTGTGAACCACTTTCCTAGCCCTTTCTAATCCTCATAGACCTCTGCTACTCCAACTGAGTTGATACAATAGCAAATCTCAATTACACAAAACAGTACGGAGGTTTAGGTTAAAACAACATTTTATTATTTTAGGAACTTAATCCTCCTTATTGTCTGTGATTATATCATTCATCTACTTGTTTCTGTCTATAATGTTTACCACACACAAAAGTTATTATTGATTTGGAGGAAGCAAATGTTAACCATATTTGAATAGCAGCAGAAAGACTTAATGTCATTAATTTACTCACTCAATAAATACAAATTGTGTGCCTATTGTGTACCAAATATTAGGAGGAGGGAGATGTAAAGTCAAAGAAAAATAAAAGAGGGTTTCTGTTATGAGAATAACATTCTCTTCTAAAAATGATGTCTGAAATATAATCACATATTTATTGAAAGCTTCACTTTCAGCTTTTTTTATTAACATCATTCAGTTTCAGAAAAGATTAAAAATGTAAGTCAAATGTTCAGCAAAATTTCAATAAGTGGCTTTTATGAAGGTACCTGGACACTTAAAGACTCTAAAATTCATAATCATAACATGATTCACTTTTAAAATTTGAGAATATAAAATTTTAGTGTCAAATTTTAAAATAACTACACACAAACTACTAGTCTCCCATGGTTAAGAATAAAACCATGAGTAAGTTTAAATGGGCTGATAAAAAATATACATGCTATAAATTAATTTGTTTCCAAAATGTTATTTCATGATGTTTGAACACTGCTATTAACAAAAAAGACAAAGAATAACAGGCAAAAACTGAATTGGTGTGTGTGTGTGTGTGTGTGTGTGTGTGTGTGTGTGTGTGTGTTTTGCCATTATATAGTGGCCTGGATGACCACATAGGGAAAATAAAAGAACCTTAACGTATGCCTTCAGTTATATAGCAGATTGATTGCCTTGGTATTACAGCAGTGGTGTGACACAGCATAAATAAGCCAAACTTTGCCTTCTGCATATTTTTTGAGATGCCTTCCTGCCTCTGTACTCGGAGGCAGCGCGCAGGCATGTACACAGAGGCACATGTCCCTCGTCACCGGTATTCATGTTCATCCATCAGCAATATGTGATGGCTATCATTTGGGAAACTCTCCGGAGCTTGAATATTCAATCAAGCAGAGCAAATCACAGTGAAAAGAAAATACAGGTAAAACAGTCAATGGCCAGACTGGCACTGGGGGAACAGCACATCATTTCAAGAAATACCGGTCTCTCTAAATGTAAAAAGCCCCAATTACTTGGTTTAATTAAAATCAAGATTTCAGCCCTTCCATCCCCCACTTTAAGCATTTCTTGAAACTGAAATAGAACCTCTACATCTTCCATAACTATGCTCGCTTTTCTTTTTGCTCCTGTAACTAGGTTGACACGATAGAATGAGGCAGAGCAGGGCTTTTGCATTGTGGAACAAAATAAATCCAACGCTACACAATATAAATGTTCAATTGACATTTGTTACTAAATAATTATTTTGAAACCTGATAAAGATCAGCCAGACACAACAACAGGCAAAACTCTCAGCATCGAAAAGCTATCTCATTATATTTCTGAATTTCCAGATTTGGGGACAAATACACCACCAAAGCTCTCAGAAAATATGCTTTACATACACAAGGAGCATATGGATCTTTTCTACAAATCATTTTGGTCATGCAACAAAATAGAATCCACCAACCCTCACACAAAAAAATCTTAATAAGAACTCCCAGGATGTGGAATTAGGAAAGAAACCGACCTTTGGCTGAACAAGTTTGCGATTTCTCCGCTTGCATACACAGCTTTGCCGTTCCACCTTGAGCAGAAGTGGGCTCCGTGTCCCTTGTGATCTTTGTGACAATGCCATCATATCACTGGCAAATTTTTCGATTAAACTTTGCCAACGTAGTAGCAACTTTGTTAATTATGATATTAGCCAGCTGGCGGGTACAATCAGTCAACCGCTGTAAGGAAGCCAGACAAAGAGACATCTAATCATTGCAACCAGAGCAGATAAATTTTGTTCCTTTCTTATACGTGTCACAGATTCTATCCCTGCTGACCCTCTCCTCAGCCATCGGCTGTCAAATTTAGATTCTTCGAGCTCCGAGCTTCCCCTTATCCCTGCCTTAGATCTGAAGCTCCCGGTTATCAGGGAGACACGTGTCACCAGCTGTCTTGGAGCAGGAAAGCAATCAGGTGAATACTCCTTATTGTCTTGCATTGCTTTCCGAGCAGTGGCAAGAGTGATTTGGGACCAAGAACACATTCAGCTCTCAGACATATAGTTCCAAGGGTTCGAGTTCAAACAGTATGTGCAAAGTCACAATAGGGAGGACTTCAATCCCAGTGTTAAGGATATTGGATATTAGAAATTTAAGGAAAATTTTATAAAAATCTATCAGAGTTCATTTTCCAGATGCCTTTGTATTTTCTTTCCCACCTCTGTGCTACCTTGCTCATATCAATGGGCAGATTGTTACCCAGAGGAGCCAGCGTCATAGCTAAGTAGCCTTACTTCAACCCATGCAAGTGGTATTCTGACATTATTGCCTCCAGCTGCCCCTTTTTCATCAAGAACAGGACTCTATACATTTCAATTTCTGGAACATATCCTCACATATAAATTCAAATCATGTTTATATAGAATAATGTGAGAAACTAATTTGGGCATCTCAGCTAAGAATCATTTATACAACTTTGAATTGAGAGGTAGACATTTATCTTTAGGTCCTAATACAAATTTTCTCTTGAAAAAAGTCAGTCCACTGGAATCATATAGAAGTATAAATCTATCAATCAATAGATCAATAGGTAATTATACACCCAAATGCATATAATGATTTTACTAAAATTTAAATGCATATTAGATAACATGCATAACATTCCTATAAAATGATAAAACAACATTTCTGGTAGTGAAACATTCAATTGATCAGGAAAAAGCTTAATCTGCATAGTAAGCCATTAAACCAACATCATATTTACTAAATGTTATTTTTCCCCATTGAAATTTTAAGCACCAGTAAAGTAAAAATTGGGCACTGTAGAGTTGAAAAAAGAGTAATATACAGCATGACAAAGTTATATTCACCAACAAATTAGTAGGTCTTTCTGGATGAAAGAATTTGGTGAAAAGTTAAAATGCAATTCTGAAGTGCATTTTACATAGGAATTCTATATATTTGACTCCCTAAAGCAGTGGTTCTCAACCTGTGGGTCGCGACCCTTTGGCGGTCGAATGACCCTTTCACAGGGGTCGCCTAAGACCATCCTGCATAGCAGATATTTACATTACAATTCATAACAGTAGCAACATTACAGTTATGAAGTAGCAACGAAAATAATTTTATGGTTGGGTCACAACATGAGGAACTGTATTTAAAGGGCCAGAAGGTTGAGAACCACTGCAAGGGACCAAAATGATTATCGCTACTTGTGAAAATCGCAATTATAGTGCAGTGTATTAATAAACCATGGTACATACCCTAAATTTACATTTTATTTTCACATGAGGATGTTCCTGTAATGAAAGGTCCAAAGTTCCTGTACTTGGTTTATCTAGCATAAAATGCTAAAAAGATCAATGTTTTAGATGCAATGTAAGATATATGCCATGGGGTTAAGATAATTAGGGATTCCCAAACTACAGAGCAAAATACTTTCATCCTAGAAAAATAAAAAGGTTTCTTAAATCCTACCAACACAGAGATGGGAGGGGAAAATTATGGTTTCAGGAATTCTTAGAAATTATATATACATAGCTATCTCTGAAAGTAAGATATTCTTTACCCTTTGTGGTTGCACTGATATTAAGAAATGAGTCAGAGTCCACAAAAGCAAAAGAAGAAAGCAGTCAGAAGTGTTACAAGGACAAGAGTGTGCTGTGGCACAAGGTCAAGGACAAAACCATCTTAGATGTGAGCGTTTAGTAATGCTCTGTAGGGAAATGAGCTGTGCCCCCCACATTCACCATCATCAACTTGGTGACAATCATGGGGCCTGGCTCATAGTAGTTTCTCAAAAAAATACTTGTTGATGATTGAATACTTTTGTTGTACACACCATCCTCCTCCAAGCCCAATTCATCTACTTATAAAATTAAATAATGCAAAAGCATCACTCACTAGGCCTATGCCGTTTACTATATATTATTTAGCATATATATTCATTCATATTATACAATTAAAATACTGAAAAACAGGTAATTCCCCAAAATGGTTCAAAATAGACATTTCCTTTAAGATTACAGAATAAGTATATCAATAATGCTCGCTATTTGCTCCCATGAAAATAATTCTAACTCCGAAAGTTAGAGGATGAGTCAAATGGGTCTTTACTCTTTGACTGAACAAGGGGCTTTCTCCTAGGAAATGCAAAGAGAATAAAATAAATTATGTACACAAACTTTCTCATTGCAGTAGCATCTATAAGATAAAATGGAAGCAACATAGTGTCCCTAGTGAGGGAAATTATTAAAGAAATTATAGCAATTACTCGTATGCAGTCATTATGTGATAATGAAGATGACTGAGAAACCAACTTCTTATGACCATACTGAATGAAAAAATCAGAATACAGAATTGTACACATATTAATTGCTGAGTGTACTTGGACACAGACCGGAAGGACAAGTGCAAAAATAGAAAATATGTTGTGGAGTTAGAAAGTACTTTCTTCTTTGCTCAAGGTGGAATGGCAAAGCTGTGTAGGCAAAAGCATGCCTTACAGAATTATAATTGTGAATTTAAAAAAAAACTTAGAAATTAAAAACCACATCTATAAAATGAGAACAAAAATCATAATAATATCCTTCTGACAGGGATTTGGTACTAAACCAGATAACCCATATAAAACCTTCTGCGTATTTCCTGATCTGCAGTAAATACTCATTATGTAGCTTCGTCATTATCTTTACTATAATAACCAAATAAACAGTCCAGGCATGTCTTTTGATACTAACTACAACTTTTACTTTTTCTGAGACATTACATAAAAGTAACTGAATTAAATGAGGCAATGCTAGGAAAACTCAGTGGAGACGGAAGAAATTGACCTGGAGGAATGGACACCAGGGGAAACCTCAGTGCTCTCGCTTTTATTTTCCAGGGTGGGCACTTGTTGATTTCTGTTCCCTGTGGGCACAAATTCCGACTCAGAGCAAAGTCACCTTTCTCTAAGACATGCCGGTGCCACATCACAAATGTTTGTTATACAAATACTATGTATAGGTGTGGGATTTTGAAAGATGGAAGCAGTCAGTGAGAACAAAGCAATCTAGACTTGGAGACACTGTCTATGGAGAACCATGGATTCATACAGACCACCGGGTCTCACTCTGCTACAGATGTTGTTACAGATGTGCCACCAACTGTCTTCCAGTGGCCCCTGCAACAGCCCTTCTTAATCCCTCTGATCACTTGAATATGTTCCATTAAAGTCCCAGTCATATATTCATTTCCTTTCTGTCTTCCAGCTGCTGGATGTAAATCCAAATGTTTAAATTCCTGTCTCTGTTATGCTGTGGTCTCAGGAGTCAGATGTTCTGCTTCCATGCCATTCCAGGCTCCTGACTTCCTAGCTCTGGCACTTGGGGCAAGTTATTCAAACTCATTAAGACGGTGTTTAAAAAAACCCCACAACACCTCATAATGCTATTGTGAATGTTAAATAATACATGTCAAGTGCATCGTAGGTATCCAATACATGCTCTGTCATTGATGAGGTGGCAGTGGAATGGCTGGGCAGCAGTGCAGCCCCACAATAGCAGCCAGGGATCTGGAATCAAGCTTTTTGGGTCAATTCAAATCCTGGCTTTCTCACTTACATAATTAACAACAACAGCAATTAACTTCCCCATAGAGTAATAAGAATTAAATGACTACTATCACATACTTACCACAGAGTAAATGATGTAAGCAATTATTAGTATGACTCTGCCTCCTATGCTCATTGGATATTTCTTCATCACTGCTTAGCTATTGTATAGTAAAATTAAATTGGGACTTTGTGAAGAGTGGAGAACACATATATTCACATATGTTTGATAACAGGTGGACAAGGATCTTCAATGCACTACTGTTTGTAACAGCAAAAGACTGAGGATGATGTAAAAAGTCACCAAAGGTAACTGGTTAAATGAGGTATATCCATATTGGGGAATGCCCTGTAGTTGTAAAATGAATGGAGTACTGATCTGAAATTATTCCTATGATGCATTTTAAGAGAAAGAAGAATGGTGCAGAACCACGTGTATCGTATTTTATCATTTTGTTTAATGAGTATTTTGTACATACTTTTTTTTATATTTAGAGACTATCTTTGAAAAATACACAAGAAACTGCTCATAGTGGTTGCTTCAGCAGGAAAACAGGGACTTGGGGGGCAGAAGTGGAGGAAAAAATACTCTTTTCAGTATATTATTTGCTACTGCATGAATGTGTTATAAAACATATTTGTTTTTAAAACATTAACAAATTCCACTTAAAAATTTCATTATCCCTACTTAAATGTGCAACCAGTATATTTCAGTTTCTCTACAAAAAAGCCTGGACACCTCCACATTTCCATGCTGGTAGGCACAATTCACCAGCTTATGTCTGCCCAGTGGTACACAGGATACACAGAGCTGGTTTTCTGAACCATAACATGACCTCGCTACCTTTTGCTTCGATCTTTCATTTCAATGAAATTTTCAACTGCATTTGTTGCATGAGTTAATTTTCTCCACCCCATAAATGCCAAACGGTAGATATTCCTGAAGCATCTCCTTTCTCAAAGGATGTTTTCCTCAGAAAGGATTTAATTCAGCACCAGAGAGTCAAACTGCATTTCTACATTTTGTACAATTCTAGAGTCATTTCAAGTACAGAGCCCTCTCTTCATGTTCCAAATATACAAATGTTTGTCCTCAGACAAGCAGGTGACTCTCAAGGCTAAGTTCCCAAATGCCAGCAGAATGTGCAAAGCCAAGGGCTTTTAATGGGGCACAAGATGCAACATAGCGCATACACCTACTATATAATAAATTGTGAACTGATCACCTTAAAGTTTGATGTGGGCTTAAAATTTTGAGAACTCATTGCTGATGGTCATAAGCATTATCTAAACCAGGGGTCCTCAAACTACGGCCCGCGGGCCACATGCAAATACAAATTTTGTATTTGTTCCTGTTTTGTTTTTTTACTTCAAAATAAGATATGTGCAGTGTGCATAGGAATTTGTTCATAGTTTTTTAAAACTATAGTCCGGCCCTCCAACGGTCTGAGGGACAGTGAACTGGCCCCCTGTTTAAAAAGTTTGAGGACCCCTGATTCTAAACAGATGTCGATTGATACTTTCATAGGCATCTTCCAAGTGATACGTTTGCTTCCTATTTGATACATTTGCTCCCACAGGACCAATACCAACCACAGATATTATGCATGGGAATGCTAGACTTGATAACAGGGTGATCGTAGACAACCTGAGGCTTATGTTGCCTCTTCTGTAAAACATCATTGAACTCATAGGGGGATGATGATGGTTAAACGGGCTAGTTAATGCACTAGACACAATGGACAACACGTGGGATACTGGTAACGGGTGCTCTCATCAGCGGCATTGTCATTGTCATCATCATCTATTTTAAATTCCATTAGCTAGTCAATCGCAGTTGTAGGGTATGAAAAATTGCTGGTTCTTTCCACGTGCTGATGTTTCTTTTCCACAGCAAGTGTTAGCCAGGAAATGAATACAGGTCCACACAGCAACTGGTAATACTTATCCTATAGACCTACACTTCTCCCACATCCATGATCATGTAAATCACTCAGGGATCATGTTAAAATGCAGATTTTGATTGAGTGGGTCTGGGGTGGAGCCTGACTTTCCTCATGTCTGATGGCTCTGAAGTAAGGCTGCTGCTGCTGGTAACAGGGTACCCAGGTTATATACCATTGCGGACTTTACAGAGAGTAAGAAGGACATGCTTGGTAATGAACACAAGGAATACCAAACCACTTATTAATGGGTGCAAATATGTTTCTCTCTCTCATGCTAACCTTGCTCAACTTCACTTATGTTTCTTAGTCCTAAAATAAAATACTAGTGCACCATAAAGGTATAGCTACAATTTCTTCTAAGTCCTGGTAGATAAAAGGTGAGGGGAAAAAGAACAATTATATCATTCATAATGTCAGGGTCACATTTTTTAAGACTTTTTAAGTGAAAAGGCAAAGATGTTAGCCTTGAGATATTTTAGAAGAGAGATAACTGTTATTTCCTTGCTTGTTATAACACAAGTATATAGTCGTAGTTTAGACACATTCTGTTTGGCCCAACACCAAAATAAGGTATTAAAAAAATCCCTTTTTGTGATACATATGCTTTCTTGTGTAACTAAATATTCATAGCTGTTTCTAAAACAACTACTTAAAGCTAAACGGTTTAATCAGCAAGAATATTATTCCTTCAGTAAGCTCATATGTCCTAACTTAACAATTCTGGAAATATTTGCTAAGCTTCCATTATTTCTGTTGCTATCAGCTAATTCATTTGATTTGCTTCAGGATAACTGGTGTAAAACAATAATAGAATTTGCATATAGTAAAACACTACTCTAAGTTCTAAAGCCTATCATCCAGGCAAATCTTAACTATGTGGCTAACTCAGTTTTAGTTTTGCTTTGTTTTTCAGGCTTTCTTTTTCTTTTTCTTTTTTACTGGATTCATGGCAAGGAAACACATGTAACACAACCAAGTACCACACATCCACTCGGAATGGTTTTGAAAAAAGCATGTTCATGAAACAATACTTATTCTTACCACGAACAACACGTTGATATTCTTTCTATTATCCCCTTTTTAAATTTAAATGCTAGTTATGGTTTACTAAGTAGATTTCATGATCTACTAATGGGTCATTCAGACAAAATAAGATAGCCTTGGGTAAGTTCTGGGAGCTGAGGCTAGTTCTCTAGAAGTATACAAGTGCATGAGATGTTCAAGAATTGAGGCCACGCTTGGCATCATAGACCAAAGAAAGGCATGATCAGAGAACCCATAAAGGGCGAATGTTAGGAGCTATATCTCCACCAAAACACCCAATATAAATGTTTTCTTCCCTCCCTTCTCTTGAACATAATGCAAGAAAATCACCTTTCACATTTAGATAGAATAATGGAATTCAAGTGAATTACCCAATTACTATTAGGAGGAAATAATAAGCAAGTAAGTTAAGAATGAATATGGGTCTGAATTGATGAACACAAGGAACTGTGCAGGTAGCAATTTAGTATCTTTTGAACATCAATTTGTTGTTCCACTTTCTCACGCACTCATTGGTTGAATCGTGTATGTGCCCTGATTAGGGATCGAACTTGCAACCTTGGCGTATCAGAATGATTCTCTAACCAACTGAACTACCAAACCAGGGTACAATTTAGTATATTTTCAATAAATTCCAACCTGGTGAGCTGCACTGATCTGGGAGTTAGTTACATCAATGAACCAGATAGACATTACTGAAGCTTTTACACAAAAGGGGCATGGGGGAAAAATGGGATTTTAGTTTGTGCTGATCCATTTCATGAGGGCAATGCAAAATTGTATATTTTGGAAGTTCAAGCAGCACAGAATCATTATAGACTAAGAGTGTAAACATTTTTGTCTACATTTTACAGAGGGGACACAGTAATCGGGAGTGTGAGGTAAGAAGCTAAAGCAAATAAAGTCAGGGAAGCTAACTAAAATGCATTGAAAGCACATATCTTATGTTGGCTGGTTGGGAGGTCTTTTCTGTCCTATTGCAACATTAACACACAAACAAACAAAAAGAAAGCGTACCCCAGCTGGTATCAAGATAAATACACTGGTTAGAGGAGAGTAACCTTTAGTGAGTCTCAGAGTAGTTCTGCCTAAAGAAGGATCGAGTAACCTTCCTGCACAGTTATTCTCAGATTCCATATGGAAAGCACAAAAATAGTGAAGAAAATCTCCCTAGTTCAGAATAGAGTGCCATGTGGGGGCTAAATATTTTTAAAATAGCAATATTAAGTTATAGTTAGGTATCCAATTCCTTATATATCGTATCTCTTTGTTTCTAAGGGGAATGTTTATTATGACATTTTACTAATAATTATTAGTATTTTTAGTGTATCTATATTGGGATAAAGACATGTTTAATAGACTAGAAGGTCATATCACAATATTCCTCCTCTTGAAGAAAGACCTTTTCATAACTCTCTCAAGGGCTTCTGGCTCTTAGGAAACAGCAGTTTTTTGCTCAGCTGTAATTATTCTGACAACTTTGACATTATATTATCATCACAAGATCATGGTACACTCCAAGATAAAAAAAAAAGGTTCATGGGGAATTAAAAATAAAAAAGAATTAGTACAAGTCTCCAAAATACCAGATTAGACTATCAAAGGTTACTCAGATAAAAACTTGATATTTTCCGGTTGACTTAATCATAACTTTATATGCTTTAATGTGGGTAAGTAAACAATTCATGCCGTTCCTCGAACATCCCTCTACTCCCACTTCACACAAGAACCTACACATTTCATTTTAAAGATTTGTTGAAAAGAAATGCTATTATTTTAGAATCGGGTGACCTAGAATGAATTCTCCATATGGATTAGTTCTGATTCTAACTGATTCTCTCTGCAATTCCATCTCCCTCACTCCCATCAAAAAGAGGAATAGGATCTCAATTGTTCTATGGTAAATTTTTCTAAGTAAGCTGTACACCTTTTGTTCTTGATGTGGTCTATTAATACAATATGAAGCTACCATGCTATACACTAAATTGTAATAGTCAGTCATTCTTATTTCTGATGCTAATCTGATTCTACAGAGCACATATGCATTCATAGTTAAATATTCTCAAGTCTGGTGTTCTCTTACAGAGTAACATAATTAAACTGCTTTGGGGATTTTTTTTCCAAGAAAGTTTGCCAGAGAGAGAGAGAGAGAGAGAGAGAGAGAGATCCAAAATGAAAAATGAAGTTTGTAGCTGAGTTTTAAATGGCAATTTTTATTTGTTTGTACAATTATCCATTTATTTTAAGAGTTCTAGCCAAAATGGGAGTTTGGAAGACTAAGCATGAAGAGGAAGGATGAAACAGATGCAGTACACAGTTAAGATCAAAGAGCCCCATCAATTCATTCGGAGAGTCAAAATCCAGCTGAGCCTCAGAACCCTGTCTGCATAATAAGAAAGGTTGAGGAAAACATAAGGATTAAACAGATGAGCTGTCTCCTGCGGAGGCGTGGGAGGGAAACCCCACTGAGACACTTGTAAAGACACTTTGGAAGAGCACACCTGCTCCTCCACAGTCAAACCTACGGGAGACCAGCCGGCCATAATATTAAACTGCTAGTTTTAAGAGAAAGGAATATATGTCCCGTGGATGTCTTTTTATTGGTCACGATGGTTTCAGTCCAGAGAAATGACAAATTAATAAATCACCTTCATTGTCCCAAGGTGACTTACCAAGTGCTTTCTTTTCAAAATTGAAAATAAAAATAGGTAGTGCTAATTTGCCTATGTTGTGGAACAGTATTAGAGAGATGCCTCCCTTATGATCAAAATATGTTTCCAGTGAATAATGTTTTCCTTGAATCAAGCTTGAATAATATCGGTAAATTATGTGATTTCTGTTTTCCATTCTCAGGAAATTATCATTTTTAGTAGCATGAAGTATACCCCAATTTTTATGAACACCATGCCAGGTTATATTCATGGCTATGCTAAATTATATCATTTGGTTCTGTATAGCAAGAATACAGCGCCGCAGATGCACTTATGGTTCTGTGCCTGTGACAAATGTCACATTTATTCTAATGATTGCGCCCCAGTGCTATGATGTAGCTACTGATAAGAAATTATTCTAAACATAAAAACAATTTTCTTTTGAGAAAGCTAAGCAAGCTTGACCTTTAGCAACATAGACCTACGGGGGCGGGGGGAATTGTATGAAGTTATAACATTAGATTTCAAATGAAATTTTAAAACTTTACCTTTTGTATGGGTTAACTTTCTCAAGCACTCCATGTAGAATGGTTTAAATATGTGATTCACAGACCCAAATATATGGTAAGCGTTAGCTTTGGTTTTGTTTACCTAAACAAGCAATCATAGAGTCTCTCAAGAGTAGAATAAGTGGCAAAACATCATGAAGTGGTTTCATGGGGTTGGAGTGTAGTCTTTGACCTGCTCCCTAGCAGTCTAATTACAGTCTCACTTACTCCTCAACCTACGCATTTTTTTTACACTGTTGATTATGTGAAAGGCACTGAGGGATACAGATAATTACATGGGAACCATAAGGAACAACACTAAACCCTAAATGTCAATTGTAGGATGTAAATACATGCTATAGAAATGGACCACTGTCGGATGAAGAAATGATAATTTCCTGAGAATGGGAAATGAAACTCACTTAAGAGGTGTAATTTGATTTAGGACATGAAGAATAGTGTAGAGATAGAAGTAAAAGGGAGAGAATGGGTTTTCTAGGGGTTAAGTACACAGATAGAAGAATCTAGAATCCAAAGTGAGAGAGAGCACATAATCCCATTCAGCTAGAGGACAGAGAAACATGCGTGATGTTAACACATAATTATGAGGAGTCTTTCTTTACTTGTACATAAGACTGGTTTTCCCCAGTCTTTCTCAAGATGCAGTCTGAAGAAGCACCTGGCAATCCTACTAAAAACTCAGATGATCCAACCCACTCCAGACCTTGTGAATGAGAATCTTCAGCGAAGAGAACTGAGAAACTGGATTTCTTAAACTCACAAATTACAATATTATTTTAATCTCTTAGCAGCAACAGGGAACCTTAAAAGTATTTGGGGAGAGTGAACTGAAGGATATGCTAGAAGGACTTTATGAAAGGAGGGTTGGGAGACATGAAGAAATGCTAGGCAAGAAGTCCAAATCAGAATTTCTTATTTTATCCTAAGTGGGTGCTAATAACAATTACCTTTGCTCTAAATAAATATCAACATTTTTATTTCTCTCAAAAGTATAACCCAGAATTTTATCAGAATTTCCTATATATAAATAATGCCTACCAAAATTATAATGCCTACCAAAATTGTAAATGCCCACACTCTTTAACAACAAAAAGTCTAGCTTAGAATATAACTACAGAAGTGCAACTACACACACAGATGCTCATAGAACCCTTAATCTACAGAAAAAAGGTGGAGACACTATATAAGAACATAAGTAAGAAAATAATTACATCAAGTACATATGTCTTACATAAAGCTATGCAGTTATAGTCACAAATTCATAACTTACAATATATGGGAATGCTGAATATGAACACTTATTTTACACTTAAGTTTAATAGCAATTCATTTTCATAATGACATCCAACACATGCTATTTATATTGCTAAATTTATACTATGTAAAAGATGAAGCTTTTTCTACACCAACATAGCAATTTAAAAAATTTAAAAACTAATTTATGTAATTTTTAGAAGTCAGAAAATTTATTTTAACTCTTAAACATTATTTTAAAAAACAAACCCATAACTTCAACATAAAATTTTCTAGAGTTAAGTAGATTTGTATATATATTTCCCAGTTTTTTCAATTTTTTAGCAATTGATTTTAATCTGGATTGTAGCTTTACTCCAATTTTAAGAAATACGAGAAGGTAAAATATAAAATAGTGATGATGTAGTCACATTTTCATGTATTTAATAGTTCCAAAGGGACACCTTTGCTGGCTGTATAGGCTACAGTGAAAGGCACAGCTTCCCCAAGCCTAGTCAGATAGGAAATAATGAGGAGAAAACATATGCAGAGTTTCATAGAGTTGGATGGCAATTAGCAAGTCCCACTGTTCTTATTTTATTTAAATCATTTTTTAAGTTCATGTTTTATACACTGTGAGACTAGTTAAGCAAACATGAAGTTCTTAAGTGAAGTATCCTTTCCATAAATGTAAAGTTAGAACTTTTAATAAAATTTAAAAATAATATAAAAGGGTTTCTCTAGATATATGATTAAAAAAATACACACCAGTCAGCTATTGTTGAAATGGTTTTTCATCATTTAAACATAAATATGTTAAAACTGAAGGTTTCATCTCTCCAGTGTATGGAGTTTTAGAAACCCTTTGAACCCAACGGTACAGTCAGGTCCACACAGAGAACATTTAGGAAGGAACTAAAAAAAATTCACCAACAAGGAGCAGATAGAAGAGACAAAGTGTACACTTGTGAAATAATTAGAAAATATTTTAAAAAGAATAGTGTTTCAATGTGTCAGACAATCATAAAATAAAAACAAAAAAATGGGCCACCAAAATATCCCTAACAATTTCTCTGGTGTTTCCCAAATCCTTAGGTAAGGTCATTTCCCCCCATAACTATACCTAACATGTAAGCATATATTTCAGAACATGTATAAATATCTTCAACTTCAACTATGCTAATTTATTTTTCTCCCCCCAATCCTATCCCAAGATTTATCGCCCTATAGCTATGTAAGAACTGAAAATATTAGAGATAAAATAGTAAAATCCCATTTTAGTACCTTAACAACATTGCTTTTATGATCATTTGTATTTCTTTCTACTATTAGTAAAACTTGTTTATTCATTTAACAAATACAGTACTATTGAGTTTCTAAGAGGTACTAACTAGGTACTATATTTGGTACAATGTTAGGTGACAGGGATAGAAGATGACAAATGGAAAAAGTCCCTAAACAGACAAAATCTGGTTTCCTTGTTTTAAAGGTTCCTCCTCCCTCCCCACCCCCACAAAAGTAATTCTATAATCTTCCCTAGCAATGTTTCCTGGGTCCACCATAACTACTTTAACACCTTAAAATACTTAACCTTTGTTTCTTATTTCTATTAGCTCTAAAATAATAGCATGTATCCTTTACATATATAAAGTTTATGACATGTGTGCATATTTTTCATTTGTTTTTAAAATTCCTTTTAGATTATAAGGTAAAAGCTGCTGTACAGCAAGGCAGAATGATAAAAATATAACAATAGCTCTATTTAAGGTCTACCTGTAAAGAGCTTAGGATGAATTTTAAATTGAGGTTACATAAATCATATTAGAAACATAGACTGCTCCCCATAGACCACTTGATATTTCACATATAGTTGACATTGATTATGATTTACTTTTGTCCTGACTTAATTGAAAAATGTCATTCATTATAAATACAATGATGCAACATGCCCAGGTTGTGCCGGGGGTTAATGTCATAGCTTTAGGTTTGAAAACAATTACTATTAACTTTTTAAAAGATATCACAAAACCAGGACCTGCAAAATCTTGAAATTGGTCTTAAATCTTCCCAGTATCTGTGGAGCTGCAGAACAGAATGTTTCACTTTCTCTCTCAAAATACTTCTACTTCATCAGCAACAGATGAATTTATTAACTTCATTATTAATTCAAATGATTTTTTCATTTTTGTAAGCCCCAAGGTTGTCGCACTGAGATCAGCTCTCTCTGTGTGTTCCATAAAATATAATCAATCTCTATTATGGTCGTGAAAATGGTATTTGTCACTTCGCTGAGAAAAAAAATCAATATATCTTCCAAGGCTGAACAGGCATTTAATGCAACGAATTGAAGACTATTAGAGAAATTTAGCTTACCAGGGATTTAGGACAAGCTAATCGAAATCCAGAAAATTCATAGTTGGCTGGCCAATGAAATACATAGATAGATACACTACAGAAATTAATATTTGGGCATTAGAATAACCTGTCATCTTCAATCTTGACAAGAAAATGGATTTAGACAGGCAAATCTCCAAGGGAGTCTCCATTTTAAAATACAACAGTGAAATCCATACACCCCACAAAATTCTTTAATATGGCTGATAAATAACATAGGCTTCATTCTCCTTTCATATAAAATTTACCTCTCCCAGGTAGAGAGATACTTTTCGAGATGCAAACTTGTAAAAAAAACTTTAAAGGTTAGAAACCTAGAGCAATAATTGTCATTGGAAAGTTTTTGGGCTGAGTTTTTGGGCTGTCAATGATTGCAGTGGTTAACTATAGAGCAAAAATGGTGTCACAGGATTGGAGAATCCAAGGCATATCTGCCAGACTCCCACTCAGAGAGGAGCCCTGACCCTGTTCTTCCAGATCCTGCCAAGTCACCTTCAGCAAAAAGGAAGCTTGCTCCCTGACAACCTCTTATTTACAGAATAACTCTTCTCGATTGAAAATTCTTTGTCTTGAGCTAAAATCTACTTTTTTTTTTAAACTGCCACTCTTTGTTTTCAAGTCCTGTATTTGGAGCAACCTAAAGTCAGTCGGTTGCCTTTCTGTTGGATCAGCCCCTTCAATGCTTGAGGTCAGCTGTCTTCTGCTGCAGCCCTTTTCTCTTCTGAACATGACCTACCTAGTTGCTTCGCCCACCTCTACTAGTTCACCGTTTACAGTGCTTATGGTTTCAAACGTTCATGGTCCTATCTTCCCAAGACACTGCAATTTACCAATATGCCCTTTATTTTGTACCACCAAAAAGAAACAAGAAAACAAGTGTGTTAAACCCATTAGAGTCCTGATTGACTGTAGTTGGAAACTGCAATAGAAAAGTGAATCCCCACTTTCTTTTTCTCTACAGCAGCATCATTGGATTTGTGTTGGGTTGAGTTTATGATTAATTAAAACAGAAGGACTATGAAGGCAGGAATTCTTGTCTGTTTTGTTTACTGCTCCATTTCTAGTTCTGAGCACACAGTAGGAACTCAATAAATATTGGATGGATGAATTATAAGAATAAAGCAGCAATTTAAAGCAGCTAGATCTTTGCTTATTGGAACTGTTGATAAGCCAGGTCCCTTCCAGTCTGTATTCATGAAACCAATTAAAAAAATCTAAACATAGGGCTTTGTACCTGCTGAATATTGCCTTGGTTAAGATCAAGTGGTCGCAATAGCTAAAACTATATCCAAATGAACAAAAATTTTCTGTAAAGCAATGGTTCCTGTTAACCAATGAGACTTAATGGATTCAAAGCCATTTTGTCTTCATCATATGCCCCAATTTACAACTACAAAGTAAACATCTCTCTATAGGTCAATTCATTCCAATTTTAATCCTGCTGTAATTAGTCATTTCATTTACTCTTCAAAATGACATTTATTTCCTACATGAAACAGCTGAAACACAGCAGATTAATAACTTGCCCTGAGTCACACCATAAGTAAATCCCAGGGTCAGGAGTAAAATTTAGGGACCTCAGGACCAAATTTTATGTTTTCCACTATTCCACACTCTCCTTTTTAGAAAATAAAAAATAATGTAAAGTGGAAAATAATGTCAAGGAATTTCTAAAGAGAAACATTTTGAAATAATTTGTATCTCCCTGGTAAAGAGGAGTACAATTTCCCAGAATTTATCACAAGTTCCCAGTAGAAATCTGTTCTCCTTTAAATATGTTCCTTTCTCTGCTCTATAGTTTCAAACAATTAGAGATCAAAATTCTAAAAGACTTTCAACTTTGAAATTTATATCAAATTTTGAATTGTCATTCCTATAACAGAAGAAGCTTGTTGATGTAGAAAACATTAATTTTTAAAAAAAAGTTTAGGAGAGGAGAAACAAGACTCAAATCATGGACTCCATGTGAATAAACGGTGTACGCATAATGACAAATCAACTGTTAGATTCAAGTTAGAAAAAACTGTGCATGAAAAATAACTCAACACATTCACTTGTTTGGTAAGAATGAGCCAAGATAGATTAGAAATAAATTGAAAAAAATTTTAATTTGGACCATTTTTGTAAGTGTCACATAGAGTAAACATGTGTGATACATATTTGTATCACCTACCAGGTTTCTGGAAGTAACTCCCTATGTGATAAAAGATCAAGGCACTTTTGACCAATGAATTCAAGCACCTGCCAATTTAGTGAAAATATTTTCTCCAAATAGGCTAACTAATATTCTACTGACACAAACTGGAAAAATCACTTGTTCAAATAATGGCATTATGATCATACAATGTACTAACCTTTTTAACTATCTTGAAAATTCAATTTCTTATTTAATAAAAGCACATGATAATACATCTTCATTTGCAACAAATCTGTGGATGCTCAATTCATTTTATGACTTGCTCAATTACAAAGTAAATAAGTGACTCATAGAAATCATTTATTAGTTGACAACAATGAAAAGCAAAGATCTTATTTTCTCTCTGGGCTTAACCAGCCCTTCTCTGGTCTACATGAATAGGGTTTTTTAATACCTTCATCTGTTGTTGGCACTGGCAAAAAATGTTTCTCATAGAAGTTTAACTGTAGCTCACTAAAATGACAAGATTAATTTCTAAAATTATGAAACAGATCAAATTAATGAAATGTATTTCCTTGTATCTAACATGGCAGATCACTCCATCTTAAGAGATAATTATACTAAATCTTCTGTAAATATGTTTCCTCCATTGGAAGTCTCGGAATGTAAACATGCTTATGTTAACTGATCTATTCACTAATTAACTTATTCAACAAATCTTTATTGATCACCCACTATGTGTCAAAAACTATGTTAGATCATGGGAATTTGAAGAAATAAGGCACATGATGAGTCAGTCTAGTGGGTGAGACATAAACATAAGTATAAAATATTAATACAGTGCAGTAAAAATAGCATTACAGGGATCATTTAAGTTCACACATGTCACTGGTACTCAGAAATGTGAATATACTTGTTTCCAGAATATTCTGACCTCATTCAGAAAAAAAATTGAGAGGAGAGGGGGAATAGCAGTAAAAGAAAGGGAAAGGAAGCCAGAGGAGGTGGAACCATCCTAATTGTCCATCTAAGAGGATTTCATTATAAAATGATTTATCCTATATGGCAGGCTCTCAGCCTGAATGTGGGAGGAAAGTACAGTGATTTTTATGCTGATTACATGGAAGCCCTAACATATAAAGTCACTTATTTTTATTTAAGTGGTTGAGAGCAGAACCAGGCCAGCAAGTTTAGTCTCAGTCCCACTATGTCACACCCCGGAGAACGTATTAATGAAAAAGCTTTTTCTACTTGGAGGCAGGCTTCAAAAATTGTCTATGACAGTCAGTTAAAGGCTTGACTTAAGACACAAACAGAATAGAGGAAGTCTAGTATCAGCTTACTCTTATAATGGAGTCTTTATAAAATTAATAATTATCCCTTCTCAAAGGTCTAGCTTGATTCTTACTAGCTAGAGTGTAAACGACAATTCAAGCAATGACAAAGATGGCTGTTGAGACAAGTAATGATGGGCTCCTGATTGAAATCCTATTCAAAGGATGAACTTTCTGAGAATCACTTTACCACACAAACTCAAGAACATTAAGTCAGTGACTCGAGCCCCCTTTTACTTATGCCGCCTTACATAGTGATAAATCTAGTAAAGAAGAGCAGCTGATTCCTGTCTAAATATTTGTCTTCTTTTAGAGCTGACAGAATAATTTAAGACTTTCTGCTGAAACCTCCGATATTGTACTAAAAAATAAAAGCAATGTTATATATCTTGATTATGTAGTCTCTGCCTCCGTCACTACATTTTACTACTTTCGACTTTTAGATTTTGCCCCGCTGTCCTTTTGTCATACCCCTGGATCATTGTCTAATTCCAGGTAATTTAATTAAGAGATCTTCACTCATCTCTATCTCAAAAGCCTAGCACAGTGCCTAGGATATAGAGAGTAAATATTGAATTGAAAAATAGTTTTGATATAATCATGTTTTATATTAATCACTGAGAATTTATGATGGGAAAATCCAGATAAGGAAAGAAACTCATAATTATTTTCATTTTGATATGTCTATTATGTTGAACACAAAGACCACTTTTACAATTAGCTAAATAGGTAAAAAGGAAGGAGATCCTAAAGTCATTTATAAAGTTATATTTGGAGAATTAACAAGATAGCTTGGTAACTAATATATCCCTGTCCATTACATTATAATATAAAATCTTATGTGGTCATGTATGTTTATGTTTTTCAATCTACCTACCTGACATATATTAGAATACAATGTACCATTAAATGCACTTATAATGGCTACTTTTATTAAAATAAATGGTTTTTCAATAATAAAAAGACTTCATATATACAGAAGTCGATACATATTTTAAATGGTTCACACCTCCATGTATTAAATTGATTGTGTATTTATCTAATTGGAAATACATAAGAAAATAAACTGCTTTTTATATACCTAGATCTGACCATATCTTCTTTCCATTCTATCTAAAAATTTATAAATCAAATTTTGATTCTTTTTGTAATAAGAACTATATGAGTAGGAATTTTCTTAAATTCATTTTAAACACCCTGTCATGACAGGGTGATACCAAAATTTCAATCCAGCTCTGAATTTTTTTTTTTAGATTATACTAAAACCTCTAGAAGAATCTGTATGGAACAGAAGCCCCCTGTGCATTATCCACTTATCAATATGCATCACTTCCTACATACATCTTGTTAGTTGATGGGTAAGAAGAATGACAAGAGTTAGTAATACATGTTATTGTCACCATATATATTTAAGGTTTGCATGAAATAAACTATTTGCAAGTCACAATAAGATGCCTGAAGTATTCATTGCTGCAGAAAACAAGTGTTACTTTCGGTTAGTTTTCACTGTAAACTTTTTCAGTCTTTGTTGTCATATCCAAGCACCTGCTACACTACAGTAAGAGAAATCTACACATGGCCCTATGCAGCTGTCAATGTTTGTTTCTACTTTTGTGGAAACCCATTCTTTGCAAGCAGTCATTCACTTGAGAAGATTTGCATTCAGCACTGATTACCTGACTAGTAAGTTATATTCTTAACTCAAAATTGTTCCTGTGATTCTATGAGCATAATATAGGAGTTGCATATTAATATTTTTAATTGCTGTGTGAGTACCTTCGGGGAATTACATTGATTTTTGCCTTACACACTTCTAAATAATTTGTATCCATCTGACAACTACACTTCACCGATTCCAAAAAATATATAAATCCCAGAGAGAAAATGAGAACCTAGTATTTTCCAATTAAAACCTTTGATGGGCCATCAACAGCAAAATGAAATAAAAGTGAGCTGAATCTAACATGAAGATTAAAATGAGAGGCTCTCAAACAACGGTGACCAAGACCCCTAGGAAGGTAATCCTTCTTATATTACTCCCTTTACCATTTCCTTCTCTAATAATAGAGTAAGTCTAAGCATCATTTTCCATGTTTCAAAGGGCAGAACTCATTGTGATGATGAGTGAAATTACTCATTTTCCTATGCTAATATTCTGGATATAAAACAAATTGAAGTTTGAAACCCTATGTATTGGGATCTACAAGATATGGTTAAAATAAATCTGAAAAGATATGGAACCCCCTTTTAACAAAAATATTTTTTTCTAAGAACTTCTTTCGTCATGTTTAAAAAAAAATTACAATACTCAGATTCTTCCGTTATTGGTAGTATAAAAGTCAATGCTAAAAGCTGAGGTTTTATGATAATACACCCCTTACAGTTGTGAGTGTTCAAAACAGAATTTATTCTTGTATTATTATTTAGCAATTATTGTATTGTTTTCCATATAAACAACTCTAAACTTACTTTTACCCCCATCCTGTATCATTTCCACACTTTTACAGATGTGAGCAAAAGAATTGTGATAGACCAAGGGGCACAAGCAAGCTGACCTAAGGAACATGTCTGAGTTGGCAGTAGCGCTTAGGTCTTTTGTCTCTTGGTAAGTGGTCTTCCACTGCTCTGGATCCGGGGTTATAGACCCAATTCTTATATTCTGGGATTTAGTCAACAGGTCTACCCTATTATGACATCCAATCCTAGCTCAACAACTTCTCCCACTCCATCCTATCTCTGGACTTCAACCTCTGCCCAATCTCAGCCTCTATTCACTCCTGGCTAGCTTCCATGGGTGCTCCAGTTCCCAACTAAGACCTCACTTACTGAGGAAACTATCTCAGACACACCCCAAGACTTAGCTAGATCCCCTAGTTAGTTACACCCACTATGCCCTCTACATACCCTGTTGTCTCATATTTAATACGAGATGGACATCTGTCTCCCTGTCTGGAATAGAATAGGGAATGAGTGTTTTCATTCACTATAGTGACTCCAATCCTTAGAAAAGCTGTACTGGCACATGTAAAGGCATGATGCCAAGTTCTTAGTTTTGTTTTTAAAAATAGTGTTTTAAGTGTATCCGTCTCTCTTAATAAATGAACAGTGACTGACATATTTTTAGCACTTACTATCAACTTCCTTAAATGTTCAGTTGTCTTTATGCATATTCAGAACTGCAGGATTCTGGATGGGTATTGAGCATGTGTCTGGACAAAAATAGGACCCTGGGATTTATTCTTAACACTTTCTTGTCATGTACAAGAATGTGCTACCTTCACACTTTCACTGACATTTACTGTCGTTTTGGCACTCCTCATCAATGACCCTTAAATGCTGTGTGGCCCCATCCAAAGTCTACTTAGTAGCCAAGAGTTGTGAGGCAGGCTAAATAAATTTCATAAATAGCAACTCTGTATGTTCTGATTATTAAGCCATTATCTCTCATTTATCTCCTGCAGACACTGCTACAGATGGATGTGGAGATGGCACTTGCTACAGACCATGTTTTCCTCTGGGAAACACATGTTTGCTATTTTTCATGGCCATTCTACTCTAAGACTTGCTTCCAGAAATATTGAAAAAGGAGCCATCATTAAGCTAACTTTGCCCAGAAGAGGAAGCAGGTGACAAGCATTTCTGTAGTCACTGTGGGAACTAACCAGAAATGTTGGCTGTGCTGGCTTTGTTATCGTGTTTCTTTTCATTTCTTTAACCTACTTGGATGCAGCAGGAGAGAATATTAATTAATCAACACAACAATGAGCCTGTCCTCTGGAGAGAAAGTGATATACTTGCAATATATTGGTATCTCTATTCTATCAAATAAGCTAATTTACAACGGTCCACATTTCTTGGTTATGTAGGTTATGAGAGGATAGGTCTTCAAAGTATAGATGTGTTCTATCCAAAATTAATTGAATTCCTCTTGGTATATTGTTAAGACATTCTATTTAATGTTAGCGAGATAAAAAAAAAATGCAAAAATAGAGGCCACGACTTTCAATATTTAACTGTGTTTTAGTATATTGCCAACCTGGGTATTATTCAAGGCCTTACTGGTAAATGTTGAAATCAAACCTATGGCTATAAGCCTTCTTTTAATGAGGGAAGAAACTGCCTTATCTTCATATCCCAACGGTTTAGAGCTGTTCTTTTCAAAGCATTTCCCATGCATCAGTGCTGGTGCAGCAGTTTTGTTATTGGCCCCCCATAAGATAAACCAGAAATCATGAGAAAGTGTTCAGACGCATCTCCAGCAATGCGACAGAGGAATTTTATGTTTGTTGAATGAAACAATAAAGGACAGAAATTGAGTTTTGTATATCTTTTTAAATTCTATTGTCCCCAGTAATTCAGTTTTATTCTATTTTATGAAAATATCAATACACAACATGTAAATTAGGAGGGGGACAGGTTCTTTTTGAGATTTAGAGTACTCAGACTGGCAGTGTGGCCTAATATGAAGAGGTCAGGTCAACGTGGGTGGGATTCCAGCTCCTCCACTTAGAGCCATGGGGACAACTTACATAAACCTTCTGTGTCCCCATTGCCTCATCTGTAAAATGCACAGAATGCTGTCTATTTTTCCAGATTTGGGGGAAAATCCAGAAAACACTGCCTTTGGTGTCAGGGGGCCCTCATTTTCCTCAATTATAAAATGGACATAATCCCAGTGTCCAAAAGTTGTAAGGATTAGATAACTGGGTAAGTCTGCCACTCTGTGCCTATTTGGTGTTTAGCGGAACTCCAAAGTTAGCAGTTATTAGTATTGAAAGTGTTTTGCACATAATAGGTACTCAAAAACTACTAGTTTTTATTGTCTCTCACTTGTGTAGAGGACCCTGCAAACGTTACGCCTCAAGGTCCTAGTCTACACTTTGGAGTGACATGGGGCATCTCAGCTTAATCATACAGAAGCTCTACAGGATCCTTTGAGAAGCTGCTTATAGATCTAGCCCATCATTGCTGGCCTCTTGTCTACTAGTGGACATTTCCCCTCATATTTTCATCTCAGAATATTCTCCTCTGGAGAATTGTCCCTGCATTAAAGATGTCACACTGGCAGAGGGAACTGACCATGATTAAAAGAAGCACATGTAGCTATTTCAGTAACAAGCAACGATGTCAGACAGAGATGATCCTATCTTTTCTTTCACAAACTACTAATATAATGTGTGTCTCCACTGCCCTCCCTTAAAAATGTTACTTGAGGGGGCGTTATGATGGGCAAAAAGAAGGCCAGAAAGCTTCTAATTACTTTTGAGTTTACAAAACATTGATTTGATTCTTACAACACCATGGCAGACCTTGTTATCCCAACTTCATTGACAAACCCAGGGTGAGAAATTGGTTTTCCAAGCATAGATTGTTGGTGAAGGCATACCTTCAACTTGAACCTGGTCCTTCAAACTCTCAAATCTGTACACCAAAAAATAGAGGTGAAGTAGAGTTACATAAAAAAGAAGACCATGTCAGGAGAATGTCTCAGCATAATGGTTTGATGTGTGAAAACTTTAAATCATGAATACATGCCTTTGTAAAAGAAATACAATGGGCAACTAAAAATGAATTATATGGATGAGATGTGGGTAGAAAAAATAATAGGTGTATATCCAAAAATAAAGAAGAGTATTAGGGAAAAAGGTTTAAAGGAATACAGCTTGTGGTCTCAGGCATAACTAGATCCAAAAACCCACAGACACAAACGGGGAAAAAAAAGAAGGGGGGAAAGCTGACAATCATTCCTAAATGGCTCCAGGCTTGGAGAGGGAGGCAGCCTTTGAGGATGTCAGACAAACCCCCAGGGGAGCCCCAGTAGGCACCTTTGGCAGCAGAACTAACCGCATCCCTTGGCCTAGTTAACCATTCCCACCTCGGGAGAGCTCCAGAAGGCAAGGGAGAGATCACCCCACAAACAAATGTCTCCAGCTGCTGCCAGATGTCTACCATGTCATCAGCCCAGTATTTGATCTTTGATAAGAGGTCATGACCTTTACAAGGACAATCCCCCCAATGTTTTCAATCATCTAGACCTCTGTGTAGATAAAATTTCGGTCCTTACTTGGAAGGAGGTTTTAGCAGGAAAGGGAAGATGAGAGGCAGGGCACTGGACGTTTGAAGAGAGTAAGGAAAGAATACACCTTCTCAAAGAAACTGGCAATGCTGAAGGCGGATCTGTCCCTTCACAATTTTGCCTAACAGTAGCCATCATTCTTTGAATATGCATCCTATAGAAAAATCTTGTCTGGGGGTAGATGTGTATATGCACAGGCACGTAATAAATAATAGTAACACTAAAGATTATTCTAACATTTTTTGATCTTTTACCATAAGCCAACCACTGTGCTTTACACTCATTATTGCATTTAATCTTTATAGCATTCCAACTGGAGTTGTATGTTACTTGCTTCATTTAATAACTAAAGAAGCAGGTTTAGACACTGATGTTTATACAGCTAGAAAGTGGTAGAGTAAAAACTCAAACTAGTCAATCCAATTCCAAGTTAACCAGTACATTTGTGTCCTAAATTTAAGATGCAATATTTCTATCATCACACACACACACACACACACACACACACTATTTTAGGCCCTGCAGCAAAGAGGCCAGAGCCCCCTATCCACTCAGGTTTTAACACATACCAAGTACATGAAATTGGACTATGAAGGAAAAAAATGCTGCATTTCATTGTCAGAAAAGATGGAAAACAAGGAGGGAAAAGTGAAAACAGAAGGTTATAAACATTAAGCAAAGAGCTCTTGTCAAAAGTAGAAATGGAAAGTGAGAACTTTCTGTATCTCTAAAAAACAAAGAAAAGGTAACCTTTAAAGCTTGAAGGAATTGCTTTAAGTTTAATCAAAATTTACAACTTTTATGAGGCTTTCAGCTAAATTCTGAGAATGATCATATAAAATCCCTGGGCAAAAAAAAAAAAATGTGCACAGTATCACGTTATTATGGTAATTTACAACTCACCTGTCTACTGTCAATTCATCAGTCTCATAACCTTGTATACGTCTACTCTGTGCTTTTTCAGAATTAAATAAAAGTGTCTGGGATATGAGATAGCATTGGGGGAAAGAGGTAAAATAGTGCCTGGCACATAATAGAAGCTCAATAAATGTTCTCTGAATAAGTCATTAAAGGGCAAACATAGCACAGTTGACTCAAACACCAGATTTTCTCAAAGGTAAGGAACTCAAACTTTTTAAAATAATACAACTATCATGATACATAGTGGAACAGAATGTAAAATATGAGTGAATATCTAATCTAAAACCCAAAGCTTCAAATTAAAAATGGACTTGCTTTGGTGCCTGCTTAAGGCAACACCAACAGCCCTCAAACCCTTAGGGGGTCCTATTCTCTCCTCTTCACCATTTTTATTACTTAGCTGAAACATTTGGACAAGTATGTGCATATGAATACATGTACGCACGTACTTCTCCTGGATTATGGGCCTCTGACCTTCCTATTTTAAAATGAATCTGTTTAGGGAACTGTTTTTTTATGTCATGTTAGAGAGGAATGGCGCACCCTTCCTTTTAGCTTATTATTAACAGATAGCATAGTGGGTCCCTCGGAACCAGAGCAGCTGAAGGGTAACTGATTCCTTCCTTTTCTCTTCTTCATGACAATTATGCTGTGATTCACATTTCAGACAATTATTTGAACCAAAACCAAAAGAAAGACATTTTATTCTCCAGCATTTTTCATTTAACAAATTAGAAAATGAATCGCAAAAATATCATTATCCTTGTCTCCTGTCCTTTTACCTCTTGCCCCAAACCATGACTCTCCTGAGAAAAAGGATTTTGAAAACCAGACAGCACCAACTAGACAAATGTTAGAACTCACGCTATTAGACTACCAGGCCATTCAATGCACTAAAGTGTGGTGGGGGTCAGCCATGTCGGGTGTCGGGTGTCGGAGAGAATCTGGGCATGTGTTTGGCAGTGCTGAGCTGGTCAAACAAGAAGTCCTTGGCAACTCTGAAATATTTTGAACTTATTGATCCAGAACCTTTCTTTAGAAAATAAATGAGTATCACAGATTCCTCATGGACCCCAAGGGACATTTATAAATATAAAAAAAGTCTTTGTGAACTTGAGGCCAAAGTGGTTACAGAATTGATCTGCCTGCTAACACAGAAAGGACCTTATACTGTTGAAAAGATTCCAGGTCCAGTCATGGTGCAGGCATCCATGGGGCTTTTAATCATTTCTATGTTGTTGTTGTTTTTGCTAAAATTTCAAAAACAGTTATTTTAGTTTTCCGTGGCACCCTCTGTTAACTTTAGATCTAACCTGGTAAGATATATCCATAGACTAGTCATAGAACATAAAACAGAACAAACTAGGGTATACTCCAGAGAAGGAAGATGAATATGAAGGCTCTAAACTCAGTGAGGAAGAGACTTCGTGAAATTTAGTTCAATATAGGGCATGTGGGAACTAGCTGAGGAATATTTGATGTTATCACTCTAATCTGATACATCACAACAATTTAGTTTTCTCACCTTAAATGTATATTACATTTATCCCTTCTAAGTGACTCTTGTATAGTCCTCTTAAGCTTCCTAAAAATATATCCAATATGAATGCAAACTGATATTATTCATCCCAATTTCACCACTTGCAAGGAAATGCCCCTGAGGGTACAATTCTACAGTCTGCTGCTGACAGCGAAAGGCTGATGCCTAAGCTTTCAATGCAAGGACATGAGAAAAAGGCATCTGACAAGGCAGGGTGACAGGTCAAAAGGTCAAGGACCAATATAGTGATATGCTTTAGGATATTTGCTTGATTAAATGAGCTTCACAAACTATTTAAGGAGGTTTATACTTACCACTTATGAGAGAGTAATCAAATTAACAGAACACAGTGAAATCAATTCTCAATGTCTTGTTTTAATAGAAGTAAACAGTAGCATTTAACTGGGCTGTTTGAGGAACTCCAACAATAGCTATATTTTATGAGCATTTTCACCCTGCATGTTTAGTTTCTGCTCACTCAGGAGTTATTATTAAAACTATTTGGAATTTTTCCACCACATTGTATTTAGGCAATGGCAGAAAGTAGCCCAACAACATGCTGGGTAGAAGGAGACATGCATTTGGGTGGACAAAAGCCACCATAGTTAATCCTCGAAAGTGAAATTTCGGCACCCTATCATCAAGAGTTGCTGGGCATTTGATTAAATACCCGAGGCATTTGGTCCTCAACCTATTTTCATTTCTCCCCGCCCCCCCAAAACTGGCAAACAAGAGAAAATTAGACCAAGAACCTGAAGAAACAAAGTATGTATACTTTAATAGAGAAATGCTTTTACCTGCCATGCCTGCTGTGATCCAAATGGGCTGGGCTTTCACAACCTTAGTCAACTTAACTCCCAGCTGGTGGCTCTGGAAAACGTAGCCGTGCAGTCTTATTGCTCGGTTTCTGTTCTTTCACTGTCAGCTGAAATACAATAGAGTCAAAGGGAAACAAAAGAGAGATGCACCCAGAAAGGACCTGGAGGATGGCAACAAAGCAAATGAAGAAAGTGGTAATGAATCCAAGACATCGTGCTGGCCCAATGTGGCATCCCAGACCACTTTCACATGGAGGATAATTATGCTTCAATTAATTGTCGCTTTCCCCCGCAGATTCATGATACTTTACAAACTATAAATTATCTAGTAGAAATCCGACTTGGCAACATTTTAGGCAACGTCATGTGATGTGCTTAACCCAAAGAGAGACTAGCTACTATCATGCTACTCGGATATGGATAAAACATATTTTACATATTGTGGGAGACTTTGATATAAAGATAAACGGTGTTGAAAACACTAATATTTTGGGAATACAAAGAGAACACCTGACCACTTTGATGGATATGTACCAAATAACAAGTGCTGGATATTTAATATCCTTATATCGTGTCCACAGACATGTGGGGCTTTCCATATGTCCAATTCCTTTGTTATCTCTCCATTGTCTTTTATACATTTTTTTCTTCTCATGCAGATGTTATACTTTACAACAGTAAACAAAAGGCTGTCCCTTACCACCACCAAATCTGTATTTCCCATTTTAACTGAAGAGCACTTGAAAGTATGCCATTGTTTTTGGTTTGTTCACATTTAAGAATTCACACATCAACAGTTAAACCTTATCAAAAGTTAGAGAATAGTATGCCTTTCCCTCCCATAACAATGATAATGTACATAATTTATTTTTTATTTAAATATGTGCATGCTAAATGAGTCATAATTTTCTAAGCTGGAAAGGTTGAAACATAATGGAAATAATGTAATGAATACATAAAGAAAATCCATTAGTTTGGCTTTAAATGTCTCAAATTGGTCACAGTTTAGACAATGTATATGAAGCTTTATATTATAGGTTCGTGTGTCAAATTGATAAATGAAAACTTTCTTGGGGCTGGGATAATGACAAATAAAATCAAATGTAATCTCATTTAATGGGACAGGGCAAAATCTCACCTCATCAGATGGTACATTCAGAATGTTTCATTTTTCTTTGTTGTTTTATTACTAATGCAGTAAAATCATTCAAATAGTCTTTCTTATAGGACATTGTGTTCAAAATAATCAGAGTTAGGGTATTAACTAGATAATTGTAAACAATTGTTATTGTCGTGGGTTCAGCCAGTCTGAAATTTAGGATAAGAAAAAAAAGAGTAAGAATTTTCCACTGGGTAGCAATAAAAAATAATATTAAGGTAATTTTATATATTACCATGAACTTGCTAGCATATTTTAATTTCTCAGAATCAATTTTTGATCCCACAAAATATTAAAACTCAAATTATATCTACCCCTAGACATAGGAAACTGGTAATTTGGTAATTTTCTACATTGAGACCTGAATTATCTTTCTCGATCACATAACTCTGCTCAAATTCATTATAAAAATGAACAATTTACCACTTCACTTAACATGAGGGAGACAATACTACAGAATGTGGGTCTCGGGGTAGAACAACCAAATGCTACCTGGGGACAGATGAACGTGCCAGAGCGTGTGTGAGTGACTTAAATTGTTCCAGTTATTCTTTTACTTATAAAACGATTTCTATAATCCCCATTATGAGTTCCAAACACATACACTTTGAAGTGAGAGCCATTAACATACGTCATTTCCTACTTCCAGAAGCCAACGCACAATAAATCTCTTACCTTGTAGAGATGGAGCAGCAGAGGGCTCATAATAGAATGAGTGATGCATAAAATGTTCTGCAGCTCACTTCCCCTGGGATTTATCCTTCCAGACCTAGGAACACCGCCTGCCTGCGTGGATAGAATGCTAAGCAATGCGGCAAAATAACCAATGCGTTAGGTATAGCTTTTCAACTTTGCAAAATCTAGAAGAAACTGTAAAATAAGTAACAAATAAACAAGTATGTGTCTAAACATTTGGGCACAAATTAGCTGGAAAAACACACTGTTTCAATAAGGAAGATGAGAGGTGGACTCATTTTTAAGTATGAATGTGTAAGTAATATGCTTTTTCCTAGAAGCTGAAGAACTATTGCATTCTTGGTTGTTTTAAAAGAGAGACTGTTTTATAGTGTGTAACACAATTACTCCACAAAGAAATTACTGGCTCTGAATTATAGTTAAAATGTTGGTCAAATAGTTCATTTTTTTCCCTTCAGAAGCACACAAATGAATAAAGAAAAGAAGTAAATCTAAAAGAAACGTATGAGAAACATATATATGTTCAAATGTTCATTCAATTTCCTCATTTGTTTTCTTGAAAAAAAATTGTCACTAATTTTTTGAAGGCATAGTTTCAAATCAGACTTGTCTCTAAGTCTAAGTTTAGCCTCCATTCCTTGTGTCATATTTCTTCAGGCATGAGAAGGAAAATCAATGCCCCCACTCACCTTGAGAAGAATTTCACTGCCATGTGTCCATGGTTCTATGGGACCCAGTAATCCGTGGCTCAGCATTGATTTTTCTATGACACCTGTAGAAACAGCCTCTCCTTCCTTTCTAACAAAATATAGCAACAAAAATTGTGTAGTTTCTGAATAAATTAAACAGAGGCTTTTAGGTAAAACTTCATCCTGTAAGAAAATGTGGTTTACATTTTCTGAAAAAAAAAGATAACTTTGCTTGCTTTTTCTGCGCCATTTAACAACCTTTTAAAGATAATGTGAACATATATTTTTAAAGATAACTTGAATGATGTTTTCTTCAGTACTTTGTAGCTAACTCATATATTACCAATAGTATTTATGTTTCTAAGGAAATTGACAAGTTGTAAATAAAGCCTATCAAACTTCAATTTCCAATATTAAAATATCTCCAAAACAAACCTCTTTTTGGCTATGAAAAAAATACAATCGTGTATTTAAAGTCTAAAGTTTTGATGAAATAGAGGGCCGTCCGGGCAGTAAAGTAGAGTAAAGCAAATCCTAGGAGAGAGGTTAGGTTAGCCTTTCGGGGGTATTTTATAGCATTAAAGGAGTTGGGAGGACAGGCAAAAGCCACCAACCTTTCCACTTTCCTTGACAAATATAAATGCAAAAGAAAACTTTGAAAAACCACCCCAAAAGTCACGTTTCCAGCATTTTTCACACACCTGATTTAAACCTCAAAGATATCTGTTTCACCCTGGGCAGACTTCTCTGGGCATGTCTGCATTTGTTCCCTGCAGCCATTCTGCACTGAGTGGAGAAACTACAGTTGTCAATCCACTCCGTCACCACTCCATCAGCCTGAGAATCTGCAAAATAAAAATGCAGTGTTAAAAAAAATTCCTTTCACGTTAGCTTTTCCTAGTAAAGTCCTAGAGAAGAAAACACAAAGCAGGTTGCTTCCCACAATATCTGTGACATCTTGGTTAAAAGTGACAGAGCCATGTGGCACTCTGACAGGTGTAGTGTTAAGACCTGACAGATGTAAGCCGGCAAGAACAACCTCCCTGTCACAGATGTTTAAGCTTATGGTAAAACTTTGATTTGATAGACCCTTGATTAGCTTGTGCAACTGTGAGTGCTACTGCCTTTCAAGTTCATCACAAATGATGCTGTTCTTCATATTACTGCCAATTTAAGCTCCCGTTTTGCTAAAAGGAAGGCATTTGAACTGCTCATCAAACCTGTGCACATTTTTTTGAGTTAAAGACTTAGATCAATCCGAACTTCAGCTCTCAGGGGAGAAGTTCCATTGTTTATCAGGCCATGTCTACACTGGCTGAGCAAAGCGCTCTGTTCAGATGGAGAAGCGCCTTTGGCAGCTAGAGTCCACATAGCTGACCCATGGATGCTCGGTGCTACGTCTCCCCCTAATCACGCAAGCACAATGAAATTACTAACCATTTGATGACAATGACCCATGATGACAAAGAAAAAGCATGACATGATTGCGGTTCTAATTTATTTGCATGGTAGTCATTTGGAATGTAATTCAAAGGACTTATAAATATAAGAAGAATGCTTCCACTTTATAGGCAAGGGTGAATATGGGCATTGAAATAGTTGATAACTCAGAATTTGGTTTAACCATGTCATATTTCTTCTCAACAGAACACTGGTGGCACAATTTTAAAATGTAATACTTTTTCCTAACTGGTCTAAGTTAAGCTTATGACTCTAATTTTATATTTATGGGAGAAAAATCCTCAAAGTTTCAATAATTGAGAAGAGGATTTCGATCTCACAAAAAAATAGGTCAAAATGATCATCAATATTTTGAAGGAAATATTTATATTCTTCCCACCTGCACCATTAAGACTGAGTAACAACTGTGGGTGCAATGCCCTCAAATCATCTTGAATGTGAGATCCTTTCAGAATTCTAGAAGAAAAAGAGGTTTAACAGAAATGTTCTACTAGCAGCTATGAAATTATAGGCTTCTCACACTTCCACCCAAACACACTGAACCCTGTGAAATAATGGGTTCAATACTAATCACCTCTGGAATTTCGCCAGGCTTCCTCACCTGTGAGTGGGCAGAGTTGGACCAAATTGCCTCGAAGGAAGAAAGCCTGTCTCATCCCCATGGATGCCCTCAGAGGGTGTCAGAGAGAATCCATTCCAATGACTTGCAGGAAGCAGGGGGAAGACTTACATGTGTGGGAATCTATCAGAACTGTGCTTCGTGAGCTATGATTTACCAATATCACCCCACCATAAATTTGCTATGTCAAAGTCCAAATCCCGGTTTCCCTGATCCCTTGGACCTTGAAGGCAGAATTATCTCCCCCACCCTTTTTTTGCCACTCCCATCTTCACATTTTCAGGATAGTGGTCAGGCTGTTTCTATTTTATAATTGTTCAATTAAGATGCTAAATCCTCTTTTTTTGCTGGGAGCAAAATTCCTCCTTCAGACTGAGTCATGGCAACACATTAGTTGAATAAACTTATAAATTACCACTCAGACTCTGAAACCAAAAGAAATCTAGGTGATCTAAGAACTGCTTTACTTAGCAAAGTCTAAAATAAATCGAATATATTATTTCCTCTTTCTATATAAAAGCCCTGAGAATATCTAAATATAAAACCACTGTCGCTATCTTTGCCACACAATGTTCGAGGGCCTCATGATGAGGATGATCATGATGGTGAAGATACAGCAAACACCCGTAGGGTCCTTACTGTGTGCCAAGAGGTGCTCTAAATGCTTTATTGGCATGAACTCATTTAATCCCCGTGACAACCCTATAAGGTAGGTCCTATTATTTCTCTTTTACAAAATAGAGTCACAGAGGCAGCAAGGAACTTGCCCCAGATCATATGGCAGGAAGTAGTAGAGCCAGTATTTGAATCTAGGCAGCTTAGCTTGAGTCTACTCTCTCACATTGCTTTTTTTCCCCCCTTGCTTGGTCGCGGCAACCAAACCATGCCATCATGGATGGAGATCCATATCAGAAAGTGGTTTCTTTACATTGCCTCTTTCTTTCCTATGTGAGTGGAATTAATATGCAAGAGACTACATTTTACTGTCTGAGCTGTTCTGACTCCTAGGCTCATTTTCCTGCTATCTACTTGGCATTTTCTTTCACATTGAGCCATCATCTCCTTCTCTCAGAATAAGTTAGATGCAGTCAGAAGCAAAATTAATTCTCACTGATCATCATTTCAAAAGAGAATTTATTCCTCTAAAACTTAAATTCTGGAAGATGCTCACTGAATGTGGAAATATCAAATAAGAAAGAAACAGCAAGAATAAAAGTGATTACACAGGGCCTCTGAGTAGAGCATGTACCTAACTGTTGTCTAAGATGCTCAATGAATGTAGAAAATATCAAATAAGAGAGAAACAGCAAGAATAAAAGTGATTAAACAGGGCCTCTGAGTAGAGCATGTACCTAACTGTTGTCTCACAGAATCAGGCCTCCTGAAGTCACACCCTAATACCACGTTTTGCAAGTTGGACCAGTTATTTTATCTCTCTATGAACTTAGTTTTCTCATTTGTAAAATGGGAGTGAGAACAGTTCTACCTCTCAGGGTTTTGAGGATCAAATCCATTTAAAATGCTTAACCCACTACATGGCCCATAATGAGCATTCAGTGAATGTATGCTGTTGCTATTACTATACATTTAGCTTGTATGAGACTAGCCTCCAGCTACAACTGAGCACTAACAATCAAAAGGTTTACCCATTTTGGTGTGAAAGTATTAATACAGATTTTAGGAAAATCAGTTGTGGTCACAGGAAATCCTTTCGGCCCAGGGATAATTTGGTTTTAAAAATTTACTGCGACGTATCTCCACATATAAGTTCATTCCCCTTTATTATGTGATGCACAGGCAGATCACAGAATCCATCAAACTACCTGAAAAGTCATTAGAGCTCACACTGTTGTTGGACACTCACCTCAAGGGCCAGTAGATGTTTCTATAAAGGTTAGGTTTTAACTAACATAGAAGGATTATTTGCTTAATTTTTAAAATTACATTATCCAGATTTCTGCACAGAGTTGCGAAAATGAAATTGACCTGGGCAGCAATTTTAACAATTTTGAGATTCCAGTGTAGTAAAACTATCATCCCATCTGTCCATGTATTCAGCTTGCCTGTTTCTTTCTTTTTTTCCCCCTTCCCTTCCCTTCTTTATTTTTTAAAAACTTAGGCTTATGCTTAAGTCCCAACTCTTTGAGGCTGCACAGGCAACTAGGCAGAAATGACTGCCTAGAAACTTCCATCACTGAGAGAAAATAATGCAAGTACTAGAAGGAAATGATCGCTGAATGCCCACTTGCACCGAACTACTCAGTAAGTATTATACAAAGAAAAAGGAAAAGATTGAAACCTTTTTTTCCCCTTTCAGTTCTAAAATGGGCACAATGTCGGTTGAGAGAACAAGGAGCCTGCAGGCCCAGCAGGAGAATCAGGGAGAAGCTATTTGAGGTAAAGCTCATTCTTTCGCCTGGATATTCCCAGGATGCACTGAACTGCCTTTTTGTGGTCCAGATGCCCCAGGACTTAGGAGCCACTTGCTGGTCCCCAAGCAGCTGGCAGTGAGGAGGAGAACTTTTGCCTCACGTCCCAGTGCCTTCCCAGATGGCATATTCTTTAGCAATCCCGGGGGGAAGGAAGTATTGATGTATAAAGCAGCACCCTAATCAAAAATTAAAATTTTGAATCAAAGGGTCAGTGTGCAGACTCATCTGGTATAAAGAGAATATACAGGAAATGGAATGGTGAGACAAAGCACGCGAGGTGTCGATTTGAATCCTACATCTGCCCCCATGGAAGCGTCAATGTTCAGAGGGCACAAACTTATAAACTCACAGACCAGCAGACTTTCATTCTAAGATCTTAGCAATAATCAGCCTCTGGTTCTCTTGATGAGCATGGCGTGCCCCAGAAATACTTATCTGCCCCAAGTATCATCAAGTGTGGGGCAGTTTTAGGATTGGAACACATAGAAGTAGAAGGTGGTTGGAAAGCTAGAGAAAAAATAAACTTATTGATAACAATTCAATTATTGGAAGGAAAATGGAAGGGCCAGGAAACACGCAAGGCAACTGATGTTAACATCTTCAACTGGGAATTACTTACACCAGGGATGAGGAACATCCAGCCCGTGGGCTGTATAAGTCCCATGAAATAATTTGATCTGGCCCTGCCAAGGCATAAGGGGTGAGTTAATTAAATGTTTGGCCATATATAGCAGCCTTATTTTTTAAGTTGATAATTTGGTATGGCTCGAGAATGATGTTATAAATATTCAAATTGCCCTTGGCAGAAAAAAGGTTCCCCACCCCTGACCTACACCTACAGAGACATAAAGAGGTGCTGTCCTAGGTGCTCTGCAACCAAGAAGATGTGGAGAACTGGGGTGATGAGGAGCCAGACAGATTATCTGGTTTCTTACTTGAGATGATGAGCCATCAGATCACAAAAGTGGACCCTTTCAGCAACTCTGTGGGACAGCTACCCCATGCTCAGGCTTTTTATCTGAGAGCACCATCAAGTCCATGGAGCACAGTGCCAGGCACAAAAATCATCCTTGACAAGCACCTTTCTTACTCTCTTGTGGGTGTCTTACTTTTCCTTATTGCCACATGGTTAGGTCTCCTTTAAGGCTGATTTAATCCTTTAACCTGAGGGATTTTAGAAAGCGTTCTACTTATTTCATATCATATCCAAGTACCAACAAATGGCTTGATTCCCCAAACAACAAACAACCTCCAAACACCGACTGGAACATTAAAAAAAAAAAGGAAAAAGAAAAAGATCAGATCTTTGAGTGGTCCTAACTGGACACTCTGCGGACCTGCTGTCATTTATCATTATCCTTTTTTTTATGATTCCCCCCGACAAATTAAACCCAGCTGACTTGGCCCTTAACGAAATGAATGTGAATTAATTCTGATCATAAATTTTAATGACACAACACTTCAGGTACTCTCAGCTGGTCCAAATGCAAAACGTATCTTTCTCTGTGGTAAAACTGAAATTTCTTAGGGAACCTTGATGGTTTCACCTCTGCTATTTTGACATAATGAAATGATTTTCATATCTATAAGGTCAGAGGGGGCAGAACTGAGATGTCCAACTCCCCACATCCTCACCTCCATTCCATCCCGACATATTTCTCCTTCCCTGTGCTTGGCAAGTTTTACAATTTCATAGAAACACAAGTCATACAGCTCGACATCAAGCTTGATCTTGCCATTATGCTCGATTGTTCAAAATTACACTAGTCTCAGAATGTTGACAGAATTCCTCTCAATGTTTCCTCTGTTGGTTTATTAAATGGCAATGTCATACTTAAAGCATGGTTATTTCTGGGGCTGCTTGTTCAATTCTTTGAAGACTTGACATCACATTAGAAAAGGTTCCCCCCCAATCTTGTACTATTCTCTCTATACCCAGTATATTTGACATGTCAAAAATAATTATAAGGGGCTTGATAAATACAGAAAACATTTCTCTTTCATATTCCAGAATGGGCAAGGGCAGGGTGGCTTTGTTACAGCATTATCCTAATTGGAAATTAGTATTCAGCATCAGCAATATTTCATTAAAAAGCAGAGGCCTGCTCTAATGTTTTAGGTTTCTATTTCTGCAACACCAGCCCTACTTCCCTGGCACTGTTTGTTCCTCACAGATCATTATTCCTGGCAAAGACCTTTCTTCCTTAGAGATGTCCCTCACCTTCTCGTGCCCTTTTTCATATGAGCAGTGACTTTTCTATGTCACTTATTAATACCAGGGCAGCTTGTTTAATAACAGGTTTCTGATTAGAATGCAATGAAAAAAAGGGAGAGGTGATGATAACCTTGTGTTCAGAGCTCTCTGTCTCCTTAGGATGGGCACTGCCTGTTCTTTTCAGCACAGGCAGAAAATCTGTTTTGTATCCATGGCCAATGGAGAAGGCCCACACCTACATTTCCTTTCAAAGCTCACTATTCTCATAAAGGGCTCTCACCAAGGGTCCCACTCAGTCACAGTCTTGGTCATGTTGTAGGAAAACTAAAGCCGTCTCTCTACAAAAGCATGCATCCTATGCACCTCTCCGGGTGGATGGAACACTATCTAATATTGGGGGCATTTTCCCTTTTTACTGATAATAGGATTATAACACATTTTCTGATTTGTTGGTTGATATCAGTTTCTCTGACTGGAACTAGAAAGCAACTCAGCCCGATGCGCTTACACATGGAGAGGCCCACGGCTGGCTTCAGTGTCCTGACACAAATTCTGGGCTTTGACAGAAAGAGTTCTTGACTTGGAAAGATGGTATTGGGTGTCATCTCTACCACGTATTAGCCTTGTGGCTATGAGCACACCATGTAGCCCCTGAGGCTTAGTTTAGAAAATGCTGGTAATAATACCTTTTGAGGTTTAATAATAAACTGGACAATGGATATGACAATGAAAGCATTGATTCATAATAAAGCATTATACAAATACTCAGCATCTATGACTAATGAACAAATAAGTCAAGACTATAGACACCAAACAGAAATATAGCAAAAAAAAAAATTCTTATAAATATAATTATGTTTATTCAGCTTTTGGAATAGGGGCTTTCTTCTTCTAAAGAAATATCACCATTACTGGCATTTAATCTTATGCATATATCATATATGCAGGTGACCAACTTTCAAGGAATGATAATGCAGTAAAGTACTCAAAACTACATACAGAGTGGATATAAATGAACATTTCTTAATAATTCAGGAGGCATCTCATTGTCTTATCACACCTAGGGTCATAATTGTGATTATCAGTGGCTAATTTACAAGGGAGATGGATGGAATCCAAATGACTCTGTGATATAACTAAGCATAAATTTAAGGAATTAATCCATGCTATCCATCTTTAATAGTGTCACACGTCACCATTTCAACAAAGTAGCATCACCTCAATAATTCTAAGTTATCTGACCTGCTCTTTTCAGTGATTTGTATTCTCCCTGAGGGGATGTTGGCTGCAGAAGAAATTCCCAATTCCCACATTCTAACAGATCACCAAGTATGATGCCCAAACATCGTGATTTTTAGGAGATATTCAAGGTTGGGAGTTTTACTTCTCTGCATCTAATCACCATATTGGGAAAGAGCAGCAGGAAGTACCTGCAAAGGTGGGAAGTAGGGTGGAAATAATAGGCTCTGTCCTGACTAATTGATGGAACTGTCAAAAAGATGAAATGAATTAAAATTTGAGGAAGACTTTGTAACTTCTGGACAAATGTAAGGTGTTATTATAATTATTACTATTAATAGTCTTACTCAGTTTGCAATGTATAAGTTATATATAGCTTGAAAGAGGAGAGTTCTTTTTCAAATGATGGTACATTTATTCCTCCATCATCCAATTCTTGCTTTTTCAGCTTATCGCTCAGCCAACCTAAGTGACATGTAGAGTCTATTCTTGTTTTCTTCTGTTTTTATCAGTTTGACATGGTTGGAATAGATGGGTAGATCTTGCAGAGAACAGAGCTGCAAGTGAATTTGAAAAATTTTAAAATAGCTATTTTTGAATAGTAGGGTATAAAGGTTTCTGCACATAAGGCTGAAGACGTTCTTTGTTAATATGGCTAAAAGCATGTAGCAATTATTGTAGAATGGCAGACCATTCTGAAAGCTCAACATCTGAATACTATATCTGTTAGGATACCATTATCACAACAGGCACATACATGTCATAATGATCTCCATTCTGAGCTTGGCCATCTAAATTGTCTCCTTGAAATAAAGAAATCTGCATTTGTACATTTGTAGAAATGGGTCCTCATGGCTTTATAAGTGTAAACACACAGTAATAAAAATATGTGCCACAGTAAGAGCCAAGGATATATCTGGCAGAGCACTGGTAAAATAAGGCTATCAACAGTCATCCGTGAACCAACTAGTAGTAAAACTAGATGAATGAAAGTAGATATTCATTTCCCCCTGCCATGGGAAGAGCTATTTTTGTCTTCTTAATTAACTACTACAAGCACATTTTAAAATATGCATTACTATAATCACAGTACGGTGTAAAAAAGGGAGGGGAGAAAAGTATAAAGTAGTTATATATGGGGTAGTACTTTAACTGAGTGAGGGAGAATTATCTCTCTCTCTCCCTCTATCTATCTTTCTATGTATGTATGTATGTATGTATGTATGTATCTATCTATCTATATAGATATGCATAGATATAGATATAGATGATGTAGATATAAATATATATTTCCCCCCAGTTAGTTTTGACACACATAGACAATTGTATGTAAAGAAAAAGTGTAAAAAGACAAAGGTCAATCTTTTAATAGATGTTGTATATGGGAAGGGAATTGCAGAATTGGGGAGGGAGAGACAGAAGGAGGAGAGGGAGTTACTTAAATTTTAACTCTTTTAAATTCCCATGTTATGACTGCTATACTTATAATTAATTTTAAAAGAGACAAGAAGAGTAAGTTATGGCACCTATACTTAGGGACTGTTGAATATAATTACAGGTCTTTTATAATAGAGCCTATGACTATCTATGCTGGTCACAGAGTTCTGTAGAATAGATATTTTTTCATTGATGTAGAGAGCACACTTTCTAGCATATGGTCACTTACCTGTCACAAGAACTTCCAAAGCTTCACCCAGGACACGATGCCCACAATAACCTCAAATCTAAGGAGTCGAAAATACTAGTAAATCCATCATGCTCCTCAGCCCACATTTGCATCTAAAAGAATTAACCTTCTTAGTTTTAATAAAACAGATTTAAAGCATTGGAGAAAAAAATGCACTCTTCATATTAAAAACTTATCCACACCTGCTTACCATATAAAACCCCACAAGCATCCCTTTCAGAACATGGGCTCAGTTGGGAACACACACCACTTTCCCTACTGTTGATGGCACCAATATGTATCCCAACATCAGTGCAGCTAATCTGGGATTCTTTGAAATAACAGAGCACAGAGAACTTAAGAATCTTAAAAAAATTGGTTCTGATATGTTGTCTATATGTGATCAACTTATTTGTTGGTGTCCAGGGTCCTAATCACGCATTCGTTTGTTCAAAACTGTTCCTCTTCCATGAACTGGCACTTTGTCATGATGAGAGCATAAGATGGATTATGATCTACTCACTCCCCTTAAGAAACTAACTACTGTATAAGCAGTAACTTCAAATACAGAATATATCTTAAATATTATTAATCTTTTCTAACCCTTGAAGAATTCATTGTCTTTGATATAACCTAAAATTTTCCTCGTTATAGAAGCATTGGTCTTTATGTCTATGACTTTAAAATCCAAAATAAAAGAGTTAAGTGGGGAGTAGGCAGACAAGAACTAGTGGGCTAAATCCAGCATGCCACCTATTTGTGTAAATCAAGTTTCACTGGAACACAATCATGCTCATCTGTTTGTGTATTATATAAGGCTGCTTTTGATCTACAAGAGAATAGGTTAGTAGACACAATAAAGAATAGAATAATTAAAACTAGATGGTGTCGTTAAAAAAACAGAGTAAATCTATTTATCTAAGAGTGATTTCTTGGCGAATATGTGTTTGTTCCCTCTCTGATTCGAGGAAGAACAAAAAAGAAATTGTGAACAAATAAAACATAGGTAGCAGGAATATAAATTAGAAATGGAATAACTCTACAAGCAGTGTTTTTAAATCTGAACTTTTCACTACATTCACACCCATGTGTGCCAAGTGCTGAAGTTTGGGTGTGTGTGATGGGAGTAGAAAGAAAGGCTTGAGCTGATTGATTAGGATAATAATGGAACTTATTTAACCAATCTTTGGAAATGTTGATAATATTGTGAAAACTGCCCCAATTCCTGAATTCCCAATTTTGTCCTGAAAATATTCTGGCCAAAAAAAATTGCTTAAACTAAATTTTTGCAAAATATTTGCACGGATGGAAATACTATGTAGCTTACTGCCAAAGATGTGCCGATTTAAATATGCCCAGCAAGTTGGCTGGGCTTGTTTGGTATTTCATTAACATAAAATAAACCTCACTCTTCTTCCTGAGAGAATAGCATTTGTAGTATTTTTGGAGAATGCAAAACTTACTATGCTAATTCTTTGTATGAAAACTATATACGAGGTGGGGTAAAAGTAGGTTTACAGTTGTTCTTATGGAAAATTGCCAGGGTGTTTCTCAGCATCTAGAAGGGTTCAGGAATCTGGAGAAGGGCTGTGCATAAATTAATAAAGAGACTAGAAATATAAATTTGGAATACACGGGGAGCCAGAGGAGACCTAGTTTCAATAACCAAGTTCTCTGAATCTCTGGACCCCCCTAGCTTTATTAACACAAATTGCCCTAAAGCAAAGCAGATATACATATCAAAAGGTAAGGTTTGGTATACAATAGGCATTGTCAGGTTGGGGGAAATGCCTTAGGCTGTTCAGCTGTTTGGCCAGCAGCAGGTAATAACATGTAGATTTTCAGGTTTGGGGAAATGCTTTCAGCTATTCCAGCAGGCAACTATATGATTCAGCCCTACCCTAACCATCGGCCTGCAGACTGAAGGGTCCCAGGTTTGATTCCAGTCAAGGGCATGTACCTTGGTTGCGGGCACATCCCCAGTAGGGGGTGTGCAGGAGGCAGCTGATTGATGTTTCTAACTCTCTATCCCTTTCCCTTACTCTCTGTAAAAAAATCAATAAAATATATTTTAAAAAAATATATGATTCAGCCCTGCTGAATATAGAAGCTCATCAACCTTTTGAGGACTTCTTGCATTTTATTATGCCCTGCTGGAATTAGCTTCTAGCAGAAAACAATACAATAATTAATAAAAAATAATACAAGAACATGCTCTGTGTTTCGCATACTCACAACTGTAAACCTATTTGGCACACCCTGTATATGAAATGTAGAAAAATAAAGCTTTTAAAATCTTTTCTCTGGCATGGTAACTGGCCACCCTGGAAAATTCATGTTTTAGCATGTGCCTGAATATACATCACATAAAATATGCCTTTAAATGTTCAAAAAGCCCCACAGAGAAGCAACATTATAAAATAGTAAGAAGATTGAGAAACTAGATTCTTATGAAATTTTTAAACTAATCTTGGTGTCCTGTGCAAGCTGATAATATAAGTCTTTCTTGAATTTCAGCTTCTTTTAGGAGTAAAATATAGTTAAAGTATGGATATTGGGGGAGAAGTTACAATAAAGAGATATGTATATTTATGACTCAGTTACCATTGAGAAGAAATGAAAGGTTAATTAAATTAAAGCCAAAGCCAAAATATATACACATATCTAATAATATATGTATATCTCTATATCTATCTATCCATCCATCCATCCATCTATCAATATCCTTAAATGAGTAGTATCCTGACTCAGTTGTCAGCAGTGGAACTAGCAAATATTATTTTAGTTCTATACCAAATTCCTATCCAAAGACATCTGAAGTTAATTGAAAAAAAATAAGTTGCTAGCAGGTTCCTAACATCTGTGAATGGACTGCATAACTCACAGAAATACAAATTAGAAAATAATATCGTTAATGCCATAACTGGAATATGCAAAGGGCTTGATGAAGATAGTTGGAATGGAAAGTGACAAGACATATATGTGAAATGATTTTGGAGGAGGTAACACACTTGTGTTGACTCATGAAAGGAAGATTGGGACTGAGACAAAGAAGAGAAGTGAGAAGTGGCATAGAGGCAAGAGAGATGTAAAAACAAATAAATGATATGGTTTATGTAGAATTCACAGCTGCTATGTGGTGCTGAAAAGCACAATTTAAAATAGGAAATTGTTAGAGATAAGACCAGAGAGAGGCAAGAAATAGCATCGTTAAGACTAGAATTTAAGTTGAGATTATTTTGAATTTTAGCAGGCTGAGGAAACATGAGAAGGTTTTCAGCTTGGAAGGCAGGTTTAAGTTGGATTGTATGTACGATGTTTGACGCTGACAAAGCTGGTAGAAGAAAGGCCATTTCAATGGTGCAGACACCCAAATACAGGAGAAGTCACAGCAGTAGCAGCAGTTCTAAACTATGACAGTGGTAGTAATGATGGTCATCATAGATGGGTTCAAGAAGTATTTAGGATGGAAGATTAGCAGTTCCAGTAATGGGTCTGATGTGGAAAATAGCAAAAGTGGGAAAATAACTGCATTTCTAGTTTGGATGGATGAATGGACAGCAATTCCACAAAACAATGTAGAGAGCATGGGTGGAGAGGTGAAGGGGAACAATGAGAAGATTGGTTTACACATGTTGAGTTGAAAGGTGCTCAATGGACCAGCAGGCAGTTGGATAGTTGAGTCTGAATTGGAGGAAGGAGATTTGTCTATATATAAAATTTATGAATAATTGTAATCATGACAGTAGATGAGAGTATGGAAGGAGAGTGTGAGTGAGGAGAGCAATGGGCTGAGGATGAACCACGGGTAGGAGGAAGAAGAGAAGTCCATGAAAAGAGACAGAAAGTGATGATTAGATGATGATATGGTGAGTAAGGCCCCGTGGAAGGCGGGGAGCAGAGAACTTTAAGAAGGAAGGAGTGATCAATTGGCCAAATGTGCAGATAGATCCAGGAAAGATGCAAAGCCTCCACTGGATTTAACAATTCAAGAACCATCAGTTCAGTTGTGAAGTGAAAGCAGGTGCCAGATGCTGGGAATTGTAAGGTGGGGACAAGGAAATGCACAAAGTATTTTAAAATCTTCTACACTGGGAAGAAACACCACAGCATAGTTAAAAGAGGCTCAGTCTGGATATGAACATATTTGAGACTTTTCTGACTCTACCTAGTCCTGTGACCTTAAACAAATCCCTTCTTCAAGTTCAGCCTTCATTTTAACTATAAAATGAGATGCTTACCTTTGATGGCTTCCTCTTCCAGAATTTCCAACTAAAAGAAAAGTAAGACCGAAAGTCCTGTTCTAATTTCTAAGATTTATGAAATTATATGAAATTACATTTTGTGGATATTGAAGCAAATATTGAGCAGGTTTCAAGGTCATAAAATTATGGCATGTATCTTGGGAGAAAAATGGCTACTGGCAATAATTAGAAAGATATCTATACACATAGTCTTTTCTCTTTTCAAATGAGAAGCTCATTTGAATCACACAATATTTTTCTTCCCTTTCAAAGTCAAATACCAAGTGTTTGAAGACAAATCAAGGGAAGATTATTCTAGCCAGAGTACATATACAGTGTTGCCAAAACAAAAGTCAGAATGACAATTTCTGGAGACAAATGATTCATTATTGTTTCTGTTCTATTCACTAGAATAACATAACCACAGCTGAGATTCAATCTGAGGTTCAGTAATACAAAGTCTATGCCTTTGGTTACCACACAGACAGTTGTTTCTCTCTGTAGTGACTCTCTGGACAATGCCAAATGAAATGACCACACAGAACTCTGGTGTGTGAGAGCTCGGGCACTAAAACGTGCTTTGAGCAGTATATAACTAACATACACTCTGTGATCCCAGGGATGAAATGGAATAAATCAAAGTGCAAAGAAATAACTTTATTCTCTTTCTTTTTCATTCTAGAGACAGAAGAAGAAAAAAAACATGCAATAAGTATGTTTGTTTCTCTTTCTAGGATTTGCTATATATCCTCACTCAGTTTTGCTCTGTCATTTCTCTATCAAAGAAGCAAAACCTTCAAGTGATTTTTATTTCCTTCCTATTCTTTACTGGTCCGGAATCCTCTTTCTATGGTGTTAGATTTCGTTGATGTCGTTATTTTGTTTGATTATTTCCTTCACATCTACTAAATGCATTTCTTCTTCTTTTTTTATTTTTTAACATCACATTTACTGTCTCAGCCCAGGATAGGGCAATTACTTACTTGGATTATTTTGACCTCTTTCATCTTGGTCCTCTGATTTCTGAAAATTGACACTCTTCTTTGTATAGCTTTCAGACATCACAAATAAGCCTATTGTCAATGCACAAGCGGAACTGCCAGGGATGTTTCCCTGCTTTTCCATGGACCACATTACTTCCACTTCCTCCTTAGGTTTCCACATTGATATTGTATGTCACAGACTCCTCCTGGCTTCACAGTCCATGGGGACACTTCACCCTGTCCTATCTGCTTTGTCTCTTAACCTGCTCCAGTCTCTGCCAAGTTATCTCAATGTCCACCTCATCCAACAATTATTTCAACACTAAGCCTTCTCCCAAAGTGTGACCAAAGTCTGTGATGATGTCTTCAACTCAGCCAGTCTTCTCCCTTCCTTCCCTCTGCAATGCCTGCCTCTCGCCTTCTGTAAGAAGTCTACCTTTGCTGGCAAGATCAGGGAAGCAAACACACCTTAATTACAACTTCTCAAGCACACATCTTTCCTTACTCCATTCCTTTTTTTAATACTTAAAATTATCCTATGATTTGTAAGTTTCATGCCTTCATGACTTTAGTGGTATTTTCTCACTCCAAATTCATTATATCTGTATCTCCTTTATTAGACTTTAAACTCCCCGAGTGCAGGAATTACATAGCTATAAGTCAACCTTTTAAAGGACTGCTCAATCATCTTTTTAAAAATTATTTTAACAGTGATGATAAAGTAGAAGGAACTATGCAAATTTACCTGTTCTTCCATGAGGACATAAATGAACAAGTTGTCTTGGTAACCACATAGCTTGGCTCTATCAGCTCCCCAGTGGGCCTTGAAAGCACTAAGCCTGTTTCTTACCTTGCTCCCTGTCCTGTGGAGCTAATCCAACCATAGACTTGCCTTTGAAGTCAACTGGAACATCATGCATGGGTGAACTCCAGAGAGCGCACAAAAGCAAAAAAGAAAACTGGCCTGTTATTCTTAACCAAAGGGACTGTGCTATTTTTGTGTTGCTATACCCACTTGGACATCCCACAGACTTCAAGGCCTGCATATGAAGAGGGAGAAGGCACTGAAATTAGCAGTGTCTTACAAATAGAGAATGGCAGCAGATGAAGCTACAATAGAATAAAAGTTTTAAGCTCCTAGTATATCTTACTTTTTTTTTCCTTCTATCAAGAGTCACAAAAATCCCAAATATAAAATTCTTTAAGGCTATTAAACTCCTCCCTGAGAATGTCAAGTTCTTCTAGAAATGGTATCCACCCTTCATCAGAGGCATAACAATTGCCTTGTGGACTAGCATTCAATTTCATGCAGCAGCCCTTTATCCAGAATCTTTACTGAAAAGGAGTTGTGTCCATCAAGAGAAGAGTACCATCACCATCTTCAAGAAGAAGAGCATAAAGCAGCTCTCATAGCATATAGCTCTCCAAGGCCACTTACGAACTCGCAGGCAGCATCAGTTTGCCATGCAACAACATGGTGAACTATAAATTACAGCTTTAATACTCTTTTCATCATCAAGGGCTCAAAACTAAGTAACCTTTTGGAAACTAACTACATGTATCATGTACATACATTTTCACCCTGCAATTCCTTTCCTAAAAATGAATTCTATGGAAAGTAAAGAACCAAGAAGACGCCCCACTACTAAAGAACTATGTGTGCTTTGTGTACGTGTGTATTTAGCCTCTCCAAGTTTCAGCGTGATGATTTGTAAGCTGTGCAGAATAATAGTACTTGCCTCATAGCCCATGTGAGTCTGATGCCTAACATGTGGGAAATGGCCGAGAAATATTAATAATGTGAGAATTATAATCCTCGTTTCACAGAAGAAGAAACTGTGTTTCAAAGATGCTAAACAATTGGTCCAAGGTAACAGCAGTTAATGGGATTTGGTTTGATTACAAAGCCTACATCCTTCTGGCCTTAAAGACTTCTGCTTCACTTACAGCCCCAATGTGACTAAGAAAAGGAGTTGGGTTGGTGTTTTTTTCCAAATGATGTGAGAGAGACTAAATGTGTAATTTCAGAGATAGGCTAGATACAATGTCTCAAAGTCACTAGTCTTCATGTTCCAAATCTCCCACAGAGGAGGGAAGTAGGGAGAAGTCCCATTGAAGAAGTTCTCAACCATACCTTTTACATTGCATGGTGTTCAAAAGTGCCTACTGCACGTGGCTATCAAAATGAAATGCAGCTCAGGGCAGGTAGCAGTGAGAGGAGTTGCTTATTTGGGGCACCAAAGGCATTCACAAGTCACAGGGAGAAGGTGTGAAGTGTCTCTGCTCTCACCTGGTTAGACAGGTGTGTACTAAGCCTTCTTTCCAAAGACACCAGAAGAGCTGCCACATTCCGGAGAAAATGCTACTATCTAGTCTCCAAGTGGGGCTCATTATATATCCTTCCACCAGATTCTCCCCGTGATGTATCCATTCACATAATAGGGTACACTGGAGAATTGTTTTTTTGCTACTCTCTCCCCCTGACCCCTTAATAGCAGAACATCTGTCCTCCAGTGCTTAGTGGATGGCATATAATGTCCACAGGAGATGTCTGGTGAGAATGGGATGAGCATTTTTCTATTCCTGAGCAGAGAAGGCAGAAAATGGCCCCTCAAAAAAGGCCAGTACGCTTTCTATGTCTACAAAATACAAACTCCACAAGATAAGAGAAGAGAATAATTAAGTGATGGCTGGGCTTTTCAGCACACTTGTCTCAATGTAACTAAAGGCAAACATGTCAAGGTGTTAAGTAAAGTTTTAAATTTCTTTGGCTGGCAAATCTTTGGCTTTGGAAATGATAATGCACATACAAAGTTGTGGTTTATTCTTAAAATCCTGAAACTTTATGTTCAAGATAGAAACTAAGAATTAAACCAATCCCAAAGGTCTTTGCTTAATGTTAAGTTTTATTTGGAACAATGTTCTTATCAACATGGGTGGATGGAGTAATATTTCTGCCAGAGAGTAAAGCTATGGGCAGGGCTTTACACATCCAAGGATGCTGTGAAAGACAGCTTTGAAAAATTTTCTAGTGTGTAGAATGTGTTAGCCTGTCTTCTCAAGATAGCAAGGAAGTTGAAGTGTTTCAAAAACCATTTTAGTTTACATTTGTGTCCAAATTTTGGAAGAATATCATGAAGTACAGTGATAATGGCAATGGTAAACTCCACCTTCCCCCACATCCTATATAATAAAAGCCTAACATGCAAAGTGACCAAAAGGCAGAATGACAGGTCTGTTGGGGGCAGGGCCAGTGAGTGGGCGGCACCAGGCCAGCCAAGGCGGATGCCAGCGGGCAGAGGAAGGGGACGGGCAGAGGGAGAAGACAACAATTGGGGGCGGTGACCAGCCACTCTGGCAGGCACTATCCCCTGATCAGCCAGCCAGTCGCCTCCCTCAGAGGGAGGCCAGACTGCAGCTTAGGCTCCTGAGGGCTCCGGGACTGCAAGAGGGTGCAGGCCAGGCTGAGGGGTCCCCCACACACCCCCCAATGCACGAATTTTCATGCACCAGGCCTCTAGTTTATTATAAACCAACAATAAATATTTATGTTTCACTGAATTAATCACTAACCATGTGACAGAGTTAATTATTTTTGAGTCCTTATGAAATGAAAATCATTTTGCTGAGGAAGTCAATTGGTGAAAATTGTAAAATCCATTTTTAAGAACTAGCCTTTATTTTCAATGTTCTATTATTGTTCTCACAACAAATAATCTGAAACAATATTCTGAGCCAAAAAGCTATACCTGATTGTTAGTATTGCTTTCTACCTGTGAGGAAATAGCTTCTCCATTCACAGCACTGAAGTATGATTGCTAAGAGTAATTTTATTATATTATCCAATATGTTCTTTTGAGTTGTTTTTCTCTCTCCAATTATACTATAGTTGACAAGGGAAATATCATATTTTCTCCTTTTGTAAAATCCTCCCCAGTGACTTTAGCAACACTGGTCAGACAAAATCATGAAGAGAAAAAAGGCCAATTAAATAATTGAGTAAATAAATGACTTGAAGTCTTTTCAAATTTATGATAATAATCATAATTTTTGAGTAAAAAAAGATGCAATTTTAGTTAAAAAGATCATATTCTGTACCAATTTTTACCCATCTTGGAAAGAAAGAAAAATATCCCAACCCATGTAGAAATTCTGAACTTTTCAAAATATTTTGTTTTGTGGTAAAGAGCTAGACATTCTTTGCCATATGTTCCAACATTTCTATATTGTCTTTACCCAACCAAAATAATAATAATAATACCACCAAAGAGATAATTGACTGGGGGAGGTTAAAATGTTCAGAACAGTTAGAAATCCAATGAGTACCTTGATGAATTGAAGTGGGCTGTACTGCATTGAATTAGCATGAATTGAAATGGGCTGAACTGCATTGAATTAGCAGGATTAAACTCTGGATGTAAATATTTCTAGCACTTTGAAAATCTTTAAGATGATATGTTGCTTATTTATACAGATGGTTCTATTCTTATGCCATGTTCATACTTTTAAAAACTATTTTTCTAAAGTAAATAAGCACAACATCTGATGGGAAGTGAGGTATGTTTCACGTTTTCTTTATGTAAGTGTACATCTCCAAGGTGACTTCCTTGGCACTTGAAATTTATACCATTCTCATTATTTTTTAAATTAAAATTAAAAGCTGCTAACATGAAACTATATTTGTAAATGTCACCAAATGAAATGTCTCCTAAAGATCAACTGCATCATCATACAATGTCTTTAAAAAAATGGAAGGATATTATTCATATGCCACTTTTTTTCATATTAAATCTATAACCAAAACAACAAAAGAGAGGACTGGGGAAACTTAAAAAATAATTTGGCCAAAATGAGTTATTACCTTAGCATACTTAAAATATATATTTTTGCCCTAACCGGTTTGGCTCAGTGGATAGAGAGTCAGCCTGCGGACTCAAGGGTCCCAGATTCAATTCTGGTCAAGGGCATGTACCTTGGTTGCGGGCACATCCCCAGTAGGGAGTGTGCAGGAGGCAGCTGATCGTTGTTTCTCTCTCATTGATGTTTCTAACTCTCTATCCCTCTCCCTTCCTCTCTGTAAAAAATCAATAAAATATACATTTGTTTGCACATTCAAATTGCTATGCAATGTCCCCAAAGTTTCCTGATATGAATTCAAGAGGGAGCCAAAGGCTTTATCGTCACAGTGACAAAACAACCGGTTAATCCAGAGAAAATAAAATCTTCAACCGACCTAACTGATTGGAACTGTGTGGAGAAAACTGGCTGATTAAACATTTTCCTTTCCAACTGCATGTGGTGTGTTCTTATGGCAAATCACAGGGGCTAAATATTGTTCTCCGTTGTGCACCCAGGTGGCAGCGAGATACTAACGATTACACCCTGTAGCTGAGTGCCAAGGTTCATGCCTGAAATTAGTGTCAAAATGAAAGGGCCATAGATAGTTAGGGTTAAAGGGGAGACAAGCCCATCCTCTGCACTTCACTGACATCAACACAGCATGCAGCAAGCATTGGGAGCACTGTTTCATTTTTGGAGCTCTCCTGGACTGTTCAACTGCTACTATTACAATACAGACTGCGGAAATATTTCTTATTTCTTCAAAGCAGAAGTTGGCTCAAAGAAAGCCTCAGGGGCAAGGCTTTATCCTCACTTATCTCAAGTAGCAAGTAGGAATTCCCAAAGAACAGGGCTGCTTCAGCAGAATGCTCCCATATAAATTAGAGAGTGCACACAGGCTATGCTCTCTGCATCAAGGTGCAACCTTTCTAGCTTGCTTCACCCAGGAATACCAGGATGTGTTGCACATATATTATGTGTTAGTAGTACTTTCTTGAAGGAAGCCCTGTATCTATATCTATGTATACAAATCATGGCTCTCACAGTCAATAAAATAGCTCCATAGCAGAGGTCAGATGTAATAGTTGCTTAAGAAATATTCATCTAGGTTTTACTATAAAGTAAAATTTCTACCTTAATTTTATCTTAGGCACTGGGTATGATATATATATATACTCATACTTGAGATTTCAAGACTAAACTTTTGAATATAATTCAAAAATGTAAGTAAAATTAACCAGAAGAGCTGCTTGTTAACAGAAAAAATTTTGCACTAGAATTTTGAATGTTAAATTGCCTTTTATAGGGAAAAAATCCACCATGAAGTATTAACTAATAAAACGTTATGCCTGGCCAGTGTGGCTAAATGGTCAACCTATGAACCAGGAGGTCACGGTTCAATTCCTGGTCAGGGTATATGCCCTGGTTGCTGGATCGATCCTATGTGGGGAGCGTGCAGGAGGCAATCTATCAATGATCCTCTCTCTACATTGATGTTTCTATATCTCTCTCCCTCTCCCTTCCTCTCTGAAATCAATAAAACAAAATAAAAAACGCACACACAAAAACTTTATAGTCGTTAAGAAGATGGCTCTTTTGGGGACAATGGTGGTCAGCAACTTCTATGATACTGAAAAATATCCCAAGGGAGAGAGAAATACTCATATACAGCATAAGACAATAAAACTACATTTAGAATCAGCTATTTCATGGACATGAATAGTGATAGGAAACATAAGGTATTAATATTGATGGGTGACAATTATTCTCAGAAGAAGCAAAAAATATATTTGAAAGTAAGATTATTGTGTATGCCTATATATGCCTTAATAGGATCTCTGACCCTCAAAAATGTAAAGATCTTTGAAGGTCCTGGGCTATACATTTAGGAACATTCTTTTTCTTTCCCTTCTGTTTCCTCCCGTTGTCAGTCTCTCCCCTCCTTAGCACCCCACTTCCCCTCTTCCCAGCCTCAAATGTATGTTAACTGCATACTCTATGCCAGACACTGTGCTATGCAGTGGGGTTCTTGCCTCCAAACCTTCCAGTCTTACTTTTGTTACTTTCTTCTCTTCTTTTACTCATAGTTCCCCTGACTCTTTGCTGGGACACAGGAAATAGGTGAAACGTTACCTAGCCTGAAATTACATTAGTTGTTGCAAATGTCATGTGTCCACCGATCAATGCAGATAAAGTAATTTGAGGATTTCATTTCTAAGACTTTGTGGGATCCATGGGCTTTGGACCAGACATTGAAGGATGGGAGGGATTGAGAACGCAGTGGCAACGTGTGTAAGGTGCAGGAGTGACGAGAGCAAACACAAGGCGGACTTCGTGAGGGCAGTGAACAGATCAGCCTTCCAGCGCAGAAAACTCCTATTTAGGAATCAGCAATAATGCAGTTGAAAAGACGAAAGCCAAATGGTGATAAGTCTAATGAAGTTTTGAAATTTAAAAAATTTATCCCATTGGCTCTGGGGACTACACAGATGCAAAGAGGATTAACATAGTGAAAGCATCAAGGTGGCTCTGAGCTCATATTCCAAGGGCAGAGACCTGCCTGATAGAGCCACTGCTTTATTCTGAACACTTCCAGTGGGCCTACAACATCAAAGAGGCTTCACGATATTTGTTGAATGACTAGAAGAATGAATGGAATCTGAAAGACCTCGGTATTAAGTCATCTCAGATGCTTAGTAGCTCTGTGACCTCCAGGGAGTTACTTAACTTCCTAAAGCCTCAGTTTCCTCATTGACAAGCAGGGATAGTGAGTGATTCTACCTTTCTCAAAATGTAATCGGAAGGATTAAATTAGAAAACAAAGGCAAAGGGTTTAGCACATTCACTGGCATGTGGAAAATAACTGTCAGACATTAGTAATTAGAATTAGAGGTCCCTTAAGTGTAAGAAGTATAAAAAGCATTGGAAGGAAGTGTAAAAATAATAAAACCAGCTTAGTGTCTGCTGCAGCGGGGGCCTGAGTAGTGAGGGAAAAGGTGTGATGCCTTTAGATGTGTGATGCTTTTCTAAATACCTATCAATAAGATAACATTTTAAAACACATTGTGACCGTTTTACCAGTGTATTCTTTGGAATTGGTATTTATGCCTAGATTATACTGAGAGTCATTTAAAGAATAGACAAGAAAAATACAAGTTCCAGAATTATATGGATTGTGATGTGATTAGCTGATGATGTATGAATAGCTGGTGATTTGTAAAATCAGCCAAATAATGAATATTAAATTAATGGTGACTACTAAATTAAGAGCCTCAAGAATAATGTCTAGCACAGGATAGGCACTGAATAAATGTTTGTTGAATGAATGAATGTTTTCTAAATCTATATGGCAGCACATTGTTATACTACTTAATTTATTTCCATGTTTCAGATTTCCAGCAAATTGAATTCTTCAAATATTTCTGGAAAATCCAGTATTTTCTGTGATGCCTGCAGTAAACTATGTTAAAACCCTTGAGACTGTGATAATTAAACACCATATGTTCCTGACCACAGTGTGTTGCCTTGCGTTTCTTTCTCTAAGGAAAGTCCTAGCCTTATGGTATATTTTAGTCTTTGCAGTTGGACTGTGAACTCCACTGTCAGAAAATTACAGGAAATCCAAGGATTTATGAACCATACGTACAGGTGCTTAAATAACATTCAGCAACATTAATAATATAAATGATGGCTCGGAGACTTATTAAGAATGTAAAAAGTTTCTGTTCACGATAGATATGGTGTAAGGTCACACACAGTCTAGCAACTTTAGAAGGACTCGGGTCATTATGAACATACACAGGCCATCTCTTGATAAAAAATAAAATCACAAACACCATTAATCAAACTTCAATTTTCACATTTAAAAATTTGAACACATTTTTAAATATTTCAATTCATTATTAGTGGATGCTAGAACATATAGTTAAGCTTTTTAGCATAAATTTATTTTCTTCAATTATTCTGGTAACATTTAAATGAAAGTATCCCACGGGTGGCAATGCAAATTAAAATCTGCTGTTGGATCTCAGAGGTGATTAACACACGAAACAACAGTAGGTAAAACTTTACCATGCATCGAACATCATGCTGAAATAGGAATTTGGGGTGATGCCTTCACTGTATTAAATATTCTAGATTATGCTCAATGTAAATCAAAGGTTTGCCACTTTGTAGAAAATAAACTAAGGCAGCTAAAAGATTTTACTGAATTTACCTGGTACCACCAGGAAAAGTTTATAGCCTAATATCAACCCAAGGCCAATTCAAGTCTCTCAGCTCTTTATACACAAATTATAATGGCACTAGTTTTTGGGTTCCCCCTCAAATTAGACAAATATGTCAGACAAACAGCTTCAAAGTCAATAGAACTTTCTAGGTGACAGATAATGTTGGCATACCAAGAAAAGACAAAAGACAAAATTATAGAGGGCAGAAAGAAATGAAGAGTAACCAATTGTCCTGCCACACTAGTACTTGGAAAATAATATTAATTACAAAAAGAAAGCAAACTTGGGAAAATTTAGTAAACATTTTAGGAGGGGCGAATCATCGGATACTAGAGCTTAATTTTATTCCTATAAATATTTGCACTGACGGCGTGTCAATTCAGCACACATATTCTATCTTGACTTTAAATATTCACTACAATTAAGTTAAATTGAATAAAAAATATTTCCACCTAGAGTTTAGAACAATGCAGTTTGGAAGCTAATGGCTTTGTGTAAGTTGCACAGAATGACTGATTTAAGGATTTCATTTTGACTTACATAATTTGATCTAATATGTCACAACTCTAGTTCCCAAAAGATTTGATTCTTTAAAAGTGATGTGATTAACTTTACTGGGTCTAAGTCTCCTGAAAGTACTGAGGGGCCAAGATCTTCCTGGTATCATTGGCTGCAATCCTGTTACATTTCTGTATCTGCACTTACCTATTCCATAAAGATAGACATAATAACTAGATATTTACATACATATGTATTATTTCTCAGCCTATATTTAAATTTAAAAAAAATGACATGCCACTTGGAAGCACAGTCAATTTTGTAATAGGCATAGTATTTATTCCTTCTGTTTTCTCAGTCTTTCCCTGATTTGTATGCTTCTTTATTTTTCCTCTTTAACAAACTATCAAATATAATATTGCTCCCTTTAAGATACGCCTAATTCTTGTAAGGAAGTACCAAACTAAAATAGGAGGAATCTGGAAATACTGTTTTATCCCGAGTTCAATGCAATTGCTTCAGCTGAAATATATGCATGAAGACTTTTCCGAAAGAACTTTCACACAAGGATAAAATGATTTCTATGTAAGAAACAATTACCAGCCAACATTATCATCACCAGAAAATTGTAAGCTAGAATGAGCAATAAAAACATTGTATTTGAAATGAGATATTAGAGAATAGCTATTAAAATATTTTACTCAATTTCTATTACACCTTAAAATGAAAGCTATCAAAATGTCATTACAGGCCTTCTCCCCAGATTCTTCAGAGACTGAATTTAATCATTTCAGGAAATTGAGCACTATCCAACATTCACTTAAATCTTTTGACATAACAGCAAAGCAAAACACAATGAGAAATTTATATGACATTTTCTATTAAAAGATGCTCATATATATACATTGATACATACCACATACCGGGGAGTATTTGTCTTCTTTGGATACCTAGAATTAAATATTTCTTGTGACATTAACCACTTAAATAAAGTATTATCTTGAAGAAACCCAAGTTAAGAAGCCACAATTGAGCTTTGCAAAACCCCAGTCTTAATAAAGCGCTAAGTAGCAGTTTTAAAAAAATACCTTCAAAAATCAATTTTTTGGAAATTATTTCCAGCCAAAATTATTACCTGTACAACAGAGCATAGAACTTTTAACTGCAGTTCAAGTAAAGAGAACTAAGCATTAGTTAAATAAGTGTGATGACCCAATAAAGGCATTCTTACGCCTTCTTTCTGAAAACTCCAGGCATTTCAAGGCAGAAGAGACCTTCCACACTACCTAATCCTGGTTCTTATTTACCAGTTCTAGGAATAAAATCTAAATACAATAAAGATCATTTGTATTGATTCCTAAAATGAGCATTTTCTCTAAAATATAAAAAGGCAGAAAGTAAACAAAGTACCTGATTGCATTTTGTCAATAAAAGCGAGGCAATTTTAGCCAATGACTAACAATAAAATTCCCCGAAGGTAGTCTCCTCCTTAAAACTTTAACGTTTAAAAAGAATAGTTTAGATTTTGAATAGTTTTAATTAGAGGGCAGTTTTCCAATGCTACAGACAAAAAGTACATGAAATGGGTTGTAAAACGGCACTTTAAAAAATGTTGAATTTTTACCTTTCAGTTCGAGGAGGATGCCTCTTCTCAGGAAACCCATTTCTTTAATTAGAGGGCAGTTTTCCAATGCTACCGACAAGAAGTACATGAAATGGGTTGTAAACGGCACTTTAAAAAATGTTGAATTTTTACCTTGCAGTTCGAGGAGGATGCCTCTTCTCAGGAAACCCATTTTTCTTGAAGATGCTCTGTGCTGGCCGGTTTAGAATAAAAACCATTAGCATATTACTATTAAAAGAAAAGAACTACACTACAAGAGCCACAATCTCGGAAGGAAGCTGTTGGCGCTTGTAAGCAATCAATGCCTTTCCAGACACCTCCTCTGTCCCCGTCCTCTTATTAGCAGGGTAGGCTCCCTGCAGCATCAATTAAGCAGTTTTTAAGGCAACGGGGGCTCATCTGCTGAGCACGGCTGTCCACTCCACAGCCTCTTAATCACCAGGGCTCTCTTCTATCAGGGTTCTAGAGGCGGACGTCCTGGGACCCGTAATTAGCACACCAGCGGAACATGCCTGGGAGTCACCAAAATTACAACTTTCCCTCCAACAACCAGCATGAGATTGAAGGCACCAGAGCCACACAACACCTGCCTGTCTGTGCCTGAGTCCTTGGCACTTGCGAACCAAAGACCCACCCCAACGCAGAAACTACTCCTGACTTCCCAGCGCCCCAGCGGAATCCAGGCATCCGCAGCCCCAGCTGGAGAGAAAGTGAGGAAAGAAAGGTTATCCTCTCATCCTCGATCCTCCTCCGATCCACCCAGAGCCGCACCAGCTGAATCACAAATGAGATGCTAATGCCCAAGAAAATGAAAGCCAATTTCCTCCACTTTGCTCCAAGTTTCAGAGGCCCCCTCCACAATGAAAGATAGCTGTTGGTGGAGGCTGCCTTGTTCCATACCATTAACTCGGAACAAAACATATTTTTAGTGGGACAGCCGTGTTTACTTGTAAGAACTGATGAATTGTTCGGCACCATTTATCACTCGCAGACAAAGATGTTCAGCCACAATTTTGGACATAAATCAAGGTACATGCTCCTCAAAAAAAAAAAAAAAAAAAAAAAAAAAAAAAGACGAAGAAACAGCTTAAGTCCCCCCAAACCACAGAGATTGAGGTCAGACTGGCCATAGCAACCAAGAACAGGACTTGGTCTCCAGAGGACCTAGCAACGGATAAATGAGTTCAGATCTCTTTTCATCTCCACTGGTGTGAAAGCCAAAATTAAAAAGATTAGATCACCCAGCGCCCATTACAAAAGGTGCCACAATGAAAAAGTCATTTCCAGCCTTTGAATCACATCAAATAAATAACATTCATCCCTGCTATAATGAACAACTTTCAAAGTAAATTGAATCTCCATAGCGCTGCTTTCCCTGGCTGCACAGTATTTACATAACAATATATCACAGGAAGCTCAGAATGGGTCTTGTAAATGGGGAACTCCGGATAAAAAGCATCTTTAGCCCCGATTACTGTATCCTCAGACTGCTTTTCAATCCCCCTGGTTTAAACAATGTGTGGTATCTGGAACATAAACAATGCTTTTTAAATTGTGGGAAATGAAAGTTTTGGGTAAATTTTTAAGTGTCCGGACTCACCCCTTTCGAGGGGCACTAAGAATGTAGACTCACTTAACCTCCTAAATCCGTGCCCCGGGTTCATTTTTGTGACAAAGAATTCTCATCTATGTGCACACTTGTTTCTTTGTTCGTGCCAGCAAAATTTCACCCTAAATATCTCCTGAATTTTTATATGTTACTTACAAGGAAAGCCCTTTTGCAGATTTTTTGAGCATGTGGCTCATTCATTATTGTCATTTCCTCGAAAGTAAAAGGCATTCTCCATTGTCATACAATAATGTCTATTAAGTTTTAGCAATGTCTCTACACAAAGTAATCATTTTCTATAGTCCAATTTTGACAAAATTTCTCCGGGTGATTGAAAATAATTTTTAAGAACTAATATCCTAGTATACTTAGACTTCCATAAACTTGTGTACAATTCACTTATTTCAAATGGAGTACGTTCAAAATAATACAGTTAAATTGAAGTTTAAAATATACCAGCATAATCTTATCTTTTTGTGGCAGCTCACACAGACATTAGTATTTGAACTCCACAGGGAAGCTCATTAATTTTTAAAACTCTCTGACCTCAGTACAGTTGAGTGTAAAAATAATTACAAATTAAGAATGAAAGAGCATCGCTTGAATTCTACATGGCCATATGCTCTACGCTGCACAAAACATTGCTCATTATCGTCAAACAGAATTTCTTCCAGATATGATTTTAAACAGCATGATAAATGTCACCAGATAGACATAAAAAGCAGCTCACCCTTTCGCCCAGTCTGTTCACGCCTCACCTCCAAGGATTCTAGTAACACAAAGCCCCAAGAACACAGGTTTGCAGGCAGTGACAGCAGAGATGATACCCTCACGAAAATGTTTCCCTAGTGAGACTCGCTCTCAGCCACAGGGATGCAAAAACACAAGAATCGAGGTATAAATATTTTCTTACCTGAAACTTGTCAGAAGGAAGGTCCTTGAGTCCTTGTCATTGTTGTCACCTCCGGTGGCCCCTCTTGCCATCGTGGAAATTGGCTCCACTATGTTTATTGCTCTGTGCCTCAGTTACAGCTGTGACACACATCTGCCTGCATAGAACCTATGAAGGGAGACAGGAAAAGAGAGAGAGAGAAGGAGAGGGAGAGAGAGAGAGAGAGAGAGAGAGAGAGAGAGAAATGGAGAAAGAGAAGGAAAGGGATGTGTGTGTGTGTGTGTGTGTCAGAGAGAGAAGAGAGAGAGAGAGAAAGAAAGAGAGAGGGAGAGAGAGAGAGAGAGAGAGAGCAAAAGGGAGAGACTGCTTACTTGAGACTAAGAACCTAAAACCTCCGGCCAAGACAAGCCGGAATAAAAATGATCAAAGCTCTGTCCTTCATCAAGAGAGCAGACAGATATTTTTTTCCTCCTCCACTGAAAAGTGGAACTGTCATTTGGGATTCTCACCAGGAAAGCGCCGACAGAGGCAGACCTTCTCCGGAGTGTCAGTGCTGCCCAGCAGCCCGTGCAGAATACAGGTACCTATTGTTCCAGAGACAGATATGTAGCCAGCCAGTCAGACTCTGACAGATCTCAGCAAACCAGTGAGCCTGCCTTCAGTTTAACTCCTTATTTACTAGTGCTTTTTGGACAACGCAAAGGTCTTCTCATCACCCAAGAGAAATAAATGGAGATGATGCAGATGAGCTCATGGTAGGAACTAATCCTGTATCTTTCACAAAGAGAGACTCTTCAGGACTATTATTGAAAGGCTAAGTTTAATGCAAACATCTTTTTTTTTTTCTGGGAAGAAATGAAGCATTAGATTACACGGGGAAGACTTAGTGAGTAAAAGAAAACCTTGATATCCAAGATGAACAGCACAGCCAATTTTAAAAGGAAGACAGAAATTGGGTTTATTCAAAGCATCCTGGATATAAATATATATACTCCAGAACATAAATGGGGTTACCTAAACCAAAGGGGCCCCATCTTTTGCCTAGGGGAGTGGTACATTGAATACATTCCACACAAAAATAACCCCCCTCATTTTTCTAGGGGCTAAAGTTTTTTTGGTCTCTCTCTCTCTAGACCCCACTGCTTTTGCAAGCACCCCCCAAAGACCCTGCTTCCCCAAAGCCTCACCAGTGTTTAAGTTATGCCTAAGGCAGTAAAACACAATTAAGGAAGTTGGAGAAAACTAACCTGTTCTACATTCTCCTGATGGACCCTGAGATCCAGAGTACATTTGGTTCTTTAAATTCCTGGACCTTTCTAGATTACAGTGGTTTTTCAAATTTCATCTTGGTGTATTAACTGAATAATTTTCTTCTAAAGAGTGAGAGAAGGCACAATGCTTTGCATTTGATCATTTAGCACTATTAAAAAGCTTGGAATAGGAAAACAAAAGAAAAGGGAAAAAGAAGAAAAAGTAGCTTTTCATTGAGTTAAGATAAGACATGGACTTATACTCCCCCTATAAACTTTATATACAAGCATGTTGGCCTTTTTTCTAGACCAAACACCAATTTCATTCATTGTTACCATTTTCCCAGGAAATGTTGTATATTCAGCTATAGCAGGTGTGTTGCAGAGTCTATGATAGGTATGAAATTCCTTTGTAAAACCCACACTGGAGCATCACTTTACAAAGCCAGAGGGCAAATACTCAATGCAATAGTAGGAGGTTTAACCACGCATGACTGTTAATGGTAATGAGATATGCAGTATATATCTATGCACTACCCACCATCTTCTTATGAAAATCTACAGTATATATTATTGTTTTGAAAACCTAAGAAGAGATCCTGACATTTCAAAACTCCATAAAAAAAAAGAAAAAGAACCTAGAAAACACAGTTCCCTCCTTTCACACTGTCTCTTGTCCTAAATCCCAGCATTTTGAAAAAAAGTCACACTAATTTAACTAGAACTTTGTCCAATTAAGGTAAACTTTAGAAATTCTTTTTAAAATTAAAAGTGCTTGACTTGAGGACTTCTGAAAGTCTACCTTGTGTTTTGTACTCAGGAAAACTTCTATTACGCTCTGAAGGGAAAGGATGTCGAAAGACATTACCTGGACAGGGAGAATAGTAGACAAGTTTTCTTCCTAAACGTATCTTAACCTATGAGCCAGCAATGAAACAAGAGAATCTTGCAGCCTATTTTATCTAAGTGATAAGCTGATTTTTTCAAACCCATTTTAAAGAACATACATATCTTTGGAAGCTGTAGGGATAACCTAATTTATCACAATCTTCTTAATAGCAACATAGCAGAAACCCATTCAATTAAAGAGCAAGAAGGTAGAGGACAGATTGTAGGTACACATACAGAACAGAGCTGATCACAGCGGAGGTAACAGTTCCCATGCAAGGCTCCCATGCTGCCTGTAATGCTGCGGTTTAAAAGGGCATCGAAGCTCTCACTCCTGAGCATGTGATAAGACTTAGGTGTAAGTACATTTAATTAGAGCATTATCCAGGCCCCATCCAGATGTCATTATCTTTTATGGTGCTTTTGATTTTTTTTCTTCTTCTTTGATCTTTCTGTCCAACTTCTGTTGTCTTCAGAAAACCAAGCGTGGTGTGCCAAACAGATTTTAAATATTCAGCTCTTAACATGTTTGAATACAGACAGTTTGCACAGTTGGGGGTCTATTATTTTTGGTGGCATGTGCAGAGGGTTATCAACATTAATGAGAGTCACGTGCACATTTCAATAAAAGGCAGGATACACTCCTGCAAAGTGTGTGTGTGTGTGTGTGTGTGTGTGTGTATGTGTGTGTGTGTGTGTACGCACACACAAATGGGTATCAGTATTCGTGCAAGGCACATATTGTTTTGTTATTGTTTCATGAGCAGGGAAAAAGACCTTCCTTTTTTTCCTCAATCAACTTTTTTGGTGAAATCCCTACAAAGATGGTTTTCTCCAAGAACACCCCTAAAGCCTATTATAGAGCCCTAAGTTTATAATTCACACCTCAGTGCCCAATTTGCCAAATAATTCATGCCAAGCATAAGTCCAACATAAAGTGCCAACTGTTTCTTGAAAAACAACAACCCACTGTTTTATGTGCTGGGTTTTTAAGGAATAAACACATGAGGTTAGGGGCACACTCATTAGCAGGTAGGCTAAGTCCCTGGGACTCCAATGGGTTTCATCTCTTCACCCACTTAGCTTGAATTGAGAGACATGAAATCAGGTTTCCCAGAAGCGATGTGGAAAGAAAAAAAATCTTCTTTTTATTACAGAATATTTCAATTTTTATAATTCCCCCCCTCCCCCTAGGATTTTTTACAGACACAGTCAGTTACTCATTCACACAATAAACCTCATGCCTACAGAACTTCTAAGAGACTCTCCGGGAACATTGCAGGTAACCTGACTCCAAGAAAAGTTAAAAATAGTCTCTCTACCGAATTAAACATTATCTAAGTTCTCCACATAGTTATTAAATACAGAGGAGATCACCTCTGTGCATAATCTATAAATGGCTTGGATTACATATTAAAATTCTAATTAAAAGTTTTTGTCTCATCTCGGTGGACCAATTTGAGATGAGAGAGTAGATTCTGGTTGAGAGTGAAAGCTCGTGTGGAAGCGAGATTTCTGCTGGCTGCAAGTTAGAAGCTTATGGCAGAATTACAAGGTGATTCTAATAGAAAGAAAATAATGCAAAACCATGAACTACTTCTGAGACCCCTTTTGGACAAGGGGATTTAGTGCCAAAGAAGAGATTCCCCGGTGATGTATTCCGCAGAACTTTACTTTCTTGGAAGTTGGAGAGAGAGATAAGGGAGATGAAATTTCTGCTGGGTGTGAGAGGAAAGTATTAGCATGTTTACATTCAAAACTGAAATGTTCAAAATCTGATCATGTAACATTACTGATTAGAAAACATGAGAGATATAAATTAAAATATATGAAATGAAATATATAAACTCAAACTTTTCAATGTTTAAGATACAGGATAAGGTATGCTACTAATGAAGACATTACCTCTAAGAACACTGTTCAGAGAAGACAGTGAAAATGTAGTGGAAAATATTAGGGGCTATTTTACACCATTCAAACACCTGCAATATTAAATATGTTAATCATTTGACAATTAATAGAAGGAAAAGCATTTATTTTCTCTATCAATCCCTTCACCAAAGCACAATAATATATATTAGAGTCTCTGATCAACTTGCTCACAGAGTTTAAATTAGGTAAATATGTGGTTTAAGAAAAGCTCAATGAAATATTTTACTCATCAATTAGTAAGCAATCAGCTATTTTGAGGTAATAGTAGAGTATTTTGCCTTTCTTATTCTATAATAGCTGCTGGAAGTCAATTCTGAGAACATACATGCAGAGACTAGAATGCTAACATTTTGAATAGTAATAAAGTTTTTGTATTGTTGCATGGATAAATGAAACTATATGTTTTTCACGTCTCCATAAATGTCCTCTTAAGTGGTCTCAGACTTATAGCACAATAAAGAAAAATTAACATGGAGCTGATGAATGAGAGTTGATACTCAGAGCATGTCATAGACATTGGGAAACTCCCAGAAGGGAATTAGGCAGAAAAGTTGGTAAAGATTTCCCTACATTTATTTTGTACATCACAGAATATTCTAGAACATGAATTATTTCCTTCAAGAATTATAATTTGGAAGTTTTGTTAGTAGACATATATTATCCTGTTTCTCGTTTTGAAATATTTCCTTCAAGAATTACAATTTGGAAGTTTTGTTAGTAGACATATATTATCCTGTTTACCATTTTTTTTTTTTTTTTTTTTTTGTGAATCAGGACCTAACTGTCTTCTCCAATAGCTGTTTCCAGAGTTTTGCAGGCATTAGGATAGTGGTCTGATACCTGCAAAACTTTAGCTTGAAAGTGCTCTTTCCTTTTCCTTCTGCCATGTGCCATCTTCCCCATCCAAATCTTTTGATAAAAGTCAGGATAAAGCATGATTTATTAACATAGCAAAGTCATTATGATCCTAAAGCTAAAATGTTATTGGAGCTTCTCCTAGCTACTGCTGTTTAAGGAAGTCTTTAAAAACCAATTTAATTTCCTTCCACCCAGTCAAGTTTTCTCCACAGATAATTGGTTTTCATTATATGCACAAAAAACATCAGTGAAGTCAGTATGTATGAGGCATTTAAATATTTTCAAATGAAAGTATGCATGTACTTATGTTTGGGTGCCCAAACACACACTTCCATTTGACTCTGCATCACTGACCATTAACGCTCTTCTAACATGAGAGAAAGCACTGGAAATTGAAAAGGCTGTGCAAGCAGGCAAGTTAGACTTTAGTAGTAAGTAGTAGAAGTTCAATAAAGTTAGCATGGTGGTTGTCATATTCTTTTCTTTTAAACAAGCATATTATTGTAAAGCAAAGCATCCTCCCTGCTAATTTTGCTGAATTTTTGCAAGCTCACTTCCAGAATACTTGTGTTTTTAGTTTCAAAGCCTTCATCATTTCACTGGGAATAAAGCTCAAAAAAAATTTTTTTCTAATCATCATTTACACAATAGCCTTTTCAGGATTTATAGAACCTATCTCAGTATAATATTTATCATCAAAAGTGTGTTTGAGATGCTAGAGCAGAATTGCTAATTGTTCATAAGTACCCTGAAACATTAGATTAGCAATGTTTATAATTGTCTAAATACAGCATGACGATATAAAATCAATTACCATGCACATCAATCTTTGACATTTCAATGAATTACAACTCTAATAAAGTTGACATACACTTTAAAAAAAACAAAGCCACAGTTTCTGTTGCCTGAAATTCTAACCAATGAAGCAGTATTCAATTATAAACATTGCAGAAATAGGCATGGTAGCATGAAACTGGTCTACTTACTTGAATATTCATCTTCTTCTGAATTAAGGCTATTCTTGGATTTGTAGAATTTCACGTTTGAGAATTTTTCAGTGTCCTCTTGAGCCCACAGTTCCTCCTCAACAGGTGAACTAATATCAAATATAAAGCTCCCTATTTAAACAACCATACTACTGTCTGTTAAAAGTCACTTAACTTCTGAGAACTGAATATCCTGCAATTTCTTCCATGACACAGGTGTCTGCTGTCTGAGCAGACTCACCAGAGCTTGCATAGTCACCACCACCTTCATTCTGTTCCGCCTAGGGGTCCCAGGGTGCTGAAACAAGAATGACTTCTCCCTGGTGTTTATTTGCTTTTTGATTGAAAGGAGAAGGTTAACATTTTTGTTTTTGTTCCTGGTCTTTTCCCCGCCCTCAATGCAAAATCAAAGACAGATATACTTTTCTAAGTTGAATTTAGGTCTGAGGTTTGCTCCATTTCTGAATGAAAAACAAAGCAAAATAAAACACAAAGCAGAACAAGCCGTGTGCCTGATTCCATCAAGTCACCATGATTTAAAAGAAAGAGACAATCAAATGAGAAAAAGAAAGGAAACATTCTAAGCAAATTAGTTTCTTCTCTGTCTCACACTGTTCCCTTAAACCCCCCGACCTCTCGGCAGACCACGTCTCCCTCCTCCTGTTGAATAGTAACTCTTTCTGAATAGACCGCACTTAATGAAGCGAAGGTCAGGCGGCTTCCAGTTGGCATTTGCAGTGATAACAAATCAGAAATGATAGCATCATACAGATTTATGAATTTTTTACCCCTGCAGTCACAAACATCAGACGTTTACTTTATAAAGAGAGCTTTTAGATCCTTCCTGCAGTTTCCATAGTGATTTCATTTTTTTCCCTTTTATCACAGATTGGCTGAAGAGCTGCTACCCTTTGTACATTACAAGGCTTGTGCTACCAACTGTCGATATAAAAGGTAGCTGAGGCAGAGACGCAATATATACTGCCAAAAATAATTGAAACAGAGACGTGTTGGTGAAAGATTCCAGAAGAATTTTTTTTTTTCTGTATCAATGTGACAGTACAGGAGAAAATAATTTTGCCTGAATTCTTGTAATTACTTTGAGTTAAATGTAGTTGTACTGTATGCTGTGTACCATACTTATATTAAAACACTCATCATACAAAACATAATCTTTTCATAAAAGGGTTTAATATAGCTCACACTGTTCCCAGTGTCTGGGCTTGTTAAACATAAAAGTTCATTATGAAACATTTTCACTTCAGTTACTTTAGTTTCGGCTTCAATGTTTATTTCAGTGTTTATTCCTCTCTTCTTTATGTTTCAGCTGATTCACTTTTTTTTTTCCTGTTGGGAAAAACTGCACTGCATCTGTCAATTAATTTAGACTGTCCACAGCAAACAGTTAAAGCCCATGGAAGATGTTCATGCATTTCTATCTATACTTAATAAAGTGGGGGATCAGTTCTTAATTTACTTCTATGTTGTTTTATGTATTTCTCCCTATTAAAATTGAACATTTGGGTGAATTTTAAATAATATACTGATTTTTATTTTAACTCTCATATTATGTAATAATGTTAACACCGGAATAATTCTAATCATAGGTTGCTATAATCCTGAAGGAAATGTTTGTTCTGTAAGTACTTATTAAATACTAGGTGGGGCAAAAGTAGGTTTACAGTTGGGAGTATGTGAAACAGTTTATTCTTGTTTTATTATTTATGAATTACTTGTTATTTTCCATACAAAAAAACTGGACCTACTTTTGCCCCACCCTATATATTGAATTCTTGTCATGATGCAGATGTTTTGCAAGTAAACTTTTAGCTTTGAATATGTTTTTTTAATGTTTTTATTGACTTTAGAGAGAGAGGAAGGGAGAGGGAGAGAGAGATAGAAACATCAATGAAGGAAAAACATCAATCAGCTGCCTCCTGCATGCCCCCTACTGGGGATCAAGCCCACAACCCAGGCATGTGCCCTGACTCTTATTGGACCGGTGACCTCTCAGTGCAAGGGATGGTGCTCAAACAACTAAGTCACACTGACCACGGATAGTTCTGAATGTTTTTTAAGACTGCAAGAAAAATAATACCAATGCCAGTTACCACTAAAGTTCATGTTCTATTTATATACACATTAAACTATTGAAATGGCAATACATATAAAAATAATTGTCATTTTAGAAAAGAACATTTTCATGAAAGTACTTAAGATATATTATTACATATTTCATATTAAAATCTTTGAATTTCTATGAGATCTAGAGATCTATGGTTTCTACCCTGTAATGGTTATTACAACATGTACTTTATTCCACCTCATACTTTTTTTTTTCTAATTTTCAAAGAATATATAACCTAAATAGGCTAGCTGTTTCTGATTTTTTTATTCAGTGGGAACAAAATTATATACCATAATTAGGTTTCTCCTCCTTTTCATTACACTTTCATTAGCGATAATAAGCTGTAAAGTGGATTTTGAAAGAGGAAAATATAAATTGACTTATATGGTGAGAATTCCAAGAGATGATAAGGTCGGTAGGCATGTAAAAAGACACTGTTTTAGTTACATTCTTTGGAGGTCAAGGAATAGGGATTCCCTTGATTTACCATGTCTAATGGTCAAGTGTGAGAACACACAAATTAATAATTAACATGGAAATCTCACACCAGTCTACAGAATTATACTTCTGAACTTCACAGACATTAAAATTGGAGTCAAAGAAGCACTAGAGACCTTGTCAGCTAAAATTTATTAATTCAGTCATTGGACAAATTCTTATTGAACATATCATGTACCAGACACTTTGGTAATTGGATGTATCTCCATTTGTGAATGCGAGACATTATCTTTGCCTTCATGGAGCTTCTACTCTGGGTAGGAGATGGGGAGAAAAATAAGCAACAAGCAAATAAAATATGTAATTGTATTAAAGATGATAATGATGCATCTGAGAAAAATGTCTGTAATCTGAGACCTGAAGAACGAAGACACAGCAAGATCATTCTATGCTTGAAGAAGTAAAAGAAGGCCAGAGCGAGTGCAGCAAGGTGAGCAAGAGTGATGACAGCTCATGAGCTGGTTAACGAGGGCATAAATTGTGGATGGAGGTCAGTTTATTTCTAAGCATAAGGGAGTATCATTGTAGGATTTTAAACAGAGAATTTATATGGTCAGATATTTTTTACAAACATTCTGGATATCATATACAAAATACATTGGACCAAAGTGAAATGAATAAACAAGGAAATAAATTAAATTACTATAGAGACCAAGTAAAGAGATGCTAATGGCCTGGAATGGGAGGTTAAGGGGTTTTGTTAAGATGAGAAGATTTGAATAGATGGTGGAAATAGAATTGTCAGCATGTGGAGATGGATAGGCTGTGGGTGGTGAGTCAGGAGGAGGAGACTACAATTTCCTGGTTGTTGTGAAGGGGAATATAGACAAAGAATACAGAGGAATGGAAATACTTGATGGGATGGGAAGAGCAAAAGTTAAATTCTGGACATGTAGATTTTAAACATCTATGGAGGGCTCAGAGATAAGGTCTGTGTTGGAAACATAAATTTGTGAGTTGTCATTATATAGATAGTATTTAAAGACATTTCCTTCTTTTCCAGAAAAAAAAATCACCTAAGAAAAACCTATACAGAAAGAAAATGAGTCCTGAGCTAGAGATCTGATCAATGTTAACATTTAAAGGTATGCCAAAGAGGAAACTGAGAAATATCTAAAGAATCGGGGGTGGGGGGGGGAGATCATGGTGTCTCAGAAACTGCAGAAAGAGGCTATTTCAGAAAGGAGGAAATGGTGAACTGTGCAGAACATTGCTTAGAGGTCAAATAAGAATAGAAAAGGGAATTTTGGATTAATTTTTCACTGGTGATATATGGAATGCTGGAGGTAGAAGTTACATTGGAAGGGGTTGAGGGATGATTGGGAGGTAAGGAAGTATAGAGCTCATGTTTAGACAAATCTTTGAGTCATGAAAGAAAGCATATGGTACTGCAGCTTTGGGGTTGAGATGGAGCTAAGGGAGATGTCTTTCTTTTTTTTTCCAATATGAAGGATTCTGGAGCCTGTTAACAGTGATGGGAGTAATGCGCTCATAAAAAAAAATCATTTATTGATTGAAGAGAAAGAGAATGAGGAAGAAGTGAGCTTTTTGACAGGGAAGAGGGATAGGATTTGGGACACAGATGGAAGGACTGATTTTTACTATTTTTCTAGGAGAAGGGACATTTCACCACTGTAACAGGGGAGAAGATGCGTGAGGATGCAAGAGGTGTGTAGATTTGGTGGTAGAGGGGAATGCGTTCTGAGTGACCAAAAGCTTTTATATTCTAAGTAAAGTTCGAGTCAAGATGATCAGCTAAGAGCAAGGGGAGAAGAAAGGATGTGGGAGTTTGAAAAGAAAGTATGAAATATGTCATCTCTGTCAAAAAATTATGACTTGTCAAAAATAGTTAGGAAGAATTTATTTGAGAGGGACTACTGAAATGGGGGTTTTCAGTAGGAGAGAGAGATCCACTCACCTCAGAATCCAACAAGGACAAGTGAGGATGTGTAGCCAAGTATGAGGGTGGTTATCAATGATAGAAAATTACTAAGAAAAAACATCAAGGGTAAGGGTAAGACAACCTGACATCATTTTTGCTAAAGGCCGGCTGTGGTGATAAGATATCAAGAGTAGAGGGATGAGGGATTTGATTAGATATTGAAGGTGATCATATACCAAAGATGGTGAATTTTTGCTAAAGCGACTCAGCAAGATTCTTCCTAAAATTGGACTGAGACAAGAAGAGAAAGTGAGGTCAGAGCCTAGTCACAAAAGGGCTCAGAGGAGCCTGTCCAAAGTTTTGTCACAAAGAGTGTCTTTGTCATTGGTGGAGTAGAAATATGAGCTCATCAGATAATATAGAAGCATTGTTAGGCAGATTTGAGATTTATAATCCTGAATTTAAAATGAAACAAAATTCTGGATGCATATTTGATTTTTTTTTTCCTGATAAACTTTAGCTGCTTGATTTGAGAAGGGGCTGTGCCAAGAAAAACAACAAAGAAAATTAGATAAAATGAATTAGGACCAATTGCTAGAGCATGGTTATATTAATGGGTTATGGAATCCTGTCCCGGGAAGGAGAGAGGGGAAGCCTTCCCTCTCTCCTCAGGAATGAGAATAGTTAGGATCCATGAATTGTATATTTTGACAAGGTTGAAGATGAAAGAAAGAATTGAAATGAAGGGATGGGAGATGGAGCTCTGAGATATTTGTAATTGAGATAGTATGGTTTCCATCAAGGCTCAGGGTAATGATCATGCATAACTGAGAAATAGGAGAAATAGGCTATAGACAAGAAGAAAGTTAAGAACCTTAGAAGTATATGGGGTCAAGGAACAGGGTTGCCTTTCTGGAACATGATAAACATTTCCTGAATAAAGGACTCTTGGCAATGAATGGTGTGTTCAGGAAACAATGTTCTTAATAGACACTTTCTGACCAGGTTATAAGGATGATAAAATGACATTTGGGAGGGAGGTAAAGACCCAAAATTGGAGAGAAGAAGCTATTTATGCTCAATAGTGAACAATAGGAAATAAGTACTTAAGTTATCAAGTAACCGGAAATGTATCATAAGTAATAAATGTACCTTCCAACACATAAATATCAATGAGCAATATTCGGGCAATAAATTGAAATGGAGCATTCAACCTAGGAAGAAAGAATTATTCTGAAGTATTCCTGGTGTTTGACATGTTAACCATCATGATTAGACTATGACAATGAAAGAGTAAACTTTGCTCAAAATCTATATATATATATATAATGAAAGCAGTGGAAGTAAAACAGAGTAAGTCAAGAAAGAGAATGCCAGTAGAGAACTGCATCAACCTGCAGGTAGAAAAGACTTGGATGAAAATGAGTGAGGAGAGAATTATGCCATTGGGTGTCCTGTAGATTTTCTTGCTGGAAAACACAATTTATAAAATAAATAACCACAGAAGAAAGACATAATGATGAATAACACCACGGATCTGGACTTGTTCAGAAAATCCCTTTCTAGTCCAAGAAGAACAATCTGAGAATTTATAGTCAATCTTAACAACATTTTACCCCTCAGATGATGGAGTAAGCAATGACTGGGACTGATTCCCTGAGCTTCATTCTGATCCATAAGGAAACATTGAATTCTTTAAAAACAAAATGTTTTTGAGATGTTATTATGTGTTTTGCTGGAAACCAAAAGTAGACCCTAAGTACCAAGTGTAATGTTTTTTTTTGGGTTAAACTGGTGGTACCCTAGGAAGAGCACCCCTATTTTTTGTGGTTTGAAGGAGCTACAGTGCGGACATGTGTACTCCATGTATACAGGTTTCACAGTGTTTGGGGGAAATATAGGTGGGAGTCTGTGTGTTTCAGAAGGAGAAGAGTGAAGATGTCTCAAGGATGATGCGAAATTCTTTCAACTTCAATTCTTGCGGGGCGGGGCGGGGAATGGAGAAGAAAAATCAATAAAAATGTGAAGAAAGCAGTATTGCTTCACAGTATACAATTTAAAAGTGCTTGATTCAATAAAGGATACTGGCTGGCCGGCGTGGCTCAGTAGTTGACTGTTGACCTATGAACCAGGAGGTCATGGTTCAATTCTCGGTCAGGCTATATGCCCTGGTTGCTGGCTTGATCCCCAGTGTGGAGTGTGCAGGAGACAGCTGATAATTCTCTCTCATCATTGCTATTTCTATTTCTCTCTCCCTCTTCCTTCCTCTCTGAAATCAATAAAAAATTATTTTTTTAAAAAGGAATACTATGCATAGAGCACTATAGCAAAGAAAAGGAACTTCTAATACATAGGAGTGGTTATAGGGGGCATGAAGATGGTCAGATAATGTGTTCTCATTACACATACTTTAATAATAAAAAATGATAGCAAACACTGACTAGGATTTTATACATGCCAAGTAGTATTCTACATATTTTATATGTATTAACTATTTAATCTCCACATAAGCTCTTTAAGGGGGGAGGGGGATACTACCATTATCCCCAGTTCACTGATGAGGAAACAGGCACAGAACAATTTAAAAATGTTTTGTGTGCTAAATGGTCACTAGGTGTTGGAAAGAGGATTTGAACCTAGGCAGTGTGGCTCTTGAGTCCATGTGCAAAACTACTATATTGTACATACCACATTGTAAGTGTAGCTTTATATGTCACTCCCCTACACTGTACCAAGGATTTGAGATTGGAACAGGTTTTATTCATTTCTTAATCCCCTGCACAGTGCCTAGGTTATAGTATGTTCACAATACACTGCTGTTGTTACTGCTGCTATTTTCTATCCTAATATATAAAAAACCAGGGTCCGTAATGACTGAAGGATCGACTGACCGGAAGTCAGTCCTGCAGGGGGGCTGCAGATCAGGCCCAGAGAGAGGCCCAAAGAGAAGCAGGGTCTGATCTGCAGCCTCCGTGGCAGCTGTTGATCAGCCATTGCCTCTCTCTTTCTCTCCAGGCTTTGCCAGCAGCTGTGCCTCTGTTTCTCTCCAGGCCTCTGCAGGGGCTGCTGATCAGCCCCACCTCTCTGATCAGGCCCAGAGATAGGTCTGGAGACACTGACTGGCATAGAAACCAGCCAATTAGAACCAAATCTGGGTGAAGTGCGAGGAGCCAATGGCTGCCTAGGAGGCGGAGCTTTTGATGCTGACTAGCATAGAAACCAACCAATCAGAACCTAATCTGTGTGAACTGTGAAGGTAGAACCTAAGGTGGGGGCTGAGGAGGGATTTTAAGGGCAAGAGCTGTTTGGTGTAAGGTGTAAGAAAGTGGTTCAATTTTTTAATGACGGGTTTGGCAGTATAGTGCATATGGCTGGCTATCAGTCCAGATATAGGGATTATGTATTTTTGTCTGCCAAGAGCATCTCCTCCTGCTGAAAAAGTCCTCCCCCCCTCCATTTAAGCAATCCTATCCTATATAATCTATCTATACTAATAAAAGGGCAATATGCTAATTAGACCGGGTTGACCAGCCATCTTATGGATGTCTAACTTCCTTCCGGACAAAGCCATGGTGGGGCGGCCAAGGCAGAGAAGGCAGTTGGGGGCGAGCTCAGGCCGGCAGGGGAGGGCCATTGGGGGCGGGATCAGGCCTCCAGGGGAGGGCAGTTAGGGGTGATCAGGCAGGCAGAGGTAGTTAGGGGTGATCAGGCAGGCAGGCAGGTGAGCTGTTAGGAGCCAGTGGTCCCAGATTGCAAGAGGGATGTTCGACTGCTGGTTTAGGCCCAATCCCCTAAACTGGCAGTCAGACATCCCCCAAGGGGTCCCCGCTTGGAGAAGGTGCAGGCTGGGCTGAAGGACCCCCCTCTCCCCCGTGCATGAATTTCTTGCACCGGGTCACTAGAATA
>NW_005370777.1:2830076-2841480 GCF_000412655.1 Myotis brandtii
CCCCCCAAGGGGTCCCCGCTTGGAGAAGGTGCAGGCTGGGCTGAAGGACCCCCGCCCCCCGTGCATGAATTTCATGCACTGGGCCACTAGTATATATATAAAAAGTTAAGCGACCATCCAACTGTCCAACTGGTAGCTATGATGTACAATGACCATCAGGGGGCAGACGCTCAATGCAGGAACTGCCGATCTGTGGTGACTTGGCAGCGGAGGTTCTTGGGTGATGCATCTTGAACCAGAGAGGAGGGAGCCCGATTCTGGGGTGTGTCACCCGAGAACCACCCTCTCACAATTCAGGACCCCTCAGAGGATGTCAGAGTTGCTGGTTTTGGCCGGATACCCGCAGGCCAGGCCAAGGGACCCCACCTGCCGGAGGGACCCCACTCACTCCGCAGATGCCCTTTAAGCAGTGGCACTGGGGAGGGACTACGGGAGAGTGTCCAACCCATCTCAGGCCATCTCACCCAGTCCCACCCCAGTGGCCACCTTCTAATTAATTTCCTTTCAATGTGCACAAATCCATGCACCAGGTCAGTAGTATGAAATAAGCAGAAACAATTCTGAACAGTTAGGAGAGCATAGTTGAGCAAAGGTAGGAGTTAAGCGACCATCCAACTGTCTAACTGGTAGCTATGATGTACAATGACCATCAGGGGGCAGACGCTCAATGCAGGAACTGCTGATCTGTGGTGACTTGGCAGTGGAGGTTCTCGAGTGATGCACCCGGAACCAGAGAGGAGGGAGCCCGATTCTGGGGTGTGTCATCCGAGAACCACCCTCTCACAATTCAGGACCCCTCTGGGGATGTCAGAGTTGCTGGTTTTGGCCCGATATCCTCAGGCCAGGCCAAGGGACCCCACATGCTGGAGGGACCCCACTCACTCCGCAGATGCCCTTTGAGCAGTGGAACTGGGGATGGACTATGGGAGGTTGGCTCCAGAGGGTGTCCAACCCATCTCAGGCCATCTCACCCAGTCCCACCCCACTGGCCACCTTCTAATTAATTTCCTTTCAATGTGCACAAATCCATGCACCAGGTCAGTAGTATGAAATAAGCAGAAACAATTCTGAACAGGTAGGAGAGCATAGTTGAGCAAAGGTAGGAATCTTTGGCAGCACCTCCTTTTGTGATTCCTTCTTCATTAACAAGAAAAATAACCTTCAAATTGAAAGGGATAAAACTTACAGGGGTTGCAAACTCAAAACACTTCATGAATCAGTCCAGTAGCATAACTATGTGGAAATTCTAGGTTAAGAAAGTAGAAAGCTTAGCAAGGACTGGGTGGACTGGAGAGTGGATGCCCTACTCAAAGGCATTCAGATTCAGGCTTCCTGGAGGACTAGTTTTGCATCTTTTCACTTAAAGAGATTTAGAGATAATTTCTTAAAAAGCATTTAGGGACTTTGAAAAAAGTCAAGTCAGGAAAATGATGAACAGGACCATTTTGAGTCCTCTTACTATGAAAAAAAAATGAATGGGAAAAATCCAGACTATAGATCTGGGTAAACATTGTTCTGGTACTCAAGAAAAATGAGAAAAGTTGGGTATATGAGCCTACAAATCAATGAGTTTGATGTCAATTTCTAGAGAAAATTCTAGTAGAGATGATGGACTACATAAGTTATGAATAATAAACAAAGAAAATGAAAATAATTGGGAGCCTCTCCCTGGGATTTTTTAAAAAGTAAGTTATCCCAAACAAAATATATTTTCTTTTTGATAAGAGCTTTCCAGAGCAATAGATCATTGTTTTAAGATCTCTTATGGACAAGATGGAGAACCTGAGATAGATCTACAGCTAAGAAACTGTGGCCTCCATCCTTTGTCCTGGAAAATTTCTATAAGGAATATTATGGAAAGTCAAGGACTCTAGCTGACAAGGGAATCATGAGCAGTGGTAGTTTAACCAGAGGACACACCAGTTTGGTAAAATAAATTGAAGCCACATCAGTATGTGGAGTAATAAGGATATTTGCCCTAGAATAGACAAGTGTGTGTGTGTGAGGGGGGTATGAAAATTATGTCTTTAAAAGCTTTAACGTTAGTTATGTGGAAGAAGAGTAACATGTACACAAACATATTATAGACTACCTTATAGAACAATGAGATCCAGGCGCTGGACCACTATGACTGTTGGCAAAATATCTTTCTAGTGAGGCTGACGCAGAATTTTATTGCTTTAATGAGAGTCTACTCCAATTCTATGATTTTATTAATAAGACTAGAGGCCTGGTACACGAATTTGTGCACCAGTGGGGTCCCTCGGCCTGGCCTGAGGAATAGGGCCGAAATTAGCTCTCCAACATCCCCTGAGGGGTTCCAGATTGTGAGAGGTCACAGGCCAGGGTGAGGGACCCCACCAGTGCATGATCTGGTCCGGGGAGGGACATGGAAAGTTGGTCAGCCAGGGAGGGACCGTGGGAGGGCTCCAGGGCATGTTCTGCCCATCTGGCTTAGTCCCGATCGGCCGGACCCCAGCAGCATGCTAACCTACTGGTTGGAGCGTCTGCCCCTGGTGGTCAGTGCACATCATAGCGACTGGTCAACTGGTCGACAGTCTGACCCCTGGTGGTCAGTGCATGTCATAGAGAGCAGTTGAGTGGCCTTAGTATATCATTAGCATATTATGCTTTGATTGGTTGAATGACCAACCCGGCGACCGGACACTTAGCATATTAGGCTTTTATTGCTTTTATTATATAGGATAACTGAGAACTGAAGGTGAAAGGCATTTTTGTCCAATGCCATATAGTGCTAGGAGAAAACCCAAGATTCGGAGTTCAGTGGTTTTTCAACAACACTATGGCACTTGGAATTTAATTCAGCTCCTTGTTTGTGGTCCTGGAAACTAGAGGAAGATAGAGTTAATTATCCCACTACATTCTGCCTTCCCCTAAAGCTATAGGATTCTATGTGGAAAAAGCCAGAATCTGCAGGTTTGAAACAATATTGCAGCCTGCAGTGGTTTATTCTTCAAGTGTCATGTAGCAATTGCCTCCTTTTGAAGAATTTAATATGCTTCATGAGGCAGACTGAATTTGACTTGCTGGTTTGTACTAAAAATCTGTGATTTTCTGGTTGATAGTCAAATCTATTAAACCGACAGAACTTTCAACCTAGTATGCAAATACTCTCCATCAATACATTAACAAAAGTTTGGTGTGCCAGCAAGCAGCAATTTTCAATCACAAGCACATGCATGATTTCTTGTCCTTTACAGCAGCCATCACTATAGGGGTCATCTTATAAATATTCAGTATAAAAATTTCTCAATAATTGTTCCATGTCAGGTAACACTGACATGAAATATTTCCAAGGGTGCCTTCCTAAGAGATCTCAAATAGCCTGCCTCAGTAGGATGCAAAGCAAACTTTCACCCAAGCTGACCTGAGTGGCTCCAATAATTTTAGAAGGAAGCGAAATGAAGATTTAGCATACAGCTTTTATATGCCAGGCACTGTTATATCATCAATTCCTCTCATAGCAATCTGAAGTATTTTATTTCTTAAAAAACATATTTATCTGCATATTGACTTCCCAAAAATTATTTCAGGAAGTCTATGAAATAGGTACTAATATTTTGATTTTGCAAATAAAGACACCTAATTCTAATTTAATTACATACTTCTGAGTGTAAGTAATATTTCAAGTTTTTAAGATTCTAAGAGTAAGTGAGGTTTCAGCTAATTAATGGAGGGGCCAGGAATTGAGCATATATATGTTTATGCCCAAGCTCTGTGAGCTTTCTGCTGTATAGGTGCCATTTAGATAGAAAGTGGTACCTTCTCTACAATATAAAAAAAAATCAAATTCAAGAAAAATAAATTTGAAAGTTGAAATGCTTTTATGTTATTAGATGGTGTCTGTATAAAACCCATGTATTTCCAAGATGTAATTTTTTTATCTTTGTATCTTTAAGCCAGATCAAGGAGAAAACTAGTTTTGATGTACAAGTAAGGTTCAACACTGGGTCTGACCCTAGTCTTTCTCCATGACCATGTGTGGTTGGGAATGGATGCTAGGAAGAAGGTATGGAAACCAGAGTTCTCACACTCTTCCAGCACATATGCTCTCTGGGTAGCCATTTCTTCATCTGTAAATGAGATGCATTGAACAGACCATTTCTGTAGCCCCTTCTATCTCTAACCTTCTATAAATCTTAATTTCTATACTTCTCTTAAAATTCAAAGTAGCTCGGTATGGGGGCATATACAACAGGCACCATAAAATATAATACATATGAGAAATTAAAAATCAAAACCCAAAGTGAGCTTCTCATTAGGTTCCAAAAGACAAAGGCCTAAATTACAATACATTTTAAAAAATGTATCCTCTTGCTACCTCGGGCTTTCTGATTTAGTATAGGATCAAGGATAGAAGTAAGAAATGTGTGGAAAAATTTGAGCTGCTTGTAATTCTAATCCAATTACAAGCAGAAAATGCCAAATATATCTTCTAAAAACCCATCATTAGAATCGTTGCTCATTTTTATAAGCTTAAGAGTTTAAGTAGTTTTGATGCAAATTCTAGACTCCTGGGTACCTTTTATATTCAACCAAAGTAAGAAGTAAATATGAAAAACTTTGCAAGATAAAAAATTCTTCCTCAAGGATACTTAATTAGATTTTTTTTCTTTCTTTTTCCTTTGCTTTAATTCCTATTTTCTAAAAGACAGGTCTGTTCTTGTGATGAGATAACACAGAAGCCTGAAACAAAGTTAGCACTCAATAAATGCTAAGTATCACTATTAATTCTTTCAAAAAATATGTATAAAGTGCCTATGAGGTGATAGGGACTGGGAATAAAATACAGCCATGTTCATGGACCAAATAGCTAGTGGAGGAGACATGAAATTTGCAAAGGAAATGTATAGATTATTTGAGAAGATATAATAATGCAGCTAGACAGGAGGCCAGGGAAAACTTCCTATATACTTCAGCTGAAATCTAAATGATGAATATTGGTTAAGTAGGCAAAGATAGGGCACAAGTGTCTGCAGGCAGAGGAAAAAGCAGGTGCAAAGGCCCTGGGGTAAGAAAGCACATGCCAAGAATGAGGGAAATAAAAATTTTCTGCTCCAGAAAAAGCAATGTAGAGCCATGCTTTAAGATGGAGCTGGAAATGTAGACAAGAGCCAAGCCACACAGAGGTTAGCTGGATACGGTAAGGTGTTTTGATTTTCATTCTAAGAGGAATGGGAAACCTTTCAATAGTTTTAAGAAATAGGGTGGGTGGTAGAGGAAATGTGATAGATTGTCTTTTCTGAAATAATTATTATAATTTTGATATTATTTCTGAGAAGTCCTTTAAGGTCCCCCCTTATTTTCAATTCATATAATTTAGAGGGGATTTTCTATTAGAGTTTCTCCAATTAGACTTTTCAAATAAAATTAATCACATGATGGGATTGGATTTACTTTCATACATTGATGTTGCTGATCTAACCTTATGCTCATATTATGCAGCCATAAACACTTTTTGAATAATAGATTCAGAAACCAGGGAGGTTATCAAACACTGATAATTTAAAGGTACTATGTTTCTTTTACTTTTAGTAAGAAAAGTAAAACACAATTTAAAATTAGCCGTTTAAACCTCTCAATCTCGGGGACCATTAGTTCCTATTTTTCTTTTAAAATAAAGACTGAAATACAAATTTTATAAGGCAAAATCTGGACTTATTTATTTAACCATTATGGAAAAGAACAACAAGTAATGTGTTGATCATTCCATTTGAAAAGGGATTAGAATAATTCTTTAGTAAATTAAAACATTGCTATTTGGGGTTTATGAGATGGTGAGATGTAGTTATTTCTGATAAAAATGAAAAGGCATGGTTGAAATACTTTAAACAAGTGTTTGAGTTAAAACTACCCAAATAGCAATATTTCTGTTTCTCATATAGTGATATAGTTAGTATTTTCCCAGTTGGAAATCCCCCTCCCTATAAAAAATTAGGTGGATAAGAAATTTAAGCTCTATTTCTGATGAAATTCAGTTACAGCTGAAACCTTAAGTCAAAAAATGGATAGAATGGCTGCAAACAGTAATATGGATCATATGGAGCAAATGCAGGAGGATGAACAGGAGAGGTTCTTCAGCTGCAGAAATCAGAAAGAACTATTTTTTTCCCCCAAAGTTAAGGTAAAAACCTAAGGGCTTACCCTACTACCACAAGGTTCATATGCAGCAGTTGGAGTCGGGCATTTCCCTGAATCTGATTTGGCTCTGAAGAGCAAAAGAATCCCAGACAAAGAATAATAACAGAGAAAAGACAAATTTTGCAAGAACCAGCCTGTGCCATTGGGGAGAAATGAGAATTTGCATCCTGAATTATCCCACAGTTGGCTTTCCCTAGTAGCTGGGGAAACTTAAAAGCTAAACAAATTCTCATAACAATCACCTGGGTCAAAAAGAAAATTCCTACAAAACTAAAGCATGGTCTTGGGTCTACCCTATGCACACACGGAAACCTCCTGCAAATGGTGGGTCCAGAAAAAAGAAAGTTTTCTACTTCAAGATGAACAATAAAAAATGAACAGGTGAGGCTATATTATAGAGATAACACAATAAAGAAAATAAGAAAAGAAATCACAAATACAATGATAGAGGAAGAACACTCACCAGAAAAAACACACAAACTGTTAAATGTTTCAATTCAGCAGATAAAAACTCTGATAAATATTTATTATGAATTAAATACTACTGCCAAGAATAATATGGCAATTGCCTCTGTGAAGCAAGAAAACAACCTAGAATATAGAACCCCAGGGAAGAGGTAGTTAGGAGACAGAAGATGAAACATAAATTCCCAGAGAGCTGCAGAAAAAGTGAAAGAAAAATAAAACCAAGAAATGAAAGCAAAATTAGAAGGAGCGTAATAGTGTATAGACACTGCTGAAATACAGTAAGAAATACAAAGAACAGAAATAAGTGAGTGCAATCAAAAGAAGGAAGTGAAGAAAGAATGGAAGAGAGTGAGGGAGGAAAGGAGAGAGAAGGGAAAAAATAGAAAGAGGAAGAATAGAACAGAAGGAAGTCAAGAGTAGTTATGGACAAGCAAAAAAATCCAACATACACATAACTGGAGTCTCAGAAAAAGGGAACCAAAGTAATGAAATAGAACAGGTGGTAAAATAAAGAAAGAAAAATTTATAAAATACAAGAATTTAATCTTCCTATTAATGGAACACTATTCCCAGAAAAAAAAATGACTTAATACTAAAAAAAGTTATTAGAATACAAAGACAAAGAATACTTTTAATCTCAAGGCAAAATGGTAAAATGATTTATAATAATTAAAATTAAAAAATCAATTTGCCTTAAATTTCTCCAAACCAACAAACATACTACAAAATTCTAACCAAAAGATAGTGTCACCCTATCATCTAAAGCTAGTTAGAATACCATAAAAGTATGAAGAAAATCAAGAGTTTAAAATGTTAAAGAATTCAGAGAATATTTCAGATGAGAACTTCATGAAGAATCTAATAGAAAATAAACTTAAGTAAACTCAGAAATAACCCAAAAAAGTTATAGCAAAATGCCACTACTGAACATTGAATGTATTTGACTGCAGGATTAAGATTCTAAAAACTATGAGGATTATGTTTATAGAAGAGAATATGATGATCTAAATACTGGAAATTAGAAATGTTATAACTAACAAAGGTTTGGAGAAGCTAGGATAGAAGGTGAAAAGTTTAATCACAATGTTTTTTCTCATATTTAATAGAGGTCAAAGAAAATCAGAAGAAATTGACATATCATGGAAAAGAAGTAAAAGTTTAATTTTACCAAAATGTAATAAAAAGATAAGATGATTATATAAAACTGGGTAGTGAGAGAGAAGGAGAAAAGAGAAGGATGAAAAAGTAATAAAAATTTTATTGCTACTCCTGGTAGGGATAATAACATCAAAGGAAATGAAGACTAAACAAATTATGATAAGTTTTTATAAAGATAAACAAGTACAAAAATACGTGTATTATATTTTCAAATTTACCAGAAAATATAGCAATAAAAATAAGCTACATTGTGAAAGGATTTAAAAGTAATAAAAACAGAAGCTAAACAAATAAAGTAAGAAACCTAATTAGAAGCAAACCTTTCTCATATCATTAAAAGCAAATGGTCTAATCGTATCTATTAAAAGATGTATAGATAGTATCATGCAAGAAACTTCATGTATGCTACATAAAAGACAGAGATAAAGCAAAGAGATTCAGAATGGTTGGGAATAAAAAGATGGGCAAATGCGTAGCAACTACATATAAACAAGAAGAAATCAGGAATGTGATCATAATCACAGATTCAGGTTAGTTCAGCACCAAAAATATTAACTAAAACATATAAATGGCACGATATAATACCAAAGGGTACAATCTACAAAGAAGTCCTTAAATCAACATGTATTAGCAAATAACATTCCTAAAGCCAAAACTACATGTGATACAATAATAAACAGAGCCATATGATCAGATATAGACTTACTGTACTTTAATCCATAATATATCAAAAGTACAAAATACAAATAAGTATGGTAGTTCCAATAAACACATATCAAACCCTATAACCTGAAAATAGAGAATGTCTCTATTGTAGGGATCAAATGAATAGTCATTTAAAAAGGCATATTTTAGGTCAAAGGAAACATAAAAAAATTTCAAAAAAGTTGAAGCAGCACTGAACCCAGTGCAGCATAACAAAATCAGAAAACAAAAATCGCCTATAGGGGGTAAAAATGAGGGACATCTGTAATACTATCAACAATAAATAAAAATAAACAATCACCCACAACCCAGAAACTCTTTCTCAAACAACTCTTAGGTCAAAGGAGAATATTCAGAAATCAAATTACAAATGTCTAAAAACTGACAATAAAAACCCTATATATAAGAACTGTGTGATTTAGGTAAAGAAGCAGTCATTACTGAAGTCATATTTAAATACTCAGATTAATAAACAAAAAAAATTAAAATAAATTAATTGAGCATCCAGCTCATGAAATTAGAAACATATTAATAAAATAAACACAATGAATCAGAAGATGAGTACATATTAGAGCAAAAGTTAGTAAATTAGAATACAGAATATATGGAGATCTAAGAAATAAATCCAAAAGATGGTCTTTAAGAATAATGCAACAACACTCCCACATATAGTAAAATAGATAAACTTAATATAATCCGGAAAGGAGGGGACTTAAAAAAAGAAAATAAGAAATAATTATAGGTACAGAGGAAAATTAAGTAATCATATCAAATGACTTTGATCAACAACTTTGCAAATTAATTTGAAAATTTGGTTGTATGGACAACTTTCTAGGAAAGTGTAACTTATGAAAACTGGCTTCAAAAGAGAGGGAAAATCTAAACTAATCAATCACTATAGAAGAAATTTGTTAAATAGCTTTATCTCCCCACCCCTAAAAACAACAACAACAACAAAAAACCAAAACAAAACAAACCAAAAAAAACTACTCCAAGGCTTATTGGATTCACAGAAGTTCTAATAAGCCTTTAAAAAATAGTTAATTCTCATGCTATTTTAAATTGTTTCAGACCATTGAGAAGAGAAAAAGCTTCCATTTTTTAAAAAATGTAGTAACAAAAACACTGATTCAAAATGCCAAAAAAAAGAGGTTGCACAGAAAAAAAAAGAAAAAACCCTACAAACTACAATTAGATTTATGAACATAAATAAAAGAATACCATAGATAGCATTTTTATGGAGAACCAGCAAGCATATTAAAAATAATATACTATGACCAAGCATGGTTTATTTTAGGAATGCAAGATTGGTTCTTTATTTGGAAATCTATTATTATAATTCACTATATCAAATCTAAGAAGAAAAATTATAATTATTGCCAAACATGCTAAAATCAGAGTATGATGAACTTAAATATATATTATTGAGAAACACTCTTAATAAAATAGAAATATATGGAAAGTATAATAATATAGCCTTCTATCTTCCATCTTTACCCCTCTCTCCTGATTGTCTATTCTTCACATGTTGACCACAGTGATGGTTTATAAATGGAAGCAAAATCACATTATCCCTCTGTTGAAGACCCGCTAATGTTTCTTCATTTCATGCAGAGTAAAAACCATCATCACAATTGCCGTGGGCTAGCCATGATTTGCAATGATGCCTCTATGGTATAGTCTCCTGTCACTTTCTGTCTTGCACACAACTCAAGCTATACCGGCTTCTCTCTTGGACATACCAGGCACACTTATGTTTCAGATCCTTAGCACCTGCCTTTCCTCTGCCTGGGAAATTCTTAGCTCACATAACTGTATAGTTATAGATTTCAGAGAGGAAGGGAGGAGAGAGACGGAAACATCAGTGATGAGAGAGAATCATTGATCGGCTGCCTCCTGCATGTCCCACAATGGGGATCAAGCTCACAACTCAGGCATGTGCCCTGACCAGGAATCGAACCATGACTTCCTGGTTCATAGGTTGATGCTCAACCACTGAGCTATGCTAGTCAGGCCAGATCTGAACTCTTTACTAACTGGGGCAAATCAATGACAAGCCAGAACTTTCGTTTGATCTACTAAGGAAGCAGGCTCCCATACCGGTCAAGTGTTGAAGTAGAAGTAGACAGGGGTCACTATGTGCACCTGAGAATATACTCAAGCACAGTGAAAAATGAGTCTTTGTAAAAATATTTGAGACGTAGATCAAGCCCTGCCTGAAGGCAGCCGGGTTTATTCATGGACTTCTTAGCTCATATTAGCTAACAGATTTCCTTTTTCCTCTTGTCAGCTTGAGTAAAGTTATATGTTACTCATAACTGAGGAGTCTTGACAGATAATGTAGCCATTATTTTCCTGACCCATAAACTGTACAATACTGAAATATTGAGAAACTAGAAATCTTGACCAACCTCACAATGATAGAGTTGTTGAAACCAAAATTTGAAATGTGATTATCTAACTCCAAAGCCCTCATTCTTCCTATAACATCTTGATACTGAGGTATCAGGTACCACTGAGGAAAGACAACGAATGAGAGAGAAAAAGACAGAGAGGGAGAGGGAGAGATATAGGGTGAAGAGATTATACTGTTGGCCAACATCACATAAGAGAAAAAAATCAATAACTAAAGGGGCAAAACTTCTCTGAACAAAGCTGATACAATGAAATAGTTATACAATGTCAAAGACCCAAGGCTATTTCATGCACCCAACAAAACTTTCACTGCTGAATGAATTTAAACCACCTTTTAGGTTTTATTGCTTCAAGTATTACAAAGAGTAGTACATATGTCTTTTTTTTTCTCCCTTGACCTTCCCCTGGACTCCCCTACACCCCAATGTCTTGTGTCCTTTGGTTATGCTTATGTGCATGCATACAAGTCCTTCGGTTGATCTCTTCCCCCACCCCC
>NW_005370777.1:2843956-2871102 GCF_000412655.1 Myotis brandtii
TTTTTTTAACAATCCTTTGTATTTCTGTGGGGTCTGTTGTTATTTCTCCTCTTTCATTTCTGATTTTGTTTATTTGGGTCCTGTTTCTGTTCTTCTTGGTGAGCCTGGCTAGAGGTTCATCAATCTTGTTTATCCTTTTAGGTTTCCTCTTATAGAATGTGACTAAAGACTTGAATATCAGGAAATTAGTAAGGTTTTATTAACTATTTCCTTCACATTTTCCCTAAGCCCCTGAAGAATAGGAACATAAGTGTCAAACTAATAAAATATATTTAGTAATTTAAGTTTTGACTTATTCTTTACAGCCAGTATCTCTTTTCAATTTTCTAAAGGAGAAAGAAATTGAACCAAAACCTTGCCCCAGGATGGCAAATTGCAGGTGGCATCAAAGGAACTAAAACCAAGAGGAAAGTTCCATTCATCAGCTTCCTGCTGGCCAACAATATCTTCTGATAAGAGCTTGCGGAAAATCATTGTACAACATGAGCATCCACCTTTTTCATACTGCTTTCCCTGGTGGCAATAAAATTGATTTTTGAAACATATTCTTAGGGCTTTGTATACTATGAAGTGCTAGACAAACATAGGTGAAATAATAACTGCTCTCATTATTAGAAAAATGTAGTTTAGAGCAATGATTCTCTACTAAGGAGTGATTTTGCCCTCCAGGAGACATGTGGCAATGTCTGGAGACATCTTTGCTTGTCATAATTGGGGAGGGGAGCAGAGGGTGGTTCCATTGGCAGCTAGTGGATAGAGGCGAGGGATGCTGCTAAACATCCTACAAATGTACAGGACAATCTCCCACAAAGAATTTTCAACCCCAAAAGTCAATAGTGTTGAAAAATCCAGATTTAGAGGAAGTGCAGTTGTTATTTTATGTGGCCATAGGGATACGATGCTGTTAGGGTCATCGAAGGTGGAATTCAGGAGGCCAAATGGTAAGGGATTATAAATTTATTCGATCATCTGCACACCCGGTGGCTGAGCCCCAAAATAGCACCAGCCCCCAGTGATGGGAGTCAGAGATTTTTAAAGGACTTTTGACCGGCTTTTTCTGGGCAGAGAATTCTCTGTGCAGGTCCGGAGGGGAGAGATAATGGTTTTACCATGTGGAATGTGGTCTTAGAAAGTAAAATGTGGTCTCAGCAAAAGGGAATGTCTATTGCAAAATGGTCTGGAAGTCGGGGGAGGGGTATCGATTCAATTGCTCCATCAAACCTAACAGATGTCATTTTGTGTGTGTGCGCGCGTGCGTGTGCGCGCGTGCGTGCGCGCGTGTGCGTGTGCGTGTGTGTGTGTGTGTGTATGTGTGTGTGTGTGTGAAAGGCGGGGTGTGCTTGTAGAGTGAATGCATTCTCTTCCATCACCCCTGCATCTGCATCTACTGGTCATCCAGATTTCTGTGACTGAACCTTGTCCTCATCAGTGTGTCTGAGGTAAGCATTTTACCAATCAAGTTATCATCACCCAATGACAATTTCAGGTTGCCCTTAGGGAAGGAACAAGCAGATGTTTATGTGGAAAAAATGGTTTCAGTAGTACATATAAAATTAGCTTCAAATTTGAGTCATTAGAATATCTCCAGGTGGGCTTTTTAGTTGCTGCAGTTTGGGGTAGCCTCTTATCTTCATTTTGGGAACGCCAATTAAGCTTTTGTTCGATCCCCAATTTCAGCACCTGTTCATCTGACAAGGATGGAAATGACTATTTCTGTAAGCCTACGTTGCTATGTACTAATTTCCTAAGCCTTTCTGTCTTCCCATGCATTATGTCTTCACTTATCACCATTAATAGGTAAATAATCTTCCAACCACCTGTGGCCATACTTCAACACACCTTGAGAGTCTCTTAGAAAATGCATTTTAAATAAACTCATTAGAGCAATACATATAATCAAATAACAGACTGAAAGGAAACAAATCCTACATAAAGAATGAGTCCCCTGGCAAGAATTTCATCCTTTTACAAACCTGAAAGGTCCTTCCTATGGAAGTGGAGGGTGATGGCATGAAAACTTGTCACCCTTGCTGTCCCCCACTCTAACTTCACTGAGGGAGACGGTCATCGCAAAGATAAATTAGGGAATATTAATTCCTTCCTAGTCAAATCTGCATGTCTTGGCATAGTTCTCTATTTTAGCGATAAACATAATTCAGACTTACTGCTTAAAAAAATCAACTATTTAGAAGATTGAGTGAAAAAAAATAAAAATTCCTTTTACCCAGTTCTTGTAGTTATTTCTCTTTAGAAGAGATTACTGTAGTTTATTTTGAATCCTTTAATATCAATTTTATATTCCTTCATTCAACAAATATTTATTGAGTACATACTACGTATTTGGCTGCTGGGGTTATTACAGTGAACAGAAGACATGATCCTTGCTTTAGTTACTTTATATTTTAGTGAAAGAAGGAAATAGAGAAAAGCAAAAACTTCAGACTAAAATATAAACAAAAAATTATAAACGATCATCAGCCCAAGAAAGGCAACAAACCCAGGGCTGGAATAGAGAACAGAGAGGGTACCTGCATGAGGTAAAGGGATCAGAAAAGACTCTCAGAGAAACGAAAACCTTAAGGATAAGAAAAGGACATGAAGAACAGGAGGAAAGTTGTATAACTTGCTTTTTTCACTTAATATGTAATAGTTATTTATCCTTGTTAATTCATAAAGACTTATTTTTTCTTTTAATTAATAACCACTGAGAACTGTCTATGTGCCAGTCTTGCTCCTGAAGGATGAAATAATGAGTGGTATCTTTGCCTTCATTGGACTTACAATCTAATGGAAGAGTTTTGATACATCCGATTCATTTCAATGGCCATACAATATTCCACAGAGTAATGCATTAATTTTTATTTAGTTATGCCCCTATGGATGGACATTTTGGTGGTTTCCAGTTGCACACTATTACAATCAATGTTTCTGGAAACATCTTTGCTCATATATGACTGTGTGCATTTTTGTAGTATACTTTCTAATATTAAGTGTTTACTATGTGACAGCACAATTATTAAAGTGTCATTCATAGAATCCTCACAATCACGTGTTAAAGTATATGCAGTTCTTATCCTCATTTTATAAATGCAGAGACCATACCACAGATATCTGAGAAACTTATCAATGACTGGAGTATGATAGGTACTTGGCATTGCTTATAACTGTTTTTGTCTCCCAAATAAGTCTACTCCTCAACTATCTTTGACAGTCAAGTTTCTCAATATTATGGGGAAAGGCTTCCAATAGTGCTAGATTGAAATCTAAAATAGGATATAAAAATGAGGACAGGAACACAAATATACAGACTGAAAGAGAGAATAGATATTGTATAATGTTAACATTGCATCTTTTAAAAAGATAAAAAGAAGATACACCAAATGTTCATGGTTAGTTAATATTAGGGCTAGTTCTAATTTCTAAGTGAGATTATGAGTTATGTTTTTATTACTCTGGAAAAAATTTTCCAAATTTTCTACAATGAGCATAAATTACTTTTATGATTACCAAAGGTAAAAGATGCATAGCCCTAGCCAGGTGTTTCCATTGGTTAGAACAGTTTTCTGACATGCCAAGTTTTCTAGTTTGATCACTGGTCAGGGCACATATAAGAAGCAATCAATGAATGCCTAATAAATGGAACAACAAATTGTGCTCTCTCTCTCTTTCTCTCTCTCAAATACAATGAATAAGATCACATGCAGTCATTCATTTAAAAAAAAATTAAAAGATGCATATTTGCCTTGTAAATATGGGGCAGAGGTGGGAGTTAGGGGAGTGAGCATAGGTCTTCTTCCAACTCCAGGTATAGGCCCTGATAGTTTAACCTAGTCATTTTTAATTGTAGTTAAACCCAGATCCCTAGCTACTTGTCCAATATATCTGGTTCTAAGCAATCAACCTGTGGTGTAATTCTGGTGAGACGTATTGGTCCAATGTAAACATGAGGGGAGTTTTCTGGGGACTTCTGGAAAACAAGGTAATCTGTTCATCTGAGAGCCCGAATTTTCTTTTCTTATCTGGTTGGTACAATATCCTATATAATAAAGAGGTAATATGTAAATTAACCTTCATGCCCTCACAAGATGGCTGCCTACGACCAGGCCAGCAGGGGGGTTAGTGAGGGATGACCAAACTGCAGATTTAGGCCCGATCCCCGGCAGTCAGACATCCCCCAAGGGGTCCTGGAGTGGAGAGGGTGCAGGCTGGGCTGAGGGGACTCTCCCCCGCACCCCCTTGCATGAATTTCATGCACCAGGCCTCTGGTATAGATATAAAACCTAAACATGCCAGAGTATTCTGCCACCATGGAAGAAGTCAGCCTCAGGATGAAGCTGTCAATAAGGAAAGATGGGAAGAAAATAAAGACCTCTATGATTTCAATGAATTGCTAAATTAAACCAACCTTGAAACCTGGCAGGTCTTTAGACTTTCTGATTACAGAAGCCAATAGATGTTCTTTATCATTAAAGCCATCTTACATTTTCTGTTACTTATACTATAGAGTAAGACATGTGGGTATACCAATGTACATTAATTTACATAAATATAAAGAGACTCCTTGTCATTAGTACCGCACATTTTTAAGTAAATTATCTCTTAAGAGTAACTTCCCTATTGATTGATTTTTGTCCTCCATATTTTCTTTTTAAAAAATAAATAGGTATTGGATGAAACAATCTCTATACTTATATACCAGATCTAAAACTCTATACTTTTTTGAAAAATCAAACTACTATTACATGAAATTTTTTAAATTTCAGATGTTTCAAACTTAAGCTTCAGTTTTTTTTCTACTTGCTTTAAAATAAAGTCCTCCAATTTAGAAAAAATTATTCTGCCAGTTCTGGCTTTATGCACATTTATGGTCTTCAAAAGTGGATAGAATAAACTACAATTCTAGTAAGAGGGATGGAAAATACAGACAAAGCTCATTAGACTTGTCAGACATTTGATAAATAATTATAAACCAACTGTGGTAAGATGTATGCATAAAGCAAAGCTTTGATCTCTTTGAAAGCAACTGTTCCTGCAACAATTTAAAATTTTAATCACATGCAATGTATCTTGCAGTATAGAACACAGAAATGTTCTTTCAATTCTGCCTGAATCTGGATATTTTCCACATGATTGTTGGTTAAGAAGCAGATTCTACTCTATATCACATTTAAATAATGGGCTAAATAGTTAGCATATAATTTGGGGGCTAATCAGCAAAATGTTTATCATACACTAAATGTAATCTTTCCCACATTAACACTGTTGTTAGACTGTAGAAAAATTAACCACGCCAAAGAAATAAACTCATTAGCTTTTAATGATTGTAACAGACAGATACCATAGCTTTAAATTGCTTTTCAAAGTCTGGTTTCTATTATAATCAATGCTCTAACCAAACATTCATCATTATGAAGACAAATCCTGTAAGTCATACACATATTTCTGTCTCCCTATGAAAGACATTGAGTTAGAAAGGAGAGAGATGATCCAACCTCCAGGAAACAGCTGGTCTCCTTAGATAAGGAAATCATTGAACTGGCTTTTAATATTGTAAAAAAAAAAAAGGAGCGAGAAAGGAAAAAAGGGAGACTGTAGGAGCCCACAACAAAAATCTGAACTATCTGGATGAGACAACACAATTTATGATTCCCAAAACATAACAATTTTTCACATTTCTTGATAGTGACTTTAAACTGTAGGTTATGTTTCCTCCCACATCAAAATTGCCAGCTTTCTCATTGATGGCAAAATAAAGCGTCCAGAGAAAACAGGGAGGCATGAAAGGGTTAAAAGAGAACAGTGAAATCCTGGGACATAATGAAGCTGCAAGACCTGACAAGCCACTCATGAAAAACACAAATAGCAGTAAAAGCTTGAAGAAAGCTAAATGCCCAGGAAAATGCTTTATTTCCCTCTTAAACTAATAGGTCCCTGTTGCACAGTGATTTAATACTGACAGATCCATGATGTTATCAGATCATATGCAAATTTTCCAGGGTAATCAATGATAGAGCCCTATTTGCCTGAATTTCAAAAGTTTTAGAAATGAACATATATTTTATTGTAGTTATCAGGAATGTTCCCCTTTTAAGAAACAGATGTAAATCAGATTCCCCTTTTCCTAGCTTCCTCAGCAAAAGTCTCCACTGGAATCTTCATAATGTCAACATTAAAAGAAAATTTCATATTATCTCTTCCATAGGGAACTAAAGGTTGTCCTAAGAAATGAAAATGTGCGCTAATGAAATGAAATTCATTTCAAGTGGCTTGGCTCTGTTTAAAAAATTATTTCGTTGTTCAATCTCTTTTTTGCAGAATTGGAGAATTTAAAAGTGACTTATCTTTCCTAAATCTATAAAATACTTGGAGACTCTGAGAAGGGAAGTGTCCACTGTGTATTAGAAAAAAAGATACTTAGAAACTGAAAATTAGCCCATTCATGGCTCCTCACTCTGCACAGACACCCAGGTATCAGTAGTAAAGAGAGCAGTTGCTTACCTTGTATGTTATACTATTCATTCTCAGTATACATTTTGTTTTCTTACAAATAAAAGTGATTTTAGGAAATATACTTTTAGGATTACAGGAGCCAATTGCTAATTTTCAATTCATACAACTCCTGCATGGAGGCATTCATCGGCATAGATAATACAAACCTGCAGAAAGTCCCCAAATCCTAGTTTTGGGGAATTAAAAGGTATTACATGATTTAAAAATATATATTTAGCTTTCTAATTATATTTACCCTGTTCTGATATTAAAATAGGTTTGCTTTTCCCAGCCACACATCAATGGCAACCTCTGAACATTTAAATGATGAAGAAAACCTCCCTGGATTAAAAAAGAAAAGAAATACAAAATGGCTAATACCAATTTTTACAGAGAATTTTAAACATTCAAATTATCATTATATATTATTGAAAAACCCATATAACATTAGAATGTATTATTAGTGATAAAGTAGTAATAAAATCATCCATAATCCTGCCATGCAAACACAATTACTATTATTTTCATTGAAAATTACATAGTGCCTTCCATATGCATTCTTAATTCATATACTTACTTTAAAAAAAAAAAGAAAAAGAGAAATCATACATGGAGCATAAAGAAAGCTAGAGAGGATAATAAGGAGATGAAAGAATAGCAAAGGGGACAAAGATGATGAAAACTGGAGGTAGAAAAGGAAAGGGATAGGGCAGAAAAAAAAACACCTCAGGAGACTGGATGGAAAGAAGAGAGGGCAAGGAATGGACAAGTCAGTATAGACAAAATTAGGGGAAAGTTTTAGAAACAAGGTTCAAGTGAGATCTCCATTTTAAAAAAGCTGTAACAAGCTTCTTTTGGACATTACAAAAATGTCTTTAAAAACGAAGTCTGGTATGTGGGCTTTTATCTTTCTACTCCACTGTCTCAGCACATGGCTTCAATCTCAAGGTCATGATATCATGGGATTAGACCAACTTTCACATCCAAGTTGCACGTCTGAAGGAGGACAAGCAGAGGGACAGGATGAGATGCCTCTCAGTGGGATCAGCTCCCTTTAAAAAGTCTTTCTGGGATTCCCCCAACACTTCTTGTATCCCATTGGCCAGAGCTTGGTCATTAAGGCCAAATGTAGCTGCTAAGCAGACTGGGAGATGTAGTCTAAAATTGGGAGCAATGTGAGTAGCTGACATTGGGGTAATTTAACCAAACAGGAAGGGAGATTGGGAAAGTGTAGTTGCACTGCAAATTCTTTAGTTAGCATAGTTTATTATCTGCACTAGAAAACAGTAATCTGGACCCAGATTATCTCTGATGAAATTCCAGCTCAGTCCCATCTGAGCTGTGTGAACTTATGCAAAATTCTATGTTCAATTGGTATAAGGACTAAGTGAATCAATATATGTAAAGCATTTGGAACTGTGCCCGGCACACAGTAAATATTCAAGATAATGCCAATTAGTAATAGTCTATTCTATATAATAAAAGGCTAATATGCAAATCGACTGAACAATGGAACAACCAGTTGCTATGACATGCACTGATCACCAGGTGGCAGACACTTAACATAGGAGCTGCCCCCTGGTGGTCAGTGGGCTCCCATAGGGGGAGTGCCACTCAGCCAGAAGCCGGGCTCATGGCTGGCAAGGGCAGCTGCTGCAGTGGTGGGAGCCTCTCCCACCTCCGTAGCAGCACTAAGTTCCCCTCAGCAGACATCCCCTGAGGGGTCCCATAGGAGCTGACCCCTGATGGTCAGTGCGCTCCCATAGGGGGAGTGCCACTCAGCCAGAAGCCGGGCTCATGGCTGGCAAGGGCAGCTGCTGCAGTGGTGGGAGCCTCTCCCACCTCCGTAGCAGCACTAAGTTCCCCTCAGCAGACATCCCCTGAGGGGTCCCAGACTGTGAGAGGGTGCAGGCCAGACTGAGGACCCCCACCACCACCCAGTGCACAAATGTTGTGCACTGGGCCTCTAGTTTTCTCAAATTAGTTTACTCTAAAAGGAATGGTTTGGTGCCTAAAATATGTATGGATAAGTAAGTTCTATTTTAGAAAGTTTCTTTAGGATCATAGCTATGTTGGCCCATTTGGTAAGAATACTCTAAAAATCCCTTGACATCAAAATTTGTCAGGTTTTTAAATTCCTTCTGGTGGTAACATTTTGTGACTTGGTGATTGCTTTATCTTTGTTATTTAAGAGATTAGGTAGGACTGCATTACTCCTAAATTCCTGAAGGATATGTAACATTTGAAAATTACATTTATTTCATGTGTTTTTTTCAAATGTCAAATGCACTTTTTTGTAATCGAGTTTGGGTCTAGTGGGAATAACACTTGTAAAGAAGAGAGAACAAGAGAGAGAGGAGAAAGAGAGAGAGAGACTCCTTCAAAAATAAAAGAACAACCACTGTTAACAACTCCTAAACTATTCCTAAGAACCTGTGAGTCACTTTCCCAGATAGTGATAGGTTGAGGTTATTACCTTTTTGGCCCCTGGTTGGTCACCTCCATCCTTATATAAGGAAGCAGAGAAAATGCTAGGGATTTGCTGATTGCCTTTATCTACCCTCAGTTTGGTGAGGTCCTACATTAGTCCCATTTCAACCACAGAAAGCAGAAAATTCAGGAAGATGAGATGAGACTGAGCAATAAAGGTGGAGAGCAGATAATCCCATGCAGCCTCTTCAAATACATCTGACCCACTTAGAACTTTGTGGATATAATTAACTTCTACAAATGGATATGAAAGGAATTGAGCTGCCTAAGAGAGGGCAACCTCATATCTGACAGGATAAGAATTCCATCTTTTCTGAGGGCCTGGAGAGAACACATCGTTTTAGTCAGACTGTGAAAGGACAGATTAATCTTTCTATTTTCAGAACTGGTTGTTCAATCCCTTCAGTGGGTACTGATATCATGTGTTGACATGCACGGAGGGTTAATTTTGGGAGGACAGAATATCGTATTGTTTTGGCTCAAGGAAGATAATTTAATTGTTCTTTATAGAAACACCTGATGCACACTAGCTGAAGGATGCACTTTTAAGTTTTTCTCCTGGAAGAAAAATCAGGCCCAGAAGCTGAAGAGCAGGTTTCCTGTAGGTCTGCAAAACTAAGGGCACAAGAAATACTGTTTTGGGGACAGAAAATACTGAGCATACTTTCTAATCAAATCTCCAGGGGAAAGAATTCCATTGATTAGGAAGCATGAGTGCATAATGGTCTCACATATTTAATAGGCTCCTATTGAAGAGCCTAACTCCTCACCAGCTCCCTCAGTCTTCCTTTTCTCCTCTTCTCCTGCTTATCTGCTCCCTTCCACACACCCCTATTCCTATTTGTAATGTATTTAAATTAGTTTAGTGTTTTTTTGTTTTTACTTTCCTACCAATGTAGGCTCTGAGGTTCTGACGCTCTACCCCTATGGTATGTATCGAGTTAATTTTCTTCCCCAGCCTAGAAATGTTTAGCAAATTACCAAACCCATCCCGAATCTGCAATTTATTTCTCTTCTCTTCATATTATTCCTCTTTCCAACTTAGTTCTTAAATGTCTGTGCTGAACCATTGTGTTCCAACCAGAGAGCAAACTGGAATAAGGCCATTTACTTTGTATGAGACTATTTGCAGTGACTTTTTTCACTTAAGCCCGAAGAACTTTGCTTAATATTTTGCTTGAAATATGAGATTTCTGCAGTCAATTTTGGCTAAGGACATAATGTGTATTCTAGAACACAATGCATATGCTGTTATCTGAGGAAAGAAATAACTTTGACAAATAAAAAAACCTTAATTTTAGGAAGAACTACTAGCCAATGGAACCATTCAGTTAAGGACTGCAAACAAGTAATTTTAGTTGTGGGCGCTGCAGACAATGAGCTGCTTCTCTTTTGCTTATCACTGGAAATGGCCAGACCATTATGGATCTCGGTAGTAACTAATGGTCTAAGACAACGGAGTTTGGCAAATGAGTATTTTATAGCTCAGTGACTCTTTGAATGCAGGCTAGACCATTCAGGTATTTAAGTGTTATCCACGGCCTCTTAAATTGAACAAATGGGTCTATAATAATTAAAATACTGTAAACACCGGTGACACACTTCCTGAGTTTTCAAAGACATTCTTTTTATTCCTAAGGGAAGGAAATGAGGTGTCGCCTTGTTAGGAAGGCACTATTTACATGGAGAAGCATCTTGTCAAACTGGTGGAAGGGGCTCATTTGTAAATCCATACATAGCCCCTCTGTAGCCCTCCCTCTGCAGTTCCCAGGGAGTTTCCATGAAGGGGGCAGTGAAGGCCACAGCAGCTGAGCTCACGCTAACACCCCTTTCTAGGGCTTTCCAGCTCAATGAGCAGCCCTTTCACTTCCTGAGTCAGACTTCGCCAACATGTCACACTCTGCAAGATCTCAACCCATCAGGGAAATAAAACATAGCTTCTATTTTTAAAATGTTTCTGGACATTCTGCATATTGGAATGTCTTCCTTCTTTTCACCTTTGGGCTGATATCCCCTTTTCTCAAGAGAAAATGCTATTACAGTCTTTTCTAGAGAAAGAAGGTGCAAAAGAAGCTATCTTGATTATATAACTATTTTAACTGGGCAGCAAATAGCCATCAAAGGGAATTTTCTATTGCTTTTAAAGCATTGAAAGACAATGGCTATATTATTAATTATAGCTCTGAAAAATGTTTGTTGACCTTCTGCTAAAGGTATATGAGAACACTGAGCCAAAGTATAAGAAAATGGCACTGAAAGAAGGTCAGGCAGGGAGGTCGGGCGGTACCATGTTGAAGTTTAATTAGTTGTACCTCTGAGGTCTGAGAGAAACTACCTGAGCAACTACAATAAATTGGCTTGCAGGAACTAGAAAAAAATATCCTTACAGGGACACTTTTAAGAAAAATCTGACCTAAAAAATGCAGTTGAATTTTGATTGACTGTTTGGGGAATGTCATCTCCTAAAGGATAAGATTTGTGTCCTTTTCCATTAATTACAGAGTGCATCCAGCTCAGGGCACTTACCAGATAAAGGTTCAAGCCATTCATAGAATAACCAGACTGGAGGAAGTTTAAGAGGCCACAGCCGAAAGTCCCTTGACTATAAGAAGTACCCAATTCAAAAACTTACATATTTTAAAAGATAAATTCTTATCTTTATTTAAAAAAAAACCAGAATAAGACATTATAAATATTTTCTTAAAGGCCAGAAGGTTGTCCCAATATTTCACTAGAATTTTTCTTAACCTGTCGAATACAAAAACAGAGAACAGCTGCTTAAAATCATTAAAATAGAGCCCTTGCTTCTTTCTAGTGAAGATGGTGATTAAGATCTTTCTCAACCCAGGGTTCTCAACCTGGGGAGGAAAACCTAGTTATTTAACATTTCTTCACCAGACTGTTCCCCAAATCATTAATAACATTTTAAAAATGATCCCTTGGAGATCTTCTCCACACTCGCCTCAACATTCTTCCATGATAATATTTATGCTTTTAAAAGATTTGCCTTTTAATAGCCTCCCCCTATTATTTTAAGCAGAACCCTTTATTCTCAAGAACCACTCTTCTGGGGACCTCCAGTCAAGATGGCGGGTAGGTAAATGTAGTACTCGCCTCCTGTCACAACCACATCAAAATTACAACTAAGCTATAGAACAATCATCATTCAGAACCATCTGAAATCTGGCTGAATGCAAGTCCTACAACTAGGGAATGAAAGAACAAGCCACATCAAGTAGGTAGGAGAGGTGGACACAGGAAAGGGGTTAGACCCACACCCACGTATGGCAGATAAAAATTGGGAGGAATATTTTGGCTGCAGAGGTACCCCCCTGAGGAGTGAGGGGTCCCAGTATGACACCAGACTCCTCAGCCCAGGATTCCAGCACCAGGAAGAGAAGTTGACATAACTTCTGGCTGCAAAAGACTATGGGGATTGAGGATAAGTAAGATAGAGGGCTGCTGGAGTCCCAGGCATTCCTCATAGAGGAACCTTGCACGAACTTACTCAGGCTCACTCCCTCTGAGCTCCAGCACTGCGGCAGCAGCTTGAATGGTACCAGAGATTTACAGATGACATTAAACCAATATTTTAAGTGAAATATAATAATTTTCAAATATTGGCATCTACCCCACCAGTGTACTCAGTGGTTGAGTGTCAACCTATAAATCAGGAGGTCACAGTTCAATTCCCTCGTCAGGGCACATGGCCAGGTTGCGGACTCGATTCCCAGTGGAGGATGTGTAGGAGGCAGCCAATCAATGATTCTCTCTCACCATTGATGTTTCTCTCTCTCTCTCTTCCTTCCTCTCTGAAATCAGTAAAAATATGTTTGTTTGTAAAAAAAGGAACTGAACAAAATGGAGACAAGTAATCTACTAGCTGCAGAGTTCAAAACACTGGTTATAATGATGCTCAATGAACTTAGCAAGAACTTCAACAGCATAAAAAAGGACTAATCAGAAATGAAGGATACACTAACTAAAGTGAAGGATAATTTAATAATTTACAGGTAATCAACAGTAGAGTAAATGAAGGCAAGAATCAAAACAGTGACTTTGAATATAAGGAATCAAAAAAAACATCCAATCTGAACAGCAAAAAGAAAAACAAAAACCCCAATATGAGGATAATGTAAGGAGCCTCTGGGACAACTTTAAGTGTACCAACATTTGCATCATGAGGATACCAGAAAGAGAAAAGAGAGGGCAAGAAATTGAAAATCTATTTGAATAAATAATGACAGAAAACTTCCCTAACTTGCTGAAGGAAATACACATACAAGTCTAGGAAATGCAGAGAGTCCCAAACAAGATGAACCCAAAGAGGTCCACATCACGACACATCATTATTACAATGCAAAAGTTTAAAGACAAAGAGAGAATCTTAAAAGCAGCAAGAGAAAATCAGCTAGTTACCTGCAAAGGAGCTCCCATAGACTGTCAGCTGATTTATCAACAGAAACTTTGCAGGCCAGAAGGCTTTGGCAAAAAATATTCAAAGTGATAAAAAGCAAAGACTTACAACCAAGATTACCCAGCAATGCTATAATTTAGAATCAAAGGACAGATAAAGAGCTTTCCAGACAAAGAAGAAGAAGAAGAAGAAGAAGAAGAAGAAGAAGAAGAAGAAGAAGAAGAAGAAGAAGAAGAAGAAGAAGAAGAGGAAGAGGAGGAGGAGGAAGGAGAAGAAACAATACAATGGCAATAAATACATATTCATCAAAAATAAAATCTAAAAAATAAAATAAACAAACAAGTAGAACAGAAACAGATTCATTTGGATGGTTGCCAGATGGGTAGGGGTTTGGAGGATGGATGAAAAAGATGAAGTGATTAAGAAGTACAAATTTGTTGCTATAGAATATTCATGGGGATGTAAAGTACAGCATAGGAAATATAGTCAATAATATTCTAATAACTATGTATGGTGTCAAATGATTTCAAGATTTATCAGGATGATCACCTGAAACTAATATATTAATGTATGTCAAGTATATCAGAAAAATAAAGAAATATAGTATACTATAGACTGACCAACTGTCCTTGTTTACTGGAGTTTAAAGTGCTAAAACCAGGAAAATTCCAAGCAAACCAGGATGAGTTGGTCATCCTACACATAGAAATCTAGCCTGCTCTGATTGCTGTGGGAGAGCAAGAGTCAAAGGGCCCTATAACCCTCCCCCGACTCTCATTGCCTGAACCACTTTGATGGGCTCCAAAGAACTCAGACTGAAAATCACACTCTAAAAAGTATCTAGAAGAGTGCTAAGGACAGAGCAATTTTTCAGCGGCAGCAGCAGCAGCAGCAGCAGCAGCACTGACATATGGGGCAGGATAATTTTTGTTGTGGAGAGGTGTCCTGTGCACTGTAGGTTGTTTTATAATGTCCTTGACCTCAGTCCTCTAGATGCCAGAAGTATCCTCCCAGTTGAGACAACCTACATCAAATACTCTCTCCCTGATGAGAACCACTGGTTAGAGATAATCCTTTCAACCTTTCCAGATTGCAAACCACTAGGTGGGACATAAAATCAATTTAGTGGGTCACACCATCATCAAAATACAAAATAAATAAGCAAGATAAAGACAAATAAAATAGGGTAGAATAGGATAAAATAGAATAGCCTGGAATGAAAAGGAATAGAGTAGAGTAGTATGATAGAAAAGAGAAGAGAAGGGGAGAGTGGAGGAGGAGAGAGTTAAATAAAATACAAATATAGTCTCACATGTAGTAAAGGCATTATTTTGTTAAACATTTGTTCCAGATTTATACATATACTAGGGGCCCAGTGCACAAATTTGTGCACCTTGAAAGGAACTGTGGGCTTTGAGGCTGCAGTGGGCACAGGAGTGGGTCTCGGCCCATCCTCCATGCCCCCACCTGGTCCCTCTCCCCACGCCCCTCGGTCCCCTGTCTGCCAGCAGCTCCACTCTCGCTGCTGCCACTCCTACATGCTGACAGTGCCAGCCATGCTCGCACCCGCTGATGGCACTGAGCAATCAGGACCAGCACCAGGCACTGGCAGCGGGTGTGAGTGATGGCTCCAATGCTGACTGTGGGTGCAAGCGGGGCTGGTGCTGGCGACAGGACAGGTGAGAGTGCCCGGCAGGACTGCGGCATGCAGGAGCAAAAAATTTTCAGTAACCAATGGAGGCTTTCCCTGATGACAGCGACTGGCGCCCTGCCTTGGTCTGGCGCCCTCGCTCACCTGCTCCACCATCCCATCAAGGCCAATGCCCACCATGTTCTGTGAACACCCCCTGGTGGTCAGCACACGTCATAGCAACCAGTTGTTCAGTTGTTTGGTTGTTCCGCCATTCGGTCTATTTGCATATTAGGATTTTATATATATAAGGTGTGTGTGCATATGCTAGATCACAATGTAAAATTATTTTATACTATGTCATAATCAAAAAGTTTGAAAACCCTTATCCTAGGCTCTTTCTATCCTATATGCACATATTAATCCTGCATGCTCTACTCTCAACCTGCTCCTGATACCTATTTGTCACTCTTTTGCCAAATCAATTTCATCAATTCACAATGTTTGAATCATTCTACATGAATTACCTGTGAAACTTCTCCGTTTGCATGTGTCCACTTCTCCAAATTGTCTGGGTCACCTTGAACTTGATTTACGTTCACTAAAAGAGGTATAGCTGACAGATTTCATATGAAAAATTTTTATTCCACTATGAGTCCCTCACTATAATTGTGTAGAGTCTCAGAAATGGTTGTAGGGTGCAAGTTTTTCCTACCTGGTAGCATGATTCATCTATGTCCACTCAGAGTCTGTGAATACACAAGATGCTCAAATCTGGGCCATTTCTCACTCCAGGTTTCATTTCACTCCTTTCTCTGAGCCTGCTATTATTTGGGGAAGTTAGTCCATCCACGGCACTTTGCTTTAAATCAAGGTTGTCCAGCATGTAGCTGACTTTCTCAGATTATGCACAGACCACACCTCATGGATACAGCAATAATAAAACCAGGACCCAAGGGCCCCAGCATAGGGCCTAGTAAAGAAAATCACTGACATTTTTGTCTTCCTGAAGCTGTGAGGACTGACGGCTTGGTAGATTTGTAGGCCTCGGTCAGGGATCAGTTGGGCCATTAGAAGGAAATTATGGTGGGTTTGATTTTTAGTGGAAATAAACCTTGCCAGTAGTCCATCGGACATCATTTGTCTTGGTCCCCCATTCACTTATGTCAAGAAGTAAAAGTCAGCAAACCAGAAGGAGTTTTGTTTTTCAAATGATGCTGAGCATAATCAGTCTGGGCAGGTGTGACCTCAAGGTCAGGGAATAGGAATTCTCAGGAAGGATTTGTCTGCAAGTGTCCTGATCTAATCCCAGATGGGGATGATAGTAGGGGGGTGCAGGGGCCCCTATGTCCCCCTTCTCATTTGTAGTTTGCTAATATTGTGGATGTTACGGGTTGAATCATTCCCTTGCACACTCGCATATTGAAGTCCTAATTCCCAGGACCTTAGAACGTGGCCTCTTTTGAAGATAAGGTCTTCACAGAAGTAAACAAGTTGAAATGAAATCATTAGGATGGGATTTAATTAAATATAACTGGTGTCTTTATAAAAAGGGGGAATTTGGAGACAGATACACACAGAGGGAGGGTGCCCTGTGAAGGCTGGAGCCACGGAACTACAGCAGCTGGGGAGAGGCCGGTACAGCTCCTTCCCTGACAGCCCTCGGCAGGAACCAGTCCTATAGACACTGATTCGGACTCCAGTCTCCAGAACTGCGAGGCAATTCATTTCTGTTGTCCAAGCCGCCAATTTGTGCTACTTTGTTACATCAGCCCTAGCAAACTAATGCTATCACCATGAACAAAAACACACACACCACACTCACACACATTACATACAAACACATACACACACACATACCCCACACCACTCACATATACATGCAGCCTGACATTTTCAGTTCTCTTCATTATTTTTCTATTCATCTTTGTTGCTAAAAGACCTCTTTACAAATAATTAGATTCCCATCATATAAAATATTATGTAAATCCCCCCTGCTTCTCTCTCTCCTTCTCTCTTTTTTCTAGGCGGAATGAGTAAAGTTGAAACCACAAGTCCTAAGTCACTCATGTTTTGCTAACAGCAATGTGAGAGCACAATCTAGAGTTTCTGCTTCTGGGTCAGTTTTTCACAGAGCTTCTCAAATGTTCCTATGCCTATGAACGGAGATCTAGTTAAAATGTCAATTCCTGTTAATGCAATAGGTCTAGAGTGAAGCCTGTGACTCCGCATTTCTAATAAGCCCTGGGGTGAGCCCAGGATGCTGGTCTGAAGACCATACTCTGAGTAGCTTAAAGTGGTGTCTCCCCCACTACCCCACCATCAAATTCATCTCAGATCTACTGAAATTGAAATTTCCAGAGATGGGGCCCAGGGACTTTTTATTAAAAAGAAAGATACTATCATTGAGATCACCATCAAGGAGTGGGAACCACCACTCCATATCACACCGAACTCTCACTGAATTTTGACACTATATGCAGAAGGAGATACTGAAGTTCTGGAATTAAGCAGCTCAGAGCCAGACATCATGGCGACAAGGCCCCAGGAGGATTCCTGACCTCACTGGGGGAGAGAGTGAATAATCATAACGGCAAAGTTGGGTAAGCATTTAGAGTTCTGTGTGGGGAGGAGTGTGTCAGTAGAAATGAATCCAAGAAGGAAAATCCAATTAGAAGTCTGTTATGTCACCGGCACACTTTCAGTGGCTGGGGTATAACCAAGATCACAGAGTGTGACTTCCATGCGATGTCGGGAATTGAAGATGTCAAAAATGATAATACGACAGTCTCCTCAGGACCAGGACAGAGCAGAGATGCGAGCTTCCCAGGCTCTGGACGCATTTCCATACCAACCTTGTGAATGTGCCCACAGCAACAACAGCTTGATATCAGATTTAATGCCAGTTTCTTGGTTAAGAACAAATAAGGGAAAGTGTGCCAGTATGAAGCTCTTAACTATACTTAAATCTCCTACCCATCGAGCTGAGTTGTGAGAAGTTACAGTTTATGCCTGGGGTGCGGTTCAAAGTTATGCACCCTGCGGAGGATACTCAATAAATACTTGTTGACACTGGTTTAACCCCACCTTGAAAGCTGAGCTCCCCTGTACTTCCTGTAATCATGTCAGATATACCGGAACCAAAGAAGCAGCAGGGTGAGAGAATTCTTCTATCTCTAGTTCTCGGCAAGAACTCCCTATGCTGCTTATAAATATGCTGATCAAAACCTGCATCAAAGAGAAAATGCATTTCCATATTCCCAGTTTCCTTTCTGATCAACCGATGCATCAAAGAGACAACACACCTCCCCATTCCTGTTTTCCTTTTCATTCCTGAGTTAGAGGTCAGAAATGATTCACAGGTAGGAACAGAACAGTGCAAAGTCCAGTTAGGGGTAGAACCCCATATGAGCTCCAGGTAAAAGCAGTTTCAAATTCTTTTCCCTGGATGTACTTGCAGGAATAGAAAATTTGTCTCATGTCTTTTATTTAAGACTTTACGAAAAGGCGATAATGAACATTTTTACATTTTGATAATTGAAATAAAATGGAAAAGTATTGCAAGTTAATAGAGTGCATGATGATCTATTAAATTTTAGCCATAGTGCCTAATTTAAAAATAATATTTTAGGATTTCAAATTGCACCTTAAATATAATTAAGAGATGAAAATGAATATGCTCCTTTTAATTAAAAGTGTTCTAAGATCCAGCTCAAAACTGACTCACTTCCTTGGTTGTTTAATTGATGATGACTCAGTTAAGTTTGAAAATTTTAATTGTTGACTTTGCTCTCAATATTTTCATGTTATTTCTTTTAGTTTTAGTGTTACAGACCCAGAAGTAAAATCCCATGCTGGGAACATGAGTAATTTAACTAAGAATTTAGTGTGAATTAAAGGAATTAAGTCTGCTGTTGTGTTTGTTTGAACAGCTTACCTAGGATTATAATATTAATGTTTCTGTTTTCCTTTTGTGAAGGTGCTATTGACCCTAAAACAATCTTATTACACATTTTATAGAAAGTGCCCATGCAGAAAAGAAATAAGCTATTATACTTCACAGTTCTCATTAGATAAAGAACTTGCAACACATATCAATATGTTGAACAATTTCATTCCAATTGTTTTATTTTCATTGACTATAGCATGAACAAAAATAAATACGATTTCTAAATATCTAAAAGTAATTATTTATCCTGTGGGTAAATGGATTGCTAAACTTACCTTCCTAATTTGAAAAATAACAGAAGGAGGGAGGGAAGAGTGAAGACTTGTGGGGAGGGCATGAGGAAGGAAGTCCTAAGAAGTCAATTTCATAGACTAAGTTCCCTCCAGCTCACTACAGCCACACCACACCTTCCTGAGGATTAGCTTCTAGAAAATGAGGCTATTGAACCAGTGGCTAAGAGATCCTTTTCTGTCCTGCCATTCTGTGATTCTATGCAAGAAAATCAGCCTCAAAATGTTCATAAAAGTTTCCTTATAGACAGTTGGTACTAATGTATTTTCCTTTTGAAAGCCAGAATCTCTAGAGCTCTTCCACGTTGCTTTGTGGTGTTAAAAAATATCTCCAACTTTCACAAGGAGATTTTACAGCTCTCACCACAGACTCAAAGCAGAAATGTTCAGGGTCTGAAGCACTATCAGGTCCTCTTTTAACTTTAACGAGGACTCTCTTACTTGAAGCTTCTCATAGCTCACCACGTGGAGACAGCACTGAATGACCCCAGGGACCTCCTTGCGCCTCCCCTGCTTCCCTCCACAGCCTAACAAGCATCTCTTCTCTCCTTCCTCAGCACAAGCCTTAGCAATACTGCCAAGTTCTCTAAGCCACTCATGACTGATAAATGTCTTGCTTGAATCTACCCTTTCTCATGTGTTTGCATAGCCATCCATAGCATCATCGCCTCATCACTGCTAAGCAAGTTTCCATGGGATTTAAACACACACACACACACACACAATTTTACTTTTTTATTGAACCATAACTTCCACACAGTACAGTATACAGCTTGATTAATTTTAACTAACATACTATGAAGTATACAGCATCAAGAATTAACATATGTATTCACCAACATAACCACCAGCCAGATCAAGACAAAAAAATACATTTCCAGCTCCCGGAAAGCTTCATATCACCACCTGTCAGCCTCGTGACTTGGTTTCCACAATTCCAGACATCCAACTGAAGAAAGAACCTTCCCCACACGATATCTGGTCATCATGACCTCCTGAGATGGCCTTGGTTTCCCATGTCTCCTCCTTCATCTTGCTATCCTCCACGTGACTCAGTGATGGTTAGCCTGACCAGCACTCGCCTTTCTTTCTGCACAGAGCAGGCCCTTTGCTTAAGCATGATGAAAACAGCAAACAACTTCCACCACTGGGTATCAAGCCCCTACTCCAGGCAAGCTTTGTACTTCCACTTAATAACCCTTACCTCGTTCAATCTCCACACATAACTTATTTGCTTTGGTAGACTCTGCTAATGTCTCTTTGAAATTTCTACTTACTCAAAACTGACTCCTCCAGAAAGCCTTTATGATAATAACGAAGGCTGTCTTTGAGGGCCTGCTGTATGCCACCCTCCAGGGCCAACTGTAGAAGAATGAGAGTACCAGTCTGACTTCTACAGTTCAGGAAGGGGTGACACATATAAAAACAATTCTAGACAGCAATGAAGGGGGTGGTCTTCATTTGATAGATGAGGTTCACTGCTGTGCCTGAAATTGCCCAGAAAGTAAAAGGTGAAGATAGGGTCTTTAACTCTAAAGCCTGTGTACTTTCCCCTCTTCTTCTATGCAGTGCTTTCATTCATTAATTCCACGAATATCTAATGAACTCCTACTATGTATCAGGTGTTCTATACACTGGAAAAGCAGCAATGAGAAAACAAACAAAAATCTCTGTTCTCAGGGAGCTTTCATTCTTGTGGGAAAAGGCAGCAAGACAACATGATAAATAAGTATAATATATAGAATTATTAGACTGTGTAAAATCTTTTGGAAGAAAATAAAAGGAGAGGGATTATGAGCAGCAAGATTGGCTGATGTTATAGTTTCAAACTGAGTGGCCCAAGTAGGCCTCACTGAGAAGATGACAGAGTCAAGTCTTGAAGGATCTGAGGAAGCCAGCCATGTGGGACCAGAAAGTGCAAAGGCCCTGAGGTAGAAATAGGGAGTCGGATCAGTATGGAGTGAAAGAAGAAAAGAACAGTAGAAGGTGACGTCTGAGAAATAAGAGGTTTTGGCATTCACATCGTGCAGGGCCTTGTAGATTACTGGGGTAATTTTGTCTCTTATAATTATGGATATAGAAGAATGCAGTGGTGTGTGTGTGTGTGTGTGTGTGTGTGTTACCATATGATTGGAAATCCAGAGTTGCTTTCTGTTTGTATGGGTCATTTCCCAATTACATTATAAGCTTCTTGAAGATAGAGATCATTTCTCATATTTCTTTGGGACTTCTCTGAGATTCCAAAACACTAAATCTACAATTATCACTTCCCACCTCTTCAGCCCACAGAGTCTGTAACATTAATCCTTTTCTGCCAAATATTGACATGGCCTCGAATCCTAAAGAACTAATTACACTTTAAAGTGCTTCTGCCTATCTGTAACTTTTCTTTCAGCTTCATTCTCAGTGGTAATCATTTATTACATCAAAAAACCATAAAAACCTAGTAGTCTTCTCCATATTAAATTGCTGGCTACATTACATCAACAGCTGTGTGCGTTATATGATGAACAATACACTTCAACCAGCATGGTGACATTATAACTGTGTGATGAAATTTACCAAACATACTTCCAGAAATAAGAGAGCAATATAATGTTTCCGTTTTCAACAGCCATTAATGGTATCATTATGGATTGGGAGACCACATCTCACTAATTGCCAACACACTGTGCCAGTACAAACACGAAACAGAATGCTTCTTGGATGCAAGCATATCTAAGTCAGATATGCCTAAGTGTAATCCCAGGAACACAAGTTATCTGTTCATTTATTTGATAAATACTTATTGAGACCATACTATGTGCTAGATTTAGAAACACAGTGGTGAGCAAAAATAGCCATAGCTGATGCCAAAGATGGAGCTTTCACTAATGAATGTCATACAAGTGCCACCATGACAAGTGTTAGGAATAAAAGGTAAACTTGCTATGAAACAATAGGACCCATCAGGTGAATACTTACCTGAGAGAATACATCTGGAGCTGTAATCTGAAGAACAGTGGGTCCTACATGGGAACAGTGTTCCAGAGAGAGGAACTAGCCTGTGCAAAGGCACTGTGGTAGGAGGAGCATGGCAGGGGCATAAAGATTGCCGCTGCTGTTGCCATATTCCTGTCATGGAAAGTGGGTATAAAGAAACTGAGGAGAAAAGTACAATATAACTTGAAAGATCCAGAAAGTGGCTATAGAGATCCATGAAAGCAGGCGCATGGATGTCTTTTGTCTACAGTGTTTCCTTTATCACCCTTCCCAGGGTATTTTTCCATGTCTACTGCCCAAGAGGCTGAATTGAATTAAACACTCCAAGTGCTAGAGTATTTGCCTCATTTCTTTAGAGACAGATACAGGAAGTCCGCAGCAATGAACAAACAGCAAGATACATCTTTTTTTTTTTTTAAATATATTTTATTGATTTTTCTACAGAGAGGAAGGGAGATAACTGAGTTATTGAGATGGGGTGAGAGAAAAAAGGGGAAGTGTGGAAGGTGGATATTATATTAGCAAAGGAGACCTCTAAGGAAAATATCTCCTACCTAATACTATATTGAAACCAAGATACTATAGCATCTAATGTACTCTTAAGAGTTAACAAATTACGATTTTGTTTGAAAAGCATATAACCAGTCCTATTAACATTACTATTTTTTAAAATATATTTTATAGATTTTTTACAGAGAGGAAGGGAGAAGGATAGAGAGTTAGAAACATCGATGAGAGAGAAAAAACATTGATCTGCCTCCTGCACACCCCCTACTGGGTATGTGCCCACAACCAAGGTACATACCCTTGGCCGGAATCAAACCTGGGACCCTCCTCTCTTCAGGATGATGCTCTATCCACTGAGCCAAACCGGTTAGGGCAACATTATTATTTTTTTACAGGTAAATTAATATTTTGAGGGAAATGGCAGTGATTTAAATCAAAACACTCTACCAAAGGAGTTTTTATGTACCTTTCTGGAGTCCTGGATTATTTAAATGTTATTACTTTTTTTTCTAACAGTCAATCAGTCTTATTTAGCTTATACAAATATTGAGCAATCAGCATGAGAACTACTTAGTGATCCCCGTCTTTAAGTTTTTTTGTGTGCAATGAATCTGAGACCCTGATGATATTTATTCATTACATTTTTAATGATATATCAGGTTACCATAGCAATTCTTGTTCCCTGGAAACTTCTTTCCTGCAACACACATTTATTGGATGCTGCACTAACAGCTTGATCCTATTGTTCGAGCTGTCTCATTAGCTCGAGTAATCTAAACCTATTTCAAAATGGTAACCAGTAACAATATATAGCATATATTATTTTAAGGAATAATATTTATTCAGGAAAGAGCCCACCTTTAAATCACCCTTTGTCCATGAAATTTTTCTTGACCCTGTAAAGCATCATTTTATTAAATACTTAAGGGTTTATGTCATTCAGTGTAATTATTAAATATATTCTCTTTTATGTTGTTCAGTTATTTTATGTTGATCTTGTGTCTCCATCTATGTTACAGTTTCTATAAATGAGAAGCTGTTATAAGTTGAATTGTGTTTCTCAAAAGGATGTTGAAGTCCAACCCCCACCACCTCTGACTGCTACCTTATATGGAGATAGGGTCTCTGTAGGCAATCAAGTTAAGGTGAAGTTATTAGGGTGAGCTCTAACACAATATGACTATGTCCTTATAAAATGTGGGAATTTGTATGCAAGAGAAAAATATAGTCAGAGGGAAGATGACCTGGAGACACAAGAACATGTGATGATAAAGGCAGAGATTAGGTGATGCTTGTACAAGCCAACAAACACCATGACTGCCAGCAAACCAGCAGAAGCTAGGAGAGACGCCTGGAAAAGAGCCTTTCCCCACAGCCCTCAGACAGACCCGATCCTGTCAATAACCTGATGTCAGACTTCTGGCCTCCAAGACAAGACAATAAATTTATGTTGTTTAAGCCACCCAGTTAGCTATACTTTGTTATGGCAGCCCTAACAAACTAATACAGAAGGCAGGACTAATAACTTAATTTGCATCCTTCTCAGTTTTGAATGCAATGTCTGTTATTTTTATTCAGAAGTGAAATAATTCATAAATAAGTGTGTTTAAAACATTTACTCATTCACTTGTTCATTTATCTGTTCAATGAATATTAACCATCACAGTCATTGGGTAAGGCACTAAGCATTGGGGGGTGAAGATCAGTAATAGATGCTTCTAGCTTCAGTACTAATAATTTCCTTGAAGTTTCTGATTGCTGTTTAACAAAAATCTATGTTAGGTACTTTATGTGCATTTTTTTCCAGTTAGTCCTCAAAACCAACCTGTCAACGTAGCTATTCTTATCCCCAATTTTCATGGGGAAAAAAACAAAGTCATCGAGATTCAAAATATTTGGTAAGTTCTCAAAGATGACAAAGCCAGAGAGCAGCAGAACTTTTGGCATTGGAAGTCAAACCAGTATGCTTTTACTGCACATTTTTCTTCTATTCCGCCTTGCCTCTGATAAAGTACTAAGAAGAGAGGAACATGAGTGACTCTTACATAAGGCAGACACACAGTGAGAGACAGAAAGAAGAGAAAAGCAAAGCATTATTGGCGGCATTAGGAGAAGAAAGACACAACTGTTTAGATTAATAAAAAAGAAACACTCTTAATGGAAGCTGAGAAGAAGTCTAGGTGATTAGAGAGAGAAAGAGGGAGTGACAGTTGATAGATCAAGAAAGGGCCCAGATTAAGGCACATCCTCAGAGAAGAAAACAAGCAAAGCCAGGATCCTAGAGGCCATCAACATAGATGTTGTTACCAAGGAGGCCCTTGTATGGTATAGGGTAAAGAAGGAACTTCGGTACCAAAGTCTCTGGGTAAGATTTGTGTGCTCCAGGTGGGTGATACCTCTCCAAAGCAGTGTATCCATTTTTAAGAGGAAGTGTATTGCTGAGTGATGGTGGCAAAACAAAGATCTGGAAGTACTGGTTGGGAATAATAGTTGACTGATCCCTCTTCCTAAACAACTGACTCAAGATGGACAAAGCGGTACCCTTCAATGCAGGCAGCTTCTAAGGAAATGGTATTGTCACAGAAAATACACATTTTAATTGGGAGGTGGAAGAAGCATTTGAGCAAAGGTAGGGTTATAATTTATCCCTAAATGAGTAAGAATTCCAGAGGTTGTAATGAAAGGCATGCTTGAGGGCTAGAAGATTCAGAGTGCACCTGGAAAGATCTCTACTACAATCCTGGAGAGACCTTCTTCTACAGAAGGGTCAGAAATCCAGCAGTGAAATCTTCTATCTTGAGATTTAACATATGGTTAGTGGACAGTGATGAATTCCACTTGCTGAGCCTTGATAACCCATGATAACATAAGACTATATTTTTTTTCTACAATTCTAAGCTTCTGGTCTTCTTCATAAAATCCCACTTTTTTTTTTTTTTTGGTCATTGTTGAAGCCCTGGAACTTTATAGTTCCTAATGAACCCAACTGAATGGAATTTGCTTTTAATTAAAGAAATTAGGATCTGAGGCACATTGTACAGTGACCTCCCTTCTCCTTCTTGACATTTGATGAGAAGAAGAAAAGTATTGGCCCTGCTTTCTGATCTAACATCAGTAGAGATAAAGTATGATAACTCAAGCCTATCTACTTACTGCGAGGCAGAAAATAAAGAGAACTAACAATTACAGAATAATAAGAGAACACAAACTCAAGTTTTATGCCCAAATAGGAAAGGTCTTGGAGGGATATTTTAAGCACAAACACTGATTATAAGCCCTGATGGCAAAACAAAATTATTGTTGTCATCCCACTTTCTAAAATACAACTGGTTGGCCCATCCTGGGACATGGGAGAAAGATTAGGACCAGAATCTTGCATATGCTTCCAGGAAAGCACAGAAAGATAGATAATTTCTGAACAGATTTGAAATTGGAGTTTATTTAACTTCAAAGAACCTAAACATTGATGTTTGAGATTAGAAATTATACCCTATTTATTCTAGAGTTTTGAACCAATTAAAAGACAGAAGAGTTGGAGATATCAGGTCGATGAAGATCAAAATGCCAGCTTTCTTGGCCTGTGGAAAACTTAGCTGAGGTGGGAAACAACATTGGGCTTCCTCATTTGAAGCCGGGGAGTATAATGGTCTACTCACTGAACCACAGACAGCACTGCTACTACAGACTTTCCACTTACCACATGGAAAAGCAGAGTAGAACAGGCACTTCCTGGCTCAAAAAGGAGAGAGAAGACACTTCACTATATGTCCTGCTATTGCTTCCATGTTTTCACTTAGACAGTTTATTTTTCTACCTCTGGGAAGAAACAAGTGAAGAAGCAAATAGGAGAGGATGGCACTCATGGTGCCCCTCTCTACAGAAACATGAAACTGGGGAAGTGGGGGGTAGGTTCCCACCTGAATACCCTGCCTGTACAATATGAACTACCCAGTTGACCAAGTGACTTAGTAAGTTTAGCTACAATAATAAAATGCCACAGACTGTGTGGCTTAAACAACAAAAATTTATTTCTCACAGTTCTGGAGGCTGGGAAGTCCAAGATCAAGATGTCCTCAGATTCTGTATCTGGTGAGAACCTGCTTCTTGGTTTTCAGATGTCTGTCTTCTTGCTGTGTCCTCACACTGTGGACAGAGAGAGAGCTCGTCTTTTCTTCTTATGAGGACACTAATCTAACATGGGGTTCCTACCCTCATGACCTCATCTAAATTTAAATACCTCCCAAAAGCCCCATACCTAATACCATCACTGTGGGGTTAAGGTTTCAATATATGAATTTAGGGAGACACAGATGTTCAGTCCATAACACCCAAGTAGATCTAACCACTTATTGTTTGTGGCCCTCCTTTTAGGAAGTGACCTGAACTCAAGCA
>NW_005370777.1:2871158-2903122 GCF_000412655.1 Myotis brandtii
AACAGAAGAGGCAGCAGCATTTCTAGAAAAGGCACTGTAGCCCATTTTTTACCCACTACTTGATTTTTCTTTTCTTTCACAGGTTTTTAAAAATAATTAAATTAGATGCCAATATATTTTATATTTTTAAAATTTATTTCAGAGAGGAAGGAAGAGGGAGAGAGAAATAGAAACATCAATGATGAGAGAGAATCATTGATCGGCTGCCTCCTGCATACCCCCCACTTGGGGACTGAGCCCATAACCTGGGCATATGCCCTGACCAGAAATCAAACCGGGAATCAAACTGGGAATCGAACTGTGACCTATTGGTTCATAGGTCAACGCTCAACCACTGAGCCACGTTGGTGAGCTAGATGCCAATATTTGAAAATTATGATATTTCACTTAAAATCTTGGTTTACTGTCTTCTGTTGAAACCCTGGGTGGTCTAGCACCCCTGATCTTATATTCTAGTAAGACAACATCCAGGTGGGCAAATGTTGCTGGCCCTTCACGTCAATCCCCAACCTGCTTACTTGACTCATTATAGTGTTCATCTGGCCCTTGTAGGACGTTGGGTTAATAACCTTTCTCTAAGTAATAAAGAGATTATTTGTTTTGTCTTTGCACTCCTGCAGAAAGGTATTAAACAGAAAGCTCAAGAGGAAATAAATTTAAAAGAGAAGAAGGGTGAAAAAAATTTCAATATGCAAATTTAAACTGGTCTACATAGAGGAACCAGGAATGTAGCAATGGAAAGGAACAGGCAAATGGTAGCTTAACAGTCAAGAACCTGATTCTAGGGCAAGAAAATCAAGGATGTAGACTGTTAGTCAGTGACAAAAGGCAGCCATGCTGAGAAAACCAACATGTCCATCCAAGAAAAATACTATTTCAAAAGTCACTAACCTTCTTGCCTGTTAGTCTTTGCGAAAAACAATGTTCTCTATTATCAATTGCGGTTTAAAAGTATTACTGTGATCAAAGTCAATTCAGACAAAGTGCAGGGTAGAGCGAGAAGCAGGGATGGACTGTGACAGAAAGTCACATCAAATGTGAGGTGGATGTGTGTAGCCATGTGCTCTTGCTAACTGTTTTTGAACCAATGTGAATCGATTAAAAACACATAATTTCCAAATCTAGCTCTCTGATTTAAGTACTTTCCTATATTTGTTAAGCAGCAAAATTTAATAGAGTAGTGTCACTGGATAGATAGCTTCTGTATCTCTGAAGCCTGGTCAAATGGCCAATCATATTGCTCAAAAAGTTGTGTACCCAAGACCCTGAGTCTGCATTTCAGCTAACTTCCACCAGATGGTGGTGTGCTGTACAGTAGTGCTCACGTTTGGCTGCAGGTCCTAGAGGTTGGGAATGGGAGCAAGAGTTCAAAAATAAATATTCTGGGTCACACCTGCGAGCATACTGATCCTGTAGGTCTACCTAAATCAAGTTGCAATTACATTTTCTTATGTTTTTTTTTTTAAACTCCCCTCATTCCCCCCAGAGATTGTGACCTACAGTCAGTTTGGGGAATTGCTGGGTTTGAATGCAGCTTTATAAATCTGGTTTTCTCACAAAATGTTAGTAACTTCAATGTTAGAGAAAAACACAAGAATAAATTAAAAAAAACTAAATAAAACTATTATCATATCTCCAATGCTAATCCTGAATAGATTCCTACTGTGTAGTAAGCCACACAAAGCAAAACTGTAATAAAAAAACAACATCCCAGGCCCTTTTAGTTGCTTTCAGAGTAATTTATTTTTTAATAAAATACTTTTTTTGTTGATTTCAGAGAGGAAGAGAGAGATATAAACATCAGTGATGAGAGAGAATCATAGATTAGCTGCCTCCTGCATACCTGGGCATGGGCTCTGTTTGGGAATCAAATGGTGACTTCCTGGATCATTGGTCAATGCTCAACCACTGAGCCATAATGGGTGGGCTCAAAGTAACTTCTTTTATTGAATCTCTAACATAAGTACCTGGAACATCCCTCTCTCAGCCTATCAAGGATTCATGTTGACCTTTTATATAGTAGGGGTCAATCTTGTATGAAATTAATGGTTGAATTTAGTAAGAGAAAAATCTAAAGGCACTAACCTCATGTTCACCAGGTGCTTATCTGCTAATTAGGTAAGTTGTTTATATCTCTGGGCCTGACATGTCAAACAAGATATGAAGAATATTTAGAGAAAGTGCAAAATGACCAGTGAGAATAATTTTATATTTAATAATAAAAGCATATATGTATATAGTGCCAAATATTTAGATATGCCAATAATATAAAATATAAATAATATAAAAATAAGTATGGGTGTATAAACAAAAATATGTTTAACTATTCTTCATAATAATCTTTATAACAACTTATGAACTGGATCCTATTATTATCATTCCCATTTTATCAGTGATGAATTGAGATACAAAAAAAATTAAGGGAGGCAAATAGCACTTGCCCAAGGGGCAAATGAATGAAAGAGTCGGGATTTCAATCCTGAATTTTCAGGTATCTTGTCTCCTTTAATTGACTACATTTTTTTTTCTTCACTGGCTTCACTGAACCTGGACTTGGTTGATAAAGTCAGTCACATCCTATATAATAAAGAGCTAATATGCAAATGGTTGTCACACCCTCACACTGTAATGCCATAATAGCTCAGACACTCAACACTGGGGAGAGAGGAAAGGGGACCAGCCAGGAAACAATTGAGCTCATAAGAGAGGAATGGAGACCAGCCAGGCTGTGGCCCGGGAGAGGGACAAGCTGCCTGCCCTGTAGTCCCGGGTGCCAGCGGCTGGGGCTGTGGCCTGGGAGAGGGACAAGCAGCATGCCCTGTGGTCCTGGGCACCAGTGGCTGTGCCTGCTTCCTGGGAGAGGGAGAAGCCACACATCCACAGTCCCCGTGGTCCCGGGTGCCAGTGGCTGTGGCTGCAGCCCGGGAGAGAGACAAGCCGCCCACACTGTGGTCCCGGGCACCAGTGCCTGCAGCTGTGGCCCAGGTGAAGCTGCCCACCCATAGTCTCCTGCGGCTGCGGCTGGCCTGTGTCCTGGGCGCCTGCAGTCAGCCAGAGGGAGGGAAGCCCGGGTCCTGGGTGCCTGAGACTAGCCAGAGGAGGGAATCCTGGGTCCCAGGTGCAGGGCGAGGCAGAGGTGTTCAGGGGTGATCAGGCCAGCAGGGGAGCAGTTAAGGATGATCATGCTGGTAGGGGAGCAGTTAGGGGCAATCAGACAGGCAAGCAGAGGTGGTTAGGGGCGATCAGGCAGGCAGGCAGGTGAGTGGTTAGGAACCAGCAGTCTTGGATTGTGAGAGGCAGTTGGACATCCCCAGAGGGGTCCTGGATTGGAGAGGGTACAGGCCGGGCTGAGGGAATCCTCCCCCCTCATGCACGAAATTTGTGCACCGGGCCTCTAGTTAAATATATAAGTACTAGAGGCCTGGTGCACAAAAATTTGCGTACTCAGGGGGTCCCTCAGCCTGGCCTGTGCCCTCTCACAGTCTGGGACCCCTCAGGGGATGTCCACCTGCTGGCTTAGGCCCGCTCCCCGGGGAATTGGGCCTAAGCTGGCAGTCAGACATCCCTCTAGCAGCCCGGGAGCCCTCCAGGGATGTCCACTTGCCAGCAGGGAGCAGGCCTAAGTTTGTCATAGTGACCAGTCATTCCCAGTCGTTCTGCTGTTAGGGTCAATTTGCATACTACCCTTTTATTATATAGGATAGTAATTCTTTATCCCTACTTAAGCCTAAGGATACTAGGTATATTATTAGATGTTTAGAATTTTAGCTAGTATCATTTGGAACAACACATTTGCTAAGATAAAACTTACCCATGAATTGCCTGCCTAATAAAATAACCATCATTAGAGAGCATGCCCCAGCCTATTTTGATAAATATTTGTTGAGCATTTTCATGTGCCAGGCTCTGCCCTAGGGGTGGGGATAAAAAGGTGAATCAGACACAGGCCTGAACTCAAAGACCCCACATCCCTGAGAATATATGGGCACTGTATTTGCTGACATATAAGTCAGGCAGAGTTAGGATGCATACTAACTTTACAAAGACATTTTTTTTTAGAAAAATAAAGCCATGTAAGTATTTTCTGCCAAACATATCTTTATACTAATTTTTAGGTAGTTCTGTAGGGGGAAATAAAGTTTTAAAATGATAAAGTATTCTGTATATTAAAATCTAGTAAAAAAAAATTAATGGATATCCATTTATAGGCTAATTGGAAAAAAATACCACACTTGAAAACAAAAAAATATTGGTTATTAGTGAACACTGGCACTATCAAGGTTGTAGTGATAAATAATTTAAATCTCAAATTATAGGAGGGTGACACAAAAATCTGATCAGCTATCCCTTGTGTCTTATCGTCTTTGTTCTAAAAACTACCAATAGGACCCCAAATTTAATCTTTGTTAAATGTTTTATTTTGGCTCACTTTCTCACAATGTACATTTTCTATATGTAATCCATGCTCATTGCTGAGGCTGATACGTGGAGATTCTGTATTGGGAGGTGGGACATTAATATACACCACAAATATGGGTAGACAACTAACTAGTATAGTGGTCCCTTGGTATTGTGGGGCATTGGTTCCAGGACACCCTGAGGATTCAAAAATCTGCTGATGCTCAAATCCCTTATGTAAAATAGTGTCGTATTTGCATATAAGTACATTTTCTATATGTAATGCATGCTAATTGCCGAGGCTGATACCTGGAGATTCTGTATTGGGAGGTGGGACATTAATATACACCACAAATATGGGTAGACAACTAACTAGTATAGTGGTCCCTTGGTATTGTGGGGCATTGGTTCCAGGACACCCTGAGGATTCAAAAATCTGCTGATGCTCAAATCCCTTATGTAAAATAGTGTCGTATTTGCATATAACCTACATACATCCTCTCATATACTTTAAATCATCTCAAAAATACTTATAATATCTAATACAATGTAAATGCTATGCACATAGTTATTACACTGTATTGTTAAGGGGAAACTGACAAGAAAAAAGTCTGTACATGTTCAGTAAAGGTGCAAACATCGCAGGCCAAACTACATAGTACACGTCAGCAACAACTTAAATTTTATTTCCCCCAACATTTTTGATCTGCAGTTGGTTGAATCCATAGATGCAGAACCCAGATGTGGAGCGCTGACTGTATAATATAATTTAAAAGTGTTATCATTAACAGTAAAAGGCTTTGTGTCCGTATCAATGATGTGAAGAGCTTGGGCAGAAAATACAGATTTGGGAGTTAGCACGTAGGAAAAAAGTAGAGGTGGAAGGGTTTGTGCATGGAGAAAATGTCGATTGAGGAAAAAATATTTGGGACAGGAGACTCTTTTCCTTTCTCTTGTATCAGAATGCATGGTATAGGCTTCATGGCTGTCTTGGCTTTCTGAGAGCTGGGATTTAAGCTTAATGATAAATGTACTGTACTAGAACAATCAATCAAATCAATGAATTGTTGTAGAACTCTTGCAAGTTACAAGAAGGCTCTGATAAAGTCTGCAGTAATATACAAGGACTCAGCGTAAGGGTAGGTTTAGGATAGAGACCTTATTACACAGCACAATTTAAAATATTCAAATGAAAAAGCCAATTAGTACAGGGAATCATACAAATAATACATATTTAAATCCAAAGGTGTTTTTGTTGTTGTTAATCCTCAATTGTGGGTATTTTTCCCCAATCATTTTATTTTATTTTTTGAAAGAGTGAAATGGAGGGAGGGAAGGAGGGAGGGAGAGAGAGAAACATCAGTGTGAGAGGGACACATTGATTGCTTGCCTCCTCAGGACCAGAATCAAACCCCTTGTTGTAGAACTCTTGCAAGTTACACAAAGGCTCTGATAAAGTCTGAAGTAATATACAAGGACTCAGAGTAAGGGTAGATTTAGGATAGAGACCTTATTACACAGCACAATTTAAAATATTCAAATGAAAAAGCCAGTTAGTACAGGGAATCATAAAAATAATATATATTTAAATCCAAAGGTGTTTTTGTTGTTGTTAATCGTCAATTGTGGGTATTTTTCCCCAATGATTTTATTTTATTTTTTGAAAGAGTGAAATGGAGGGATGGAGGGAGGGAGAGACAGAGAAAAACATCAGTGTGAGAGGGACACATTGATTGCTTGCCTCCTCAGGACCAGAATCAAACCCCCAACATAGGTAGGTGCCCTTGACTGGAAATCAAACCCACAACCCTTTGGTCCTCAGGCCAACACTCTAACCACTGGGTAAAACCGGCCAGGACTAAATTCAAAGTTTTATTTCAACCAGTCAAAACTTCTTCTTTAAGTGTGGTTCTGCTGAATAGAGTTTCTTTTATTACTTTTCCCCAAATCTTTTACCTTTTTCATCTGCTCCCAATATAACAGCAATTTTTTAATGACTCTCCTTTATTTAGCCTTTCAAACGCAATTTAATTTTTATCGAAATAACAACTCCTGTCTTCTCTCTCGCTCATATTTCATCAGTCTTACATAATATTTAATTAAATTACACCCAGTTTGGGAACAAATACAACTAACTCTTGGTAGGCGTACAAAGCAGCCAGTAGGAGTGAAAGTACCCAGGCAAACTGAGGAGTCAGTTAGAAGGATCTCTATTGGCCAGAACTGCTAACTTCATTAAGTATTTTAAACACATTTAAATAGAACAAAAAGAGAGGTAATCATTTCCAAAAGAGAAATATTAAGTGATTTTACTCCATACTGCAAAATTTTACTTTCCAAGTCAATACTTATATAAGACACCCAAAACTTAATTGAAAATTCTCAGGCACTTTGAAAGTCTATCAGAAATGTCAGCCTCTCCATCAAGCCTTTCCTGCTATATAAGCTGGCAGTGCTCTCTCCTCCTTAGGAATCCCTGTAGTGCTGTTTTTAGACCTTACTTAGGTATGTACCTTGTTTTACTTAACAGTGGCAGACATTAATGAACTTATTCCTATCTCCTGCAATAAGGTACAAACTATTTGATAAAACAGACTATACCCCTCTCACTTACAATTTTGAAAAGTCAAAGTACTTTGTACACAGTGCATCTTTGTGCATGTTATGTTGAATGTGTGTGTGCATTTGTGTGTTTGGTCTGGTGAGGTGGGAAGCAGGGGAAATTGAGGGCAAAAAAAATCTACCTCTTGTTCATGAATGCCCATCCTCTCTTAGGGTAAGGACATATTCCAAAAGTACCCACTCATCTCTCACAATTTTGCAAAGTCAAAGTACTTTGTACACAGTGCATCTTTGTGCATGTTATGTTGAATGTGTGTGTGCATTTGTGTGTTTGGTCTGGTGAGGTGGGAAGCAGGGGAAATTGAGGGCAAAAAAAATCTACCTCTTGTTCATGAATGCCCATCCTCTCTTAGGGTAAGGACATATTCCAAAAGTACCCACTCACTGATGTTCAGATCTCTATATATTGCTATAGTTCAGTGTTTTAAGGCTACCTCTTCCAGTAGACACTTCAGCAGTCGAGAGAATATTTTATTTACCTTTATAGCATTGTGTCTATTACAGAGACTGCCACCTAGGGTGTGTTGAGTAAATGTTTGTTGAATGAATAAATGTAAAAAAGCCTGCATTGGAAAGTCTCTAAAGATTTAAGGAAGGTAAGATACAGAACTACCTCTAAGGAAAGTGAGTCTGACCCTATCTTGATTAGATAAGGTATATTTAAACATCTATTATTTTCCCCAAAGAACAGTATATGGAATGTTATCGAATTTTAGAGCCTGAGAGGTCTTTAAAGATGATCTAGCCCACTGCATTTTAAAGATGTGACTGGCCCCATGACACACATATAGTCATTAGAATAAGACCAAAGCAACAGTGAATTATTTTGGCTCTACCAACTCCAACTGACTTCTGAAAAAGGTGGTCCTACAAGTGAAAAGTCTTTAGCAATGAGAATCACTGATGGGAGTTAGAGTGGACTATGGAGCTGAAAGGTGGGGAAAAGAAGAAAGGGCAGGATGGAGTTTCCAATGTCAGTCCTGACTCCCACGATGCCCACATTGACAACTGTGATGTTATTCTGTCTTGCTAGAAAGGGGCATAGTGAAGGCTCAAACTCAGGTCTCCTCACCTCCATCCTAGAGTTCTGGCATCTGTAAAAAGCAAACCACTTGTTCATAAACATATCACTATAAAGTTCTAGAGATCAATTAAATTAAAAACAAAACCAAAATAGAGCCTCTGCAGAATAGTCATTACATTTTATTTACCTTTATAGCCTTGTGTCTATTACAGAGACCACCACCTAGGTCAGTGATGGAGAACCTTTTGAGCTCGGCGTGTCAGCATTTTGAAAACCCTAACTTAACTCTGGTGCCGTGTCACATATAGAAATTTTTTGATATTTGCAACCATAGTAAAACAAAGACTTACATTTTTGATATTTATTTTATATATTTAAATGCCATTTAACAAAGAAAAATCAACCAAAAAAATGAGTTCGCGTGTCACCTCTGACACGCATGTCATAGGTTCGCCATCACTGACCTAGGGTGTGTTGAGTAAATTTCCCTGCAACCAAACTGAAATATTAAAAGTTACATAAAAGATAAAAAATAACAAAATATCTGAGATGAATAAGAAATGGGGTGTTTAACAGAGTTCAGCAGTTTTACCTAAGCCCAGAAACTTAAGCATTTAAATCGGGGGATGGCATGGCTTGTTTTTAAAACTACATCTTTTTTTTTTTTAGAAGTTTTTTTTATTTTTTATTTTTATTGATTTTTTACAGAGCGGAAGGGAGAGGGATAGAGAGCCAGAAACATCGATGAGAGAGAAACATTGATCAGCTGCCTCCTGCACACCCACTACTGGGGATGTGCCCACAACCAAGGTACATGCCCTTTGACCAGAATCGAACCTGGGACCCTTCACTCTGTATGCCAACGCTCTATCCACTGAGCCAAACTGGTTAGGGCCATCTATTTTTTTTTCTTTTCTTTACTGATTAAGGCATCTTAATGATAAAAATGGAGAAATTATGATGAAACCCCTAAAAAGCTAGTTTGTTTTTTGAACTTTTTATTTTATTTCATCTTTTTAGTTTTTTATTTACTGAATTTATTGGGTTGACATCGGTTAATAAACGTACATAGGTTTCAGGTGTACAATTCTATAATACATCATCTGCATATTGTATCATGTGTTCACCACCCCAAGTATCCTTCTGTCACCATTTATCCTCCTTGTACTCTCTTCTACCTCCCCCCCCCACCCCGCCCTGCCCCTTTCCCTCTGACAATCACCAAACTATTGTCTGTGTCTATGAGCTGTTTGTTTTGTTGTTTGTTGGCTTTTGCTTAATCCCTTTGTGCTTTAAACTTTTCAAATCATCCTCTTGAATTGAGAAAAAGAACCTCTCAGGGGAGGGGAGGTATCTGGTGGTTGCAGAAGTCATAGCATTTTGATTTGAGTTTCCAACCCTGAAAACCATTTTAAAATAGTACAAAATGTTAAGACTCCCCAAGATGGGGATTTCAAGTTCTTTTTGTAGTAATTTCCTGATACTCAGATATCAATTCAGCTGGCTGCCTGCCTATTTTTAAGAACCCACTGGTTTCTAGCCTATCTGGTCTGAAAGTGCACATAGTAGGCACCATAAATATTTGTCAACTAAACAAACAGATAGGTATCACACTCCAGAAAATGATTGTGATTTGGAGGGTGAATATTGCTTTTGGGGGGACAGTTTTCCTGCTGCTATTATCAGGATAAATCCTCATACAAGGGAGCCTGTGGACTTCAGGAATCCTCTCCAGCTGGATGGTTAGAGTGAATGTTGAAGGCTTACATCTCTCTTAAACAGACTGGTCACTTGACTGCATTTTCTACCCCAAGTCCCATGCTGATATTCATTCTCCAAGGCACATACAGCCACACAGCAGCCCAAAGGCCCATAGAAGAATAAAAGTAGGAATGCCCGGCTCAGGGAAGGGAGGGGTAATAAAATTGAGAAGGTTCAGCTCAGCAATGATGCACTGGGAAAAGAAGAATAGCAAGTCCGAGAACCGAAGGTTATCTACAATTTAGGAAGGGAGGCAGACACACTTAGATTTAATATGATATCACATGTTGTATGACAGAGACAAACCTAGGATTAATGAGTTTTGAGAGCAGAGGACTGTAGCCAGGTTCAGGGGACGTTTTTGGAGTGGGGTGGCAGCTACATAAGCACTAAAGGGAAGGGCAATGTCTTTGAAGGGCAGTAACACTTTAACATGTTTAGATTATGTGAAAATGTTTATTTGACTAAAGTATAAAAGTAGTGTCTGCTGTGGTTAAATATCTATAGCTAAATATAGTGTGGAATCATAAATAATAGCACAGGTCCATTTCAAAAAAAGGTTAGATCTTATATGAGGGAAGATGAAGTGTCCCAATCTCATAGAGATTTTCTTGAATCTTTACCTGATTCTTTAGAATCCACTACTGTGTGGATCACCTTGTTTTATTACAGACCAAAAGCATTTCAAAGCATTCATTCATTCATCAAATATTTATTGGAGACTTCCTATATCTCTATGTTCACTTAAAATAAACAATAGGTTGAGTCATTTAAAGAAGGTAGGTTAATGTTGTGCTTCAACTGACAAGTCTGGAGTGGAGAAATTGTAAAATGTGGAATCCCTATTAAGTATGAATGAAGGCTGGGAACCCCTGAGAATGTCAGGTTGCCACAGTAACTGAGGCAGCCTCTGAAATGCCTGTGGGGACAGTGCCCCAGAGTTGGGCTAGATCTTGTGGGCTGGCACCTAAGAATAGGCTCTACCTTGTTTTCCCCTCTTCTATCTTGGAAAAAGGGAAAGTTGCAGGATAGTGCCTGACAGGGAGAGAGGTGGTTTTGGCAAACTGAAGGTCATCCCCTAGAAGGGCCTTTGCTAGGTGTTAGGAGAAACAGCTAATTGAAGGTTTGTTGCCTAGAGGGAAGGGGCAGCAGTACAGGGGTTTTCAGCATAGAAGCCACAAACCCAGAAGTGCCAGGCTTCTGAGGCTCAAAGCATCAAAACTGCTTGAGGTCACTCAGAACCAAAGCTGTGAGTGTTGCAGGGCTGTTTGAATCCTGGAGTCCTGGAGTGCATGCAATGCCAGGGGCTCCAGACACTGAAGGGAAGGGAACAGAGCCATAGCAACAAGGCTGGGGTTCTTGAAGTGGAGGGGGCTGTTTGGACCCTGGGGCGAGTACCACCCCAGGCTTCCAACTCTGAAGTGGAAGGAAATGTGGGTGATCCAGTGACTGGGACTCCAGAGGTTTCCTTCTAAAGTAGAGACTGTGCAGTGAATTACTTTCCCAGACCTGTGCGTGCAAAAGCAACACGCAATTACTCAACACCTAACGATGCCACGGGACTGTGCTGCCTGCTTCACAGGCAAACTTACATCTGCTCTTCTGTGGGCATTCCAAATTGGATCTTCTTTCTTGCTCAGTTATAATGATAACGGCTATATGGCACATTACTGAGTTATATTTTGCCAATAAAACTTTTAATTTGCTTAAGAAGGTAGCTTCCATTCCGGAGTTCTCCAGAGACCCATTCACTGGTAGAGAAACAGGCTGCTGTGGGTTTAGCTTCCCCACACGCCAGCAAGCTGTCCTGTGAAAACATGAGCGAACTACCAGCACTTAGAGATGCAAAAAGTGAGGAAAGGGGGCTAGGGTGCTAGACATTTGCTATAAAGTTCTGACAGAAGAAAATAATTGCAAAAATGGAAAGAAACTTAGAATAACCCAGTTTAACTCATTTATTTTACAGAAGAGGATTTTGAGATTCTGAGAGATTAGTCAATTGCCCTAAATTATATACATAGGCATCCCTTTCTTAACACAATACACTTTTGCATTACATATTTGAGGTTATCTTCCTAGAAGAGTACCATAGGAAAATATATAATAAAGAGCTAATATGCAAATGGCCATCACACCCTCACATTGGTCGGCGCCAGCGGCTGGGGCTGCGCCTGTGGCCCGGGACAGGGACAATCCGAATGCACCATAGTCCCCATGGTCCCAGGTGCCAGTGGCTGTGCCTGCGCCTGTGGCCTGGGAGAGGGACAATTCGCATGCCCCATGGTCCCCATGGTCCTGGGCACCAGCAGCTGCACCTGCGGCCTAGGAGAGGGATAAGCTGCCCTCCCCATGGTCCCAGGTGCCAGTGCCTGTGTCTGTGGCCTGGGAGAGGGACACGCCACCTACCCCGTGGTCCTGGTGCCTGTGGCTGTGGCCTGGGCGAAGCCGTCCGCCCATGGTCCCCTGCAGCTGTGGCCAGCCTGAACGAAGCTGCCCTAGGTCCTGGGTGCATGCGGCTGGCCAGAGGGAGGGAAGCCTGGGTCCCGAGTGCCTGCGACTGGCCGGAGGAGGGAATCCTGGGTCCTGGGTGTGGGGCAAGGCAGAGGCAGTTAGGGGCAATCAGGCCAGCAGGGGCGCAGTTAGGGGTGATCAGGCAGGCAGGCAGAGAGGTTAGGGGCAATCAGACAGGCAGTCAGGTGAGCAGTTAGGAGCCAGTGGTCCTGGATTGCGAGTGGCAGCGGAGATCCCCCGAGGGGTCCTGGATTGAAGAGGGTGCAGGTTGGGCTGAGGAACCCCCCTCCCCTGCACGAATTTCATGTACCTGTACCGGGCCTCTAATATATATATATAAATTCTTTATTGTTGAAATAAAGAATTTATTACATATGTCTCCTTTTTCCCCCATTGACCTCTCCTTGCCTACTCCTGCCCCCCAGCACAGGCCCTCACCCCCCTACTGTGCACGAATTTCATGTACCTGTACCGGGCCTCTAATATATATATATAAATTCTTTATTGTTGAAATAAAGAATTGAATGGGGTCAAACCCATGGATTCCCACACAGGCAAGTTTATCCCATTCTGACTCAAGGACTATTATCTCAATGGTAAACAGTCCTAATGGTTATTCCCACCCAATAAACATATATCCCCCCCCCAAAAAAAAAAGAAACAAAACCTCAGCTCTGAATCTTGGCCTCATTGCTCACCATTCCACCCACTTGCCTTGGCACCAGTGCTCAGCATCACCCACTGAATGAATCTTTCACCACGTTGCGTTAGCTTGGCTTCTGTCCCAGTCAGCTCGAGCTACTATAACAGAATACCATAGACTAATGGATTTGATAAAAAACATATATTTCTCACAGTTCTGGAGGCTGGGAAGTCCAAGAACAAGGTGCTGGCAGATCTTGGTGTCTGGTGAAGGCTCACTTTCTGGTTTGCAGACAGCCACCTTCTGTTTGTATCCACACATGGCCAATAGAGAGGGAGGGAGGAGGCATACACATTCTTATTTCTTTTTATATGGGCACTAATTTCACCATGACACTTCTACCCTCATGACTAGCTACCTCCCAGAGGCCCCATCTCCAAACACCATCCTATTAAGGATTAGTGTGTCAACAAATGAACTTGATAGGGATGCAAACATCCCATCTATAGCCAATGGATAGGCCTGATCTTTTATGGTAACATGTCACATACAAATATTTGCTAAAGTACACTTCCCATCTGTACTGGCTTGAATAGCCTTCCCAAAATATGTTCCTGTCCCAGAACCTGTGAACATTACCTAAGTAGGGAAAAGAATCTTTGCAGGTATAATTAAATTAAGAATCTTGCATTGAGGAAACCATTATGGATTAACTGATGGGCACTAAATACAATGACAAGTTTCATGAAAAGAAATACGGATCTTGGCCAGCATGGGTCGGTGGTTGAGTGTCAACCTATGAACCAGGAGGGCATATGCCCGGGTTATGGGTTCAATCCCCAGTAACGGGTGTGGAAGAGGCAGCTAATCAATGATTCTTTCTCATCATTGATATTTGTATCTCCCTCTCCTTTTCTCTGTGAAATCCATAAAAATATTTTAAAAAGAAGAAGAAAAGAAACACAGAGACAACAGATGTAGAGGGAAAAGTGATGTGTAGACAAAGGCAGAGACCAGAGCAATGCGGCCACAGGTCAAAGAAGGCCAAAGCCACCAGAAACTAGAAGAGGCACAGAGCGGATTCTCCCTTAAAGCTTGCAAAAGGACTGTGGCCCTGTCAACACCTTGAATTCAGACTTCTAGTGAGGAGAAGGTCTGCTGTTCTAAGCCACCAGTCTGTGGGAACTGTTGCAGCAGCCTGAGGAAGCTAAGGCAGCCTGCAGCTGCATACCCTGATCCTCCTACCACGGCCTTTTCTCCTCCTGCCAAATGTCTATGCATCCAATCACTTCACCATTGGACTGGACTCAGACACCAAGGAAATCAGTAGCAATACTTTTAATGTATATATTTTAAGATTTCTTTTTCTAAAATAAACTGAGCACATTAGGATGAGGATAGATGTCCCAGCTTTGTTACCAAGGGAGACTTAAACAAAAGTTTCCTGATCTTAAATTAGAGCTTCCTTCCAGTTTACCAATTTCCCCCCTTATACAGGGTCCAGGGAAGTTCAACGAAAGAATAGAAATGATAAGGTAGAAAATTAACCCTTACTAGTTCCCTGCAACATAAAGCAGCTGCCTTCTCTGGGCCTTCAGAATTCTCCACCTCAATTGCAGAGGGTGCCTGTCTTGCTGTCTCCAACCTCAAATCCAGTGAATTTTATTTTTTTTATTTATGTTAATATATTTTTATTAATTTCAGAGAGAAAGGGAGAGGGAGAGAGAGAACATCCTATGTAATAAAAGCCTAATATGCTAAGTGTCTGGTCGTCCGGTCATCCATCCAACTAATCAAAGCATAATATGCTAATGTTATGCTAAGGCTGCTCAACCACTCACTATGATGTGCACTGACCACCAGGGGGCATACACTCTGACTGGAAGGTTAGCTTGCTGCTGGGGTCTGGCCAATAGGGACTGAGTGAGATGGACTGGACACGCTCTGGAGCCCTCCAGAGATCCCTCCCCAGCTGGTCAACCTCCCGTGTTCCTCCCTGCCCTGATCATGCTCCGGTGGGGTCCCTTGGCCTGACCTGCACCCTCCCGCAATCCAGGACTCCTTGGGGATGTTGGAGTGCTGGTTTCGGCCTGATCTCTCAGGCCAGGCCGAGGGACCCCACTGGTGCACAAATTCATGCACCAGGCCTCTAGTTAATGATAAGATGCAATTGTCTCACTTAATTCTTCCTTCTTTCTTTCTCCTCTCACACCTTTATTTATCTAACCATCATCACCCAGTATTTAACCTCCTTGAATGTCTGATATAAACAACTTTAAGTCTAACTCAAAAACCTTTCTCAGACCCTCTTGAACATCATCCCCCATTAACACAGAGAGAATACCTTTGTTGGTGCACTTAACCATCTGTCCCATGATGACTGGACACGCTCTGGAGCCCTCCAGAGATCCCTCCCCAGCTGGTCAACCTCCCGTGTTCCTCCCTGCCCTGATCATGCTCCGGTGGGGTCCCTTGGCCTGACCTGCACCCTCCCGCAATCCAGGACTCCTTGGGGATGTTGGAGTGCTGGTTTCGGCCTGATCTCTCAGGCCAGGCCGAGGGACCCCACTGGTGCACAAATTCATGCACCAGGCCTCTAGTTAATGATAAGATGCAATTGTCTCACTTAATTCTTCCTTCTTTCTTTCTCCTCTCACACCTTTATTTATCTAACCATCATCACCCAGTATTTAACCTCCTTGAATGTCTGATATAAACAACTTTAAGTCTAACTCAAAAACCTTTCTCAGACCCTCTTGAACATCATCCCCCATTAACACAGAGAGAATACCTTTGTTGGTGCACTTAACCATCTGTCCCATGATGTATGGCACACATCTCTAACTTTCCACTTGTGAGGCCCTGCGGTTTCTTTTTCTGTCAGTTACTGAAAGAGTGTGTTGAGGTCTCCAACTATAATAGTAGATTTGTCTACTTCTCTTTTTGCTCTGTGTTCCCGCTACCAATGCTGTGCCTGGCCCATAGCAAGGCTTAAGGAAGAAATGGAGGAGGGGCGGATGGAGGAAAAATAGAAAAGAGAAGGCAGTCTGAGTAGGGTCACTAAACTGGCTTCTATTTAGATGAAAAAAAAAGGAAAGAAGATAGCAATAGGGAGAGATTTTAATAGAGCAGGCAGGGGGAGGGGGAAACGAAGGTCCCAACCCTTTCAAATGTAGAATAGAGGTAAATCTAGAAAGAATTTCAATTTATATGAAGCAATAGACCATTCAAATCCCTACCCCACAATTCCAAGCCTTGAGCAGGAACCATGAAATGTGCTTTCTCTTTTCTGGAAGCCAGGCTCATAAATTCACAGCTTCTCAGCCGGGATCCATGGAAACAATTACTGCCCCCTTCCTGACAGAATCAAGGACCTGGATCATGTTGAAACTCAGCTGAAAGTAGTCTTTGGAGTTTTAAAGTGAATAATATCTCCCGTTCCCGGAGCCATGCTCTGATTCCAGAAAGTACCACATTAGCACTGTGTAAAGAAAAGATCCACACTTCCCTTATATCTAGCTGGTGTCATAAAGAATGAATGCTTAATGCCCTGTAATATAGACTTCTATTTCATAGAAAGACTTCTCATTTGTTTTGCACTGGGAAATCACAAATGGATACCCTTAATCACACAAGTCCTGGAAATCACTCGAGAGCAGGAAGATGCTTAATTGAGACCTAGTTTGACGAACCTAACTCAAGTGGTCATTTGATGATAAGGAATAGAGATCTCTGCATTCTGCCAACAGGTCTATTAGTGAGCTGAGCCTGGAGAGTTAAACAGTGCCTGAGCCAATGGCTTCTAGACACACTCCCTATAAATTACTTGAACACACCTTCATACAGTATACCTCTCTTTTGCAGCTGTTTCTAAATTAACAAGTCACTGTCAGTTTTGTACATTTTTAGCTGTGATTCCAATTGTAGACCAGATCATTTTTCATAGGGGGAGGGGAGGGAAGCATGTCAGTAGATTTGAAACAGTGCCTGAGTCAATGGCTTCTAGACACACTCCCTATAAATTACTTGAACACACCTTCATACAGTATACCTCTCTTTTGCAGCTGTTTCTAAATTAACAAGTCACTGTCAGTTTTGTACATTTTTAGCTGTGATTCCAATTGTAGACCAGATCATTTTTCATAGGGGGAGGGGAGGGAAGCATGTCAGTAGATTACTCAACTGATAAGTCAACCAGCAGGATTTTCTCCATGTTTTTTTTTTTCTTCTTTTAATTTCTCTCCATGGTTTTGATTGTTGAATTCATTTTACTCTGCAGATGAAAAATTTTCCAATGCCCTTGAGAAACACTTGGGAGAAACTCTGGTTAAATTCAATATTTGACACAGGGGCTGAAGATCATTCATGTAGGCTAGATACATGCCTATCCATTACCAGCAGAACAAGAGGACCCTGGAAAAATTATGTAATTGATTTTGCCTGCAGGGAGGTGGGGCATTTGTTTGTGTAAGTATGTGAATATTCCTTGTCAGGTGAAATAATGCTTAAGTTGACATTGCATTTCAATTTGAAATGTCTTTGTTCCATCCTGGTCATAGTGACCACTCAGCAGTCAGACAGCTGGTTGAATTGGCTCTCATCGGTTAATATTTTTCTATTATTCTATCCTGATTACTTATTTATGAATTTAATTTCCACTCTAAATTTTAGTCTCTTTCTCCTAAAATGTGACTCCCTTCTCATACCTATATTTTTTAAGGCATAATAGTCAGTAAAACCATCCAAAAGCACTGTGAGCAGGTACTATGTGGTGGAAAAAGGACAAACAATATTAAATCCTTGTTCCTTACTCTTAAAAAACAATGAAAATAACATGAAACTCACATGTCTGATAACAATGAGAAAAACTTTTCATCCAAAACACAAAGATAATTGCAAATTAAGAAAGAAAAAATACTACAAATTGTGCTACTTTAAAGGTTTGAATACAGTAATAAATGGAACATTATGTAAGAATTTTCAGGACTGCTTCCTGGAAGAAGTAAGGATTACCAAATACAGTTTACCTGAGTGTGTGTGTGTTTGGGAGGGGGGGGCACCATCTCTTCTCTCTTTGGTAGTAGCTTCCTTTATTTGCCAAGAGCACATTAATTTTATTTATCTTGACATGTATTTCCCTCCATTTGCAATTGGAACTCATAATCCTAAAAATGAAATAAAAAAATGCCTTATTTTCCATCTACCCTGTCTTTTCTATTTCCTACTATATTCATATCATTTCTTAACTATTAAACTGATGATCTTATATTACTGTTGAATATTCATATTTTAGTCTCACTATGTTACTTATCACCACTCAAGCTCACTTTCATCCTTTTAGAATTCATTCTTTTCCTTTCCTTCATCCAGGCTCCTCAAGTTTATTCATTATCTCACATCTTGATCTCTGTAATTCACCCATGTGGGTCCACTGACATTCTGTCCCAAAACCCCACTGCAACCCTATTTAAAACCTTGAATCTCAAATAATTTATTCCCCCAACTCCATCAACTCTACTGATTTCTAGTTCATCTCTGCCTCATATTTAAATATCTGCTCTCATTTCCCCCCAAGCACTTTATAAACCTTTAACTAACATTATCTATTTCTTCCACAAAATTACATGTATTTCCATCTCTTTGTGAGGCCTGTTTTCTAATTGGTTTCGTTTATTTGGCTTATCTGTCCAATTTTCTTCTTTTATAGTAATTTTTCATAACTCTCCTTATTGTGCCACTTTTAATCATGGAAATGCACCTTGGTTTAAATGGCCTGAAGATAAATATTGAAAATGCATAAGTGAATAGTCTAAACTTGATTACCTAATGGTTTGGGTGAGGATAAAAGGAACATGAAGATAAATAGTCACCAGTCAGATTTCAATACTTAATAGGCTTTGGCGTTTATACTCCCATATGCAGCACCTCTTGTGGCCCCTAATCACTGATCCACCTCATGGGTAGAAACAGGAAAATAATCCTAGATGCATTCTTCTCCCCAGACCAAATGGTACTTTTCATTGTCCATTTATAAGTCATAAGTTGAGCTGTGAGTAAAGACAAAGAAAGTGACATTCAATAAAAGGTGTTGATATAAGAATGAGGTAAAAAAAATTAGTTGTTTAATGAAATTGTGAACATGATTGGTTAACAACATTTCTTCAAATCCTCAACAACTTTTTTCTACAATGGAGCAGATCTCCATCAGCAATTTCAAGTATGATTCTGTTCAGAATATGGAGCCATGAATAAGGTTAAAGTCTTCCAAATTCATAATCTGGTTTACATGAAGGCAGGCAACATGAAAGTCTAAGACCCATTTTTCTTCATTTAAATTACTGGGAGACTAGAGGCTCAGTGCATGAAATTCATGCATGGGGAGGGGGGAAGGTGTCCCTCAGCCTGGCCTGCACCCTCTCACAATCCGGGACCCCTCAGGGGTTGTCTGACTGTGGGATTGGGCCTAAACCGGTAGTTGGACATCCCTCTCGCAATCCGGGATTGCTGGCTCTTAACCGCTCACCTGCCTGCCTGATCGTCCCTAACCCCTCTGTCTGCCTGCCCGATCACTCCTAACCACTCACCTGCCTGCCTGATCACCCCTAACCACTTGCCTACTTGCCTGATCGCCCCGAACCCCTCACTTGCCTGCCTGATTGCCCCTAACCACTCTGCCTGCCTGCCTGATCACTCCTAACCGCCCCTGCCTCGCCTCCCGCAGCTTTGTCCGGAAGGATGTCTGGCTGTCTGGTCCAATTAGCATATTATGCTTTTATTATTATAGATTGCTTTATTTCTTTGGAGAAAGAGATTCTCATAGCAGAAAATGGATATTCCTACATTTGATTCTGGGCTGTTTAGAAATCAAAGATTAAATGCCTCACTGCCTCTAAACCAAAGATGTTCTAGTCCAGCCCCTGGGGCCTTCTTCTTCATGTTAGTCTCGAATACCATTTACACCACATGCTCTTTCCAGGCTCACAGAACCCTGACTTAATCCAGTGCTCAATTACACACATTCTGTACCTCTGGGCGTCACTAGGATTTTACCAATGGTCATTGCTTTTAGTGTATGAAATAGTAGGACACTAGGAATTTGTATAACTTATATTAAAACCTGCATGCATTTGCTTATATTATGACATATAATCTGATGCAGTTGTATGATGAAAATTGAATTTTGGTTAACTGTTGGGGAGGTGTCTTCCTAAAAGTAGTTATCAACTCACCCTGGCCAGTGGGGCTCAGTTGTTTGGAGCATCATCCTGTACACCAACAGGTGGCAGGTTTGATTCCCAGTCAGGGCACATACCCAGGTTGTGGGTCCTATCTGCAGTTGGGGTGCATGTAGGGGCAACTGATTGATGTTTATCTATCTATCTATCTATCTATCTATCTATCTATCTATCTATCATCTATCATCTATCTATCATCATCATCATCTCTATCTCTCTCCCCTTTCCTCTCTCTAAAATCAATATTTTAAAAATGTAGTTATCAACGCAAAGGGCTGGGGAGAGGGCTCAGGCACATAACATAAGTGAGTAGAGTAGGCAAGTAGCCAAGTATAAAAAAAATAAGATAGGTGGAGACTTTGATGGACAGAAGGCAGGGCATCAGCAATAATCATTGAGCCAAAGGAAACACATCTCTGAGCCACAGACAGCTAGAGGGTACAGACCTACAATTATTACTAGAGTTGACACTTGAACAAGAGTTTGAACTTCATGGGCTCTTTCAATAAATTCTGTAAATGTATTTTTTCTTCCTAATGATTTTCTTAATAAAATTTTCATTTCTCTAGCTTACTTTATTATAATAATCCAGTATGTAATACATATAACATATCAAATATGTATTAATTGACCATTTATGTTATTGGTAAGGTTTCCAGTCAACAGTAGGCTATTACAGTTAGTATTTTGGGGGGAGATGAAAGTTATACACAAATTTTTGATAGTGCAGGAGGTAGGTGCCCTAACCCCTTTCTCCTGCATTGTTTAAGGGTCAATTATATATGGGCAAAAAATTGCCCCTGAATTCCTGCCCCCCCCAACTCAAGGCAGATTTACATAAAGATGGCTTTCTCTACAATGTACCCACTCTTCCTTCACGATCAATTACCTATATTCACTCTAAGTGCTTAAGATAATTTAGATTTCACCTGGTTTGGAGAAGCAAGTAGCTTTGGGTAGGAGGTTGAGATTGAGTGGTAAGTTGTAAAGAGGAGGTCACCATGCAGGTGTTTTTCTTTGGGACCCCAGACTGCTCAAGATTCATGGAATGGGTTCTGTCTTTGACAGCAGCCATATGACTCAGGAAGAGGGTTGTTAAGATAAAATAGAGGACACAGTTCAATTTAAATTTCAGTTAAATAATTGTTTAGTGTAAGCATGAATAAGACATACTTATAATAAATATTAATTGTCATTTATATTAAATTTAAATTGAATGGGGCATTCTGTATTTTCATTTGCTAAGTCTGGCAACTCTTCTCAGGACTAGCACTTCTATCTAGGTGGTGCCTTCAGCCAGGTCTTCCTAGTCTCATGTGACAGTGCCGGGTAGACAGGACAATCACTTGTAGAGTTCTGGACAGGGTTACATGGGCTCTAGAACCAACTGTACTGCTTGGGATTTTCTAATCTTAGTTCTACAACCTCATGGAAATTGAACTCCTTATACATTTAGGTTAGTTTAAAAATCTGTAAAATGGGGATAATAGCAAACATCCTATTTTATGCATCTATTATTAGGAGGAAATGAGACAACCTATACAAAAGTGTGAGGCTCCACCTTTAGCACACAGTAGGCACTCAATAAATGCCACAGTAATCCCCACAGGTTGCCTTGTCTGGTACAGAGAGGCTATATTCTAGCTAATATTTAAAATTATTTTACTAATATGATAAATATTTAGTAGCTCCCATATAACCCCTATGCTGTGGGAAAGTACTATTTTAAATTCAATTTTAGAAAAATAGACCTTTATATTTTAATTTCAGAAAATTCTTAAAGAAGGTTACATTAAATTCACAGGCTAAAATGTCAATTCTTCATTTGCTCCTCAGTTTTATTATTTCTTTTGTCTCCTTATCGTTCTTCTTCAGCTTATCAGAAAGCAAGTGCAGAAGTAGCAAATAGTCACTTGTTTTATGCACTAGACAGAGCAGGATGCTTTCTCCATCTCAAATGATTTACTTGCCCTCCAGACACTCCCCCTCCCTGACAGACACAAACACACACAGGCACCTGTCCCACCTCTACCCCCACCCTGGACCACTGTGTCTTGGGGCATTATTGTTCTCCTTTTAACTTAATAGGATGGAAATGCAGACAGAGCAGTTAAGAACCTGCTCAAGGGAGCACACAGGGAGCTAGTTGGGGAGCTGAAATGAGCTTGTCCCAGTTCCTGGCTCTCCGCCCATTGCTCTGTCCAATGGACCATAGTGGACACTTGGGTCTGATGAATAGGATCCCCACAGTTGTTAGGGCACAGAATGAAGCCAAAGTTGGAAAACTCTTATAATGCTCCCCATGGTAATTAATCTATTTGAAGGTCTGGGCTCTGAACCTTGGATTCCAGCTTCACATTCCTTCATAAAACCTTGTGTTCTGAAAGCCACAGTCAATGACCCTATGAATTTAACTAGATGCATTCTTATAAAGCAGCGTCATAAAGGAAAGCTCCTAAGTGATTGGAATCTGCCAACACGCTGTCTAGTGCTCCTGGCTCCCAGTATGGGGCCCCGGAGAGGAGAATCCCATGCCAAATCAATTTTCACTGCTTGGGCTACCAGTGTGGAATGTTGGGCTTCCTTAGAGGCATGGCTGTCATTTTAGATGCTCTTTTTAATGAAGGCTTAGGCACTAATCTGAAAGGTCAGTGCTTGCTCACACCACTGAACTGGTGGCCATGCTTAAATTGCATATCCACGTTTGGCAGGGTAGGGACTTGGTGAAACTCACAACTCTTTAACCTGATAAAATGAAATCTATATGCTCTTTGCTTTTAAAAGCTTCAAAGTCTTTATCCACTTCAGTGAATAAGCTAAAGGAAAGGTAAGGTCAAGTGCTACAGCCTCCTAGAAAGAAAACAGTGAGCTTTCTCTCTCTCTCTCTCTCTCTCTCTCTCTCATCCCTTGACTGCTTTCATGAGAACTAAAGAAAAACAAGAAATAAATGATCAAATAATTCTGGTTTAGAAAGGAAAATGGTCTTCATCCCATTTAAGAATCATCAGAAAGATATTTCACAAGAAAGCATCTTATACTTACCCAAATTAAATGTTTATTGTCATTCACCTGTATTTACTGATCTGCCTCATACCAGCTATTGCCTGCAGCTGAGGTAGTATCACTACTTAGAGTAGTGGTTCTCAACCTGTGGGTCGCGACCCCTTTGGGGGTCGAAGGACCCTTTCACAGGGGTCGCCTAAGACCATCGGAAAACACATATATAATTACATATTGTTTTTGTGATTAATCACTATGCTTTAATTATATTCAATTTGTAACAATGAAAATACATCCTGCATATCAGATATTTACATTACGATTCATAACAGTAGCAAAATTACAGTTATGAAGTAGCAACGAAAATAATTTTATGGTTGGGGGTCACCACAACATGAGGAACTGTATTAAAGGGTCGCAGCATTAGGAAGGTTGAGAACCACTAACTTAGAGGGACATTGGAACCTGAACTGTATACATCAGATACAGTCTACCTGGTTCAGGTATCTATGCTTCAGTGGGCATGGGGTAAGTTGAAACTTTATGAAAGCAAGTCCAACTAGTAGACTCATGGTAGTTATTGCCTGGCTATCATTTCACTACACCCTCATAATGAATGACATTCTGATTTTCCTTTAAGGAACTATCCTTCCTCCCCTATTCTAAGTCTGTGTGGTTGAGATGTAGCCAATCCTACCTGAAAAGGGGCATGGAACCTACGTGTAGGCACCCAACATTTTCCTTCTCCCTTGCCAGAATAATGGGTTTTGTATTGAACCTGAGACTCAGTTCAGGCTAACTGGAGTGAGCCTGGGGGCTTTGCTAGAACTATGAGGGAATTGCCACTTCCTTCCCAATAGGCTGGTGTGGCTGGCTGATTATAGGGGCGCCACCCCAAAGGGAAAGTTTGCCTGAGTGAGAATGAAGTAGAGAGAAGCAGAGCTGACCAGTGGAGAGACACTGGTCTCTACTGACACTGCACACACACCTAGGGCCAACTTTGTAACACGTCAGTTACACCCTGGTGTTCTCAGCTACAAGAGCCAAGGCATCCTTCCTTTTGCACAAGCCAATTTGGATTGGGTTTCCATCCCTTGCAATTGAAAGATTGTTGATAATGGTGCAAAAAGTTTTGTTGAGAAACGTAGGTTCAGACGCTATAATGAGAATTATGTGTTCCAGGTACTATACATAGTCACAGGTATAAGCAACTTCAAAGGTGTACATGAATTCTAGTTGTCCTTGCTTGGTCCTCATTAAAAAATAGGAACAACCCTCACCCCCAAACCTGTAACCAATACAAGTAAACAAATAATTTCCTATTCTTGATCCTTCTGTTTCCTGAATTGTCATTGTCCCCAATAGCTCTACTAGGTGGCTGAAATGTTTTCATTTGTTTGTTTGTTTGCTTGTTTGGGGGAGGAGGTTGGTTTTTTAAATTTTTTTGCTTATTACTGATCTAGATCAGAGATCAGAAAGCTATGGCCTGCAGGCCAAATCTGGCCCACTGCCTGTTTTTTTTGTAAATAAAGGTTTATTGGAACACAGTTATTCAATCATTTACATACTGTGTATGACTCATTTAGCATTATCAAGGCAGAGTTGAGTAGCTGAGACAGAGACCAGATGGCCCACAAAGTTTAAAATATTTACTTCTGGTCTCTAACTGAAATAGGTCCTTAACTTCTGATCTAGATTATAAACCTGGAAATGACTGCAGCCTTTAGCTTATGTTTATGTTTGCAATGTCATTGATAGCTTCTATCTCTGTACAGTCAGTGTTCTTTTGGAGGCTATGGTGATGACAGGAGAAAGTTGAAACTCCTTTTGATAAGAAAAGTAACTGCTTACCTAGAATGGAAATAGAAGCTAAAAGGATTTTCCTCTTCCTCCTCCCACTGCAATATGAAGAACCATGGATGCTATCTGTGCTAGATTTTTGGCAATTTATTACCATTCTCTTCTCTATATTACCCATTCTATCTCATAGGTTAAAAATCTGGAAACTACATTTCTCAAAACCCCTTATTACAAGGTTTCCAGGCTAGATCATATCAATAAAAAGAATTCCCATGGTATGTAGAAGGCAGAAATGCAACATAGAGAGATTAGTGCTCTTCCCGCAGAGGTGGGCAAATGCATGGTCGTCAGCAGGTGAGAAACATATTTTTCAGTGTTTCATACGATGGTGACATTCTGTGGATCCTGCAACTTTAGCTAACAGAGCCTTTTCCTGACCTTTCAATGTCCAGTTTTGTATGCATCAAATCCCCTATTTTAAGGCCCTTCTTGTTTAAATTACTTGGCCAGCTTCTGTTTTCCTGTCGGAGCCTTAACTGCTATACCATGAAATTCCCTGTAAACACAGTGAAATGTTCCCTTCAGCCTCAGAAGCAATGAATGACAGTTCTGTGGTTTCTTAATACCCCTGCATGGTTAGTCATTTTGCCAATGTTTTAAGTCACTGTGTGATTGAACTAGTGATCTGCCAATCAATCATAGCTGGCGAAGCATTGATGTAACCAATAAATGTCAATTGCTGCCACTTGTTATGATTTTTAAGGCAGAAGGCGTGGCTAGTGCAGGATGAACAGGTGGGAATAAATGTGTGTAAGGAAAGAGAGTGGATTAGAGTCACTGAAGCATGAGCCCTAGGAGGACTGGGGAGGAGGATGATAGAGGCAAATGTTCTAAGCTAAACCAATATATTTAAAGTTAATACGACTGCCTGTGTTTCTCATCCTCCTGGAAAAGTATAAGAAAAGTAAATTAATGCACAAGCTTACTGGCATTTGTTTGACTATATTTTCAGGAAATCTCCAAGTGACACCAAACTAGAGATAATGAGAATGGTTAGCTATCTGAAGAGAGTTTGCCCACAACAGTGGCAAAAGCCCTGAACTGATTTCAGGAAACATGGATTCTAGTGCAGCTGCAGTCACAGTTGGCTGAGACCTTGGCTCAGCCACCTCTCACAAGGCCTTGTCCTTCTCTCCACAAAGTGAACTAGATGACCTTGACGGCTTTTTTTTTTATTTTTCTGAGGCTGTGATTCTATTATCTATGGCTTAGAGGGAATTGAGTCCATGGAGGGCCTCAGGAGTTGCAAGCAGATTAATGCATTTGAAGCAGAAATCGCATCCAAAGCACAGAGTTCTTTCTACCCTTGATAAGTTATCACAGAGTCAATCTCATTCAGTGGAAACCAGGAAAAAACCCAAGGGGACCATCAAAATGCTTTTCCATTTACTACTAGTCTTTTTTTCTTTCCTTTCCTTCCCTTCCTCCCTTCCTCCCTTTTTTCCTTCCTTCCTTCCTTCCTTCCTTCCTGCCTTCCTTCCTTCCTTCCTTCCTTTCCTTCCTTTCTTCCTTCCGTCCTTCCTCCCTCCCTCCCTCACTTCCTCCCTCCTCTCTCTCCTCTCCCCCCTCCTTCCTCTCTTCCATTCTTTCTTTTTATTTTTTCTTGTACACAAACACACAGGCCTGACTTCAGGGAGATGGGGAGAAAAAGCCATCAGTAGGGGAACTTACAGAAAAGCAAACAAACTGGAATTACTAGCTTTTGGCTTTTTTTCTGCCTAGCGTGCATAGACACCATTGTCACCATCAAGTCTGCTTTTCTGTAGAGAAGATGAAGAGGAAGGACAAGAATAAAGCCAGTGAAGATGCTGACATGCTTTGTTAAGAAAAATATTAAAACAATCTGGAGCAGTCCTGTAGAGTAGAGACACACTCTACAGAGGAACTGCATTCTCAGGTGTTTTCAAATTGTAACTTTTATTGAATTCAAGAATAAGATGTTTCCTTATTCTCTACTCATTAACATTTGATTTATTCAAAGCACTGTCCCTTTACTGGAGGAGGATGGCAAACTAAAAACATTATATGTTTGAAATTATAAACTGCTGTTAAATTATTAGAAGAGATGTATGCTTGATTCCAAGTGCCCCTCCTCTACAAAGGCAAATGACACTTTAATATTTTAAGTCTGCAAAGTCCTTTTAATTATGGAAAACAAAGTCTTGTTATCTATCCATTGCTCATTCTGCATTTCTTTGAACAGCTTATTAATTTATTTATAAACATTATTTGTGACCATGTGTTTGGCTGCATTTGGGAAGGCTGCATGGCAGTCATTGGTTTATTGCCCCCCCCCCAAAAAAAAACTTATTGTTTTATTAAAATAGGACATTCTTCATGTATGATGTCAAAAAGGACTTCAGAAGGACTTAAATTAGACTTGCCAACTGTGTGCTTCAGACAATGGGAACTTGTGGGCTTCAGACAGTCCTTACCTAAGCCAGACAAGGAATTTCAATGTTTGAGTCTTAGTGGCTTGAATGGTTGGAAACCAGCCTTTGTGGTCATCCAGATCATCCAATGGTTCTAAATGGAATCCATAGTTAAGCCACATAAAGAAGAAATATTTGTAATTGAGAACATGCTGAGAGGTTATTTCTGGAGGGGATACCAGGTTGTGTATCAGGGAGGTGCTATGTAACATCTGGCTACCTTTTCCTACGTAACTACTGTGTGCCAGACATCAAGACAGCCAGGCATTTCATAAATGTTAACTCATTGTATCTAACTCCTACAACCCAGGTACATATCTCATTTTACAGATGAAGATAACTGGCTTCAGAGACATGAATGACTTGGTCCATGGGCATGTAGCTATTGAGAAGCTGAGTCAGAATTAGAAGCCAAGTGTAAGACCAAAGCTTATCCATTACAAGGCTCTGTGCAAATTAGAAAAAGGTGTACAAAGGCACAGGGATTTGTCAATAGATTGCGCCTACACACCAATTAGGACAAAGTGCCCTTCCTGCCAGCAGATGCAGTTGGTCCGGGCACACAACTTGGTGAGTAAATAGTACACTGACTACAGTTCGGTGCCCACTCACTTCCTCAGCACAGTGCCTCTGAGAAGAATGTGGACTGAAAATTCCTCATAGCAGCCTTCATGGCAGGGGTCTAACACTAGTGTAATGCTTAATTTTTATGTCAACTTGGCAGGGCCATGGTGCCTAGATATTTGGTGAAATATTATTCTGGATGCTTCTGTGAAGGTGTTTATGGATGAGATTAATATGTAAGTCTGTGGATGTGAGTAAAGCAGATTACCTTCTATAATGTTGGTGGGCCTGATACAATCAGTTGAATACACACACACACACACACACACACACACATTTATTTTTGTTGTGTTTCTCTGAAGAACTCTGACTGATGTAACCTAGAATCTAGGTTCTTGTCATAATTCTAAAGAAGTTTTCCTTGATATCCATGTGAGAAGATGACTGAAATGCTTCATCTGAGAAAATGAATCTGGGCCCTTTAAGTATCTTTCCTTTGCCAGCTATCATGAAGTTAAGATTTGTCATAATAGAAGAGAGTTTTGCTTCCTGATTCTGGTATGCTAGCTCAGCAGGTTCCCTCAATAGCTCTCCAGCCCCTGACTTCTCCACTTTCCAACTCCTTCAGTGCACATCAGCCACTGATTCTCCCACCATCCATGTTGGGCAGTTTTATAGTGGACTAGAGGCCCGATGCACGAAATTCGTGCAAGAATAGGCCTTCCTTCCCCAGGCTGCTGGCATCAGCTTCCCTCTGGCACCTGGGACCCGGGCTTTCCTCCGGCCGCTGGCAGGTGCCTGGGACCTAGACTTACCCTGCAGCCCCGGCTTTGTCCGGAAGGTCGTCTGGTCTAATTAGCATATTACACTTTTATTATTATAGATGCCTCCAGTGTGATATCTCATTGTAAACAGCTTTCCTGTTACCCTAGGAAACGCACTTCCAGAAAATTCCAGAGGAAGGAATGCTGGCAGTTTCCACCAGCATGAGTGCATCTGCTATTCAGTGACCTCCATTTCTGCCCACTCCAAGGTCCAAATCTCAGTCCAAGAGATTCAGATGCCAATCCCTTAGTACTCTACTCCTTGGTATAGTTAATATTTTCATAGTAAAATTTTCCTGTTAAAATGACTATGAAATGTTGGTCTTCTGAATGTACCAAAAGTGGTGTATATGGTGTGTTTTCCCCTCAAACTCATAATAACTTCTCCAGGGGCCATGTTTTTCTTGACTCCAAGTATTTGGTTTTATCTACCTATCATCTATCTATCTATCTATCTATCTATCTATCTATCTATCTATCTATCATCTATCTTGAATTTTAAAGGGCATTTATTAAACCTGGGACAGTGAAACCAGAAAGGGCTGGGAAAATGGGTCTAGGCTAGTCTGTTGGCTCACTAAGAAGTCAGAGAAGAGGGGGCCTTGTGGGCAGGTTTAGGGGGCGTTGTATGGGATGAACTGTCACTGCCCATTGCTGCTCTGGTTGCAAGTCTGGTGGGGCCCCTTCAAGTTTGATTTTAGTAGGGGAAGTCCACCTGTTCTCAGCCTCCTGATGATTGGTTTATAGAGTAAGTACTTCATCAGAGAACTTTCTTCAGTTTTTTAAAACTTGAGCTGGGTTGATGGAAATATTCTACATTGAGGTTGCAATGGTTGTTACATATGAGTATAGAATCTACACTTAAAATGGGTGTATGAAGCTCACTTTCTGCAAAAGATCAACACTAAGTTGGCAAGCTCTGGATTCAAGGCAATACTTTTCTTAAACTGAAAAGCAAGCAAACAAAAAATTTCCATTTTTATAAAATTTCAAATTTTATGAAATTGAGAAGGATGGCTCTGGGTTGTATAGTTAGCATAAATTAGAATATAAATTCAAAACAAAACAAAATTGAGTTCCACTAAGTCTTTAAACACAAAGTAAAGCAATCCTCTAGTTTTTAAACATTCTAGTGCCCCTATTACTGTTAAACTAAGAGTAAAGGAAGTTAGTTGTTTCTGTGTTTTTTTTTTAATTTATATGTAACTTTTAACCAGACGATTGGATCATGTTAAGCCACTTTGCTGAGTTGATCCATTCCTGTACCAATCAAATTGTTCTTGAAAGAAATATGAGAAAATTAATAGACGCAAACAAGTTACAGATTTTGAATTAACCATAACTGATCTTTTTAAAATGACAAGATTGCCCTTTTATGATAACAAATATGGATCTCCTATTTGAAAGTGGACCAGAATCCCAGATTGGGAGGGGGAGGTCAGTCATCTGTGAAATAGGTTGTCAAAAATATAAGTCTAAAATATGATTCAACCCGGAAAAAAATCCCAAATGTGTTGGAAAGTCTAAGACATTCATTCACTTAGCAGAACAAAATCAGCTGAGCCTTGTTGCAGATAAAGTTGGAATTCCACTAATAAAAAAAGTTTGCTGCAGTGACAAATCTCCCTGTAATTGGAATACTTCAAATTATTAAACACATAATCCAAAAATAATTGGAAGGCAGTGCACGTTTCCATAATTAGTCCACCACATTTATTTACCTCATGTATAATACATGGCAGCTCACATCGTAAAATAAATTAACAGCTAAATGTCAAATCTCCCCTCTTATTTATGCCATCTGCTTAGGTGTTCAGACTGACGCTCACTGGCATGAGAAATTATAGAGACCAGGGAAATCTATCAGAGAAGAGTTATTGGCAAAGCACTCAAATATCAGGACTTGTTCTTATTGGCTCCCTCTACCACTGGCACCACCACCAACTTTCCAAAATCTAAAGGTTTTAGAACCTAAATTACTATTGTTGCAAATCTTGACCACATTTCAGGACACAGGCAAGTGAATTAGATATTCTCCTAAAAGAATTGATCTTCCCATTACCTTTCATTATGTTCCCTGAAGAGAGAAATCCTGTGGACTCATAGCCTATCACTGCCTGAGTTTCATCCATGAACTTTTCATGAAGGGAAATTCTGAAGAATTCTAGGCAGTTGGGAAATCCTTATCAGCTTTAGGGAGGCCCAAGGACTAACAAGCAAAATCCAGACCAAACACTCCTGGGTCCTCCTCTCTCTTTCCTCCCTCTCCACTCTAGGATCCCTAATGGTACAGGAGGGGAGCTAAGCCAAGGGTTTTTAACCCTCACTACTTCCCCATCTGCCTAAGCAAGAGTGATATCATCATTTTACCAATTAAAAAACTCTTAGCTTTCAAAAGCAAATTACAATCCAACTCCAAATCCAATTATAATCCATATCTGCCCTATATGGGGTGTTGCCTCCTGCTGTTGTCTGTTCTTCTCTCTCATAAACTTGAAGGTCCCTCTGAAATATTTTCAAATTTCTCATCAGGTTCATTCCAATAAGTACTGTCATTCAGAAAGAAAAGAAAGGAAGAAAGTGACTCAAGTGGCAGTAATGCTGCTGCCCCTGCAGAGTGGAAAGGAAAGCCAGCTGGCCGGTTTCACCCCCACAGCACTGTTTTTGGGAGCAAGCTGGATCAGAACCGGAGAGAAGGCTGTGATACAATGGACTTTATTAGATTAGGCTTGAATTTCAACTATAATGTAAATGCCTTCTGCGGTTTGGGACAAATTACATAACCATCTCTTCCTCCTCCAAAGAATAATAAAAAAATAATTCATTGCACTTGTAATATATCTTTCCATTGCCATAGCTCAAATGCTTAGATTAGCTCCCTACCTACCTATCATGCTGTGATGTGAAAATTAATTAGCTAATGTCGGTAAAGTGCTTTCAAGATGTAAAGGACCGTATGAGTGCTAAATGCAACCTATGAGTACCAATAAAGACAAACTCATGGAGAATATAATAGATCAGTAGGGGAAACGAGGGAATAGCCAGCTTGAGAAAGCAAGATGACAATAAATAAATAAATAAATAAATAAA
>NW_005370777.1:2903437-2960277 GCF_000412655.1 Myotis brandtii
TAAAATACAGTAACCATATTTCCAAAGTCATAGACATAATTGTGCAAGAGAAGACACAGGCAAACAAATATGGAAGCACACTGCAAATAAGGACTAGAGCCAGTGGTATGATTGGAGGAGTGTGATCAAATTCAGTGTGCACTTGAGGGATGTCAGTACAACAAAATGTTCTCAAAAGAGGTGTAATTTAATGGGGAAAATTATGGTTGATTTTCTTGAAGCTCACTGTCCTTCTTGGGCAGAAGGGGTAAATAAAGGCCTTATAGTTATTCATAATTTTATGATTTTCAAAGTTCTTGGACAATAACCCATCTTTCTTAACCTTATATAATAACCCCATATAAGAGATAGAATACTTATTATTAGTCCCAATTTTCAGATGAGGACATTGAGGGTCAGGGATGTTGATTTGATTGAAATTATAGGTAGAGCTAGCAAGCAATGAAAGAGGAGCTCAGGCCATATTTTATCCACAAACCCAGTAATTTTTCCCCATTATATCATATTAACCAATGGCATTTTACAATTAGAAGGCATTGCCAACACGTTACAAAAAATTTCAATATGCATGTATGCTCCATCCAAACAATTTTACTTCTAGAAACTTAGCTAATGCAATTAAGAATATGCTCAAAGATCTAGCTTCGTAGATGTTCACTTAAGCATTATTTATATCAGTGAGAAATAGAAACAACCTAAATGTTTAGCAGAAATTATTGAACAAACACTGGTATACCCACAAGATGAAATGTTAGAAGGCAGCCATTTAAAATGATATCCTAGAAATATCTTTATTGACATGAAAATTTTCAGTATAAATTGTTAAATGTTGTGCAATATAATTTTAAAAATAATTTATTGTCTACTGGATAATCTGTACTTTCAGATTTTATTTCATTTATTTGTCTAATAAAAAAGTCACTATAAAGAGCATTAGAATAACCATACATAAGTCAGTTGAAATCACTACAAAGGGGCTAGACTGAAGAAAGGTCAACTTCATTTTAATGGCTCCCTACAAATACCCTGAACAGAGGATGCTACTAAGGCAGTGGTTCTCAACCTGTGGGTCGTGATCCCTTTGGGGGTCAAACGACCCTTTCACAGGGGTCGCCTAAATACATCCTGTATATCAGATATTTACATTACAATTCATAACAGTAGCAACATTACAGTTATGAAGTAGCAACGAAAATAATTTTATGGTTGGGGGTCACCACATCATGAGGAACTGTATTAAAGGTTTGCGGCATTAGAAAGGTTGAGAACCACTGTACTAAGGAATGAAGGCCGGACTGCTCCATCCCTCTGCCTCTCCCCTATTGCCCACTGATAAGTGTATAAGAAGATTTCATTGCCCCCTTTTAAACAGTAGTCCATGAAAGCATCTACAAGCATTAGTAAAATAACTGTTCTCCATTCTCCCATGTCAGCCTCCTCGGTCTGCAACACTAGGAAAATGATGGCACTGCACTGAGATGAGCAACAGGCTCTAGAAATATCTACTCTCTCCAGGCACGAAGGAGTGTACTAAGATGAAACCTGATTTTGGAAGAATACTGACAGAACTAAAATCAATGAGTTTAAATTGCAGCAAGAGAAACTAATATCAGATGTCAGGAAACGATTGCAGAAGGAAGAGAGAGAAGCAAAGAACTTTACAGAAGAGCATTCTCTGTAGGTTTGGAAGACACAGAATCAAAAACTTTTAGAGTTATGTTGTAGACAGAATTCCAAAATAGTTCCCTAAAAGATTCCTAATTCCTTCAACTATGAACATGATGAGCTATTATGTCCCTGATTATATTACATGAAAAAAGCTATTTTGCAGATGTTCTTAAGGTAACTACTAGTCATTTGAGTTCAGCAAAAGGAATTATCTGGGCGGGCTCAATCTAAACACTTGATCCCTTAAGAGCAGAAAGTTTTCTCAGACTAGTAACAGAAGAAGTCAGAGAGATTATAAGCATGAGAAGGATCCGATGTGCTGTTGCTGGTTTGAAGATGGAACAGGCCACCTAATGAGGAATGTAGGTGACCCACAGAAGCTGAGTGACCCCTGCCTGACAGCCAGCAGGAAAACAAGGGCCTCAATCCTACAACCACAAGTAACCTAATCTGGCTGATAACTTGAATGAGTTGGAAGCAAATTCTTCTACTATGCCTTCAGATAAGAGCCAAGCTTACCGGATACCTTGGTTTGGGCTATAAGGTTCCACCTTGGTTGTGGAACCCTACGCAGAGAACCCAGTTGAACCCTCCAGGTCTAGAGCCATCATTGTGGTTTTAATTTGCATTTATCTGATAATTAGGGACAGTGAGCATCTTTTCATATATCTGTTGGCCATCTGTATATCCTCTTTGGAGAAGTGTCTCCTTCGGTTCTCTGCCCATTTTAAAATCAGATTGTTTGTCTTTTTAGTATTACGTTGTCTAAGTTCCTTATATATTTTGGATATTAATTCCTTATCAGATGTATCACTGGCGAATACCTTCTTCCATTCAGGGATTGTCTTTTCATTTTATTGATAGTTTCCTTTGCTGTGCAAACCCTTTTTATTTTGATGTAGTACCATTTGTTTATTTTTTTTTCTTTTGCCCAAGGAGACTTATTCAAAAAAAATATTACTAAGAGCAGTCAGAGAGTTTACTGCTTGTTTTTTTTTTTTTGGGGGGGGGAGGGTTGTTTATGGTTTCAGGTCTTACATTTAAGTTTTTAATACATTTTGAGTTTGTTCTTACATATAGTGTAAGAATGTGGTCTAGTTTCATTTTTTTTGGCATGTATGTATCCAGTTTTCTCAACACCATTGATTGAAGAGACTGTCTTACTTCATTGTATATACTTGCCTCTTTTGTCATAGATTAATTGACCATATAGGAGTGGTTTATTTCTGGGCTCTCTATTCTGTTCTATTGATCAATGTGTTTGTTTTTATGCCAGTACCATGCTATTTTGCCTTCTAGTATACTTTGATGTCAGATAGCATGATGCCACCAGCTTTTTTATTTTTTCTGAAGATTGCTTTGGCTTTTGGGGTCTTGAAGAGATGACCCATATGGTCCCAGACTAATTTAGTAACAAAACACTTTCTTTTGATAATCCCAATTTGGGTTTTGGTTTTGGTTTGGTTTTCCTTCTGCGGAAGTTGCTTAGGACCCATTGCTTCCATCCTCCCCCACTCATGGCATGTTTCAAGGTGATGCTGAATAGTGACTGATGATCCTCCCTGTACGCCTGCCCATTTCTACCAACCATGACAGTGTCACTCAAGAGGAGCCAACACCTTTAAAATGCATCTACATGGTGCAATTTGTTTCTTTTCAATTCCCTGCTGGTTGAACAAGTCTGGTACTCACCTGATTGCATAGTTGAGTTTTTTGTGTGTTTTTTTTTTCCACAAACAAGTCTGGTACTCACCTGATTGCATAGTTGAGTGTTTTTTTTTTCTTTTTTTCTATATTTTGCAGACCTCAGGATCAAAATCCCAGGTTCTTTGCAGAGTTTATCCTAGAGTAATGCTATCAAATACAACTCATGGCGGTGATGATGGAAATGTTCTGTGCTGTCCGATATGGTAACCATTAGTCACATGTGGCTATTGAGCACTTGGAATATGGCTAATGTGACTGAGGAGCTGACTCTTTTATTTTATTGGATTTTAATTCATTTAAATTTAAATGACCACATGTGGCTAGTAGCTACTGCACTGGATAGCACAGCCCCAGAGATTTAGGTCAAGATTGATGTAAGCTATTTAAGAGCCAAACCAGGCAGCAGTGAGAGCAGTGCCCTGCCTCCTTCCATGTGGGTTTCTGCAAGAACTCTCCTTTACTCTGTGGTCTTGCTTTGGCCTCTATTATCTGGCCATTCAGCACATAAATGTACATGTAATTATGTTCCTTTCTTGCTTATAATACTAAAATAACAACATTGCTACTACTAATGGCTTCTATTTATAGAGTGCTTATGTGGGCCAGGTATTATGCCAGGCACAACTATATGGAATCTCCTAATAAAAGGTTTCTGCATACATTGCGCTTCATTTATTTTCAAAGTATAACAACTGAAACTCAATAAATGTATCCATTTAGGTTTAGATGTGTTATTCACAGTATTTGATGTTTCCCTTATGTCAATATATTTTACCTCACAGTATGTCCTAATAATCAAAATACAGATAAAGTATTAGTATTGCATTTCCTTCCATAAAGGTAGAAAAAATTAGGCATAATATTTCATCACATAAAACATATCTCACCACTTTCCTGCCAAGATAGGACTCTAATACTTGGTCAGTTTCTCCTGGTTTCATTAGAGTAGGCACCAAAAATAAATTTGGGTACGAGAAAAAATAACTAACAGCAAAGAGAGTTGGTTCCAAATAAATTCCCCTAGATATTTTGTATCCATGTGCACCCAGAAACAAACAATTTGGTAGCTGTGTGAGAGAACTTTTCTTGGCAGAAGGGTGCAAGGACATAGTGCTGGACAATTGGAAGATCCAGTGACTAGAAATCAGGTCTGGAAGTCAGGGGTTAGAGGATGGAGAAGACATCCAAATTTTACATGAGATGTCTCCTGCTCACCTAGGTCCTGCATTTTGAGAGGCCCCAACTGAGACTTCTGAGTTGACCCCATTTCCTCTGTGGTGAGAAGAGCAACAGTCCCCATCAGCAATTCACCAGTACTTACAGAAGAGCTGCTTTCATGGTTTGGTCTGAAGCTTTTTTAAAAAAAAAATTGATTTCAGAGAGGAAGGGAGAGGGGAGAGAGATAGAAACATCAATGATGAGAATCATTGATTGGCTGCCTTCTGCATGACCCACTCTGGGGATCGGTCCCACAACCCGTGCATGTGCCCTGGCCAGGAATCGGACCGTGACCTCCTGGTATAAACAGTTTGACACACAACCACTTAGCCACACCGGCCGGGCTACTCTAAAGCTTTTATACCCAGTAAAACATTAAAGTGTAGATCGAGTAGAATTCAACCACATTGGTAAAGTACTATCTTAATAAGTTGTAGACTTAATCACAACTTGGTTCAGAGACTGGCAGGGAGCTATAGTACACAAAAACACCAGTTTGTGTAAGGAAAAACTTGACAGGCTTGCCTACACACAAACCAAAAAAAAAAAAGTGCCCATGACAGTCACACAGCAAAAATTTGAGACTTTGTGGTGATGAAATGCACTCTGCAGTCATAACTTTTGCATAAATCTGGATGGCACTTTTTCATGTTATAAGTTTGCAATTCCAATGGATCATTGTGTAGACCCTCTTACCTACAAATGGGTGCCATAATGCAGAATGTTTACAAATCATTGAGTTATCATTGACATCGGGGGTTTGGATGCCGGGGTTATTAACAGATATTTCTTCACCTAGAAGCACAGACTAAAATCAATCATTCTGATAACTAGGCATGGCATGAGCTGTCTGCACTTTCATTTCAATCTGATTAATCACATATACACAGACCTTTACCTTAAAGGAGCAATTGTTCATATTTAATCACAAAGAAACATTCAAGCATACCATCAGACATTACTCCATTTAACCACAATTCATGTCTTCTGTTTCAATAAATGTGATAATATGAGTTTCTGCATATAAGTGCATTGTTTCACTTATTTTACAAATAGTAAAATCAAAACTAAGTAAAAGAATCCACTGTATTTAATATCATTTATCATATATTTTATGCTTTTTAAATTTCCATTATTCTCATATATTTTATTGCACAATTTATGCTTATAATCATAGTACAGGTAAATTATTAGCGTTATGCTTTCTTCAGTAAAGTAGAACACACTAGATATCAGATTTCATCATGTTATATGTCCTACTTCTTGCAAATATTTGATTCTATTACCCTGTCAATTTCTCCTGGCTTCTATATTGCAATAAAACAAATCCAGTTGTGGGTACAAGAATTTTTTTAAAGTCTAAAATAGAGTCTGGACCAACTAAATTTCTCTTATGATCCTCACACAGTGTTTCCAAGAAACATACCATTCCAGAAGGCATATCTGCTGTTACTATAACAACAGAAAGGCAAAATCTAAAGAGTATCATTTGCACTAGAGGGCAGTCCACAAACCAGGAGTATTCTTGGGTTCATCTCCAAGGGGCCGAAGCTGAATTTTAATTAAAAGAAGCAGAATTTGAGGAGAGTTTTGATGTATGGATGGGGTATAGTGGTTAGCATTTGAACCAGAACACGCTCACACTCTGCTTTAAAAGGCCTTATGGGACCGAAAAAGCCCAGGGAAATAGAAGTTGCTGTTCTCATTAGGCAGTCAGAATTTTAGATCAGTAGAAGGGCAACTCAAGATTTACAACCTGCTTCTAGACCAAAGGAACAAAACTGCTATCAGAGAAGTCAGCTATCAGAGCTGTAGGAAAACATCCTATTGCTGACATGTGTGAGTAGAGTTAAGAAATGGTCAGGGGTGACACCAGACAGAAGAAAGAGTCACTCTGCAGTTGTCTGACCAAAGGACAAACAGCACTACCTTCAGAGGGAGGTAAAGTCACTGGCCCAGGGGACCATGACTCTAAAACCCACATTCCCAGGTCCTTATAGGTACTGAGAATGGTTTGGGGCTGGCCATCCAAAGGAATGCTGATATGCTCTGTTGAAGAACTGAACATGAAAGTGAGTCTCATTCAGTCTGTCTGAGACTTTGTTTCTTTCCCTGCCTTGGCTTCCACTCTATTGGCTGCTTCTTGGGTCCTTGACCTTCTCAGTTTTCTTGTTCAACTTCTCCTATGAGATTGACCTTCATTGGGAGTCTGTCCCAGCTTGTCTGCCATTCTTCCCAGGGAAACCCTATCAGGACACTAATCCCATTTTCCATCCCTAGTCTCTTGGTTTTTGTTTCTCCCTATCTGCACTCTAGCTTGGCCTCAACGTGAAGTTTTCAAACTCTTCCTGGATTAAATTGCCCCTTTTGTGATCAAAATGGGACATTAGCCAGTTGAGTCATTGTCCACTTGGGGAGATTAATGCCCCACGAAAATTATATAAACAGACAAATAAATAAAATGCATGGTAATTTCTGTAAGTGTTTTGCAGGAAATAAACTAAACTGAAGGAAAGATGGAGTGGCATGATCCTCTTTTTGGAGGGTAGTCCAGAAAGATATCTCTAAAGAGGTGATCATTGAGACCAAAGAATAAAATTAACTAGCAACATAATAGCCTGTATAGACCTTATGGCATATGCAAGAGGCTGTGATTGTTGAACAGAATGACCAAGTGGGCTTCTCAGTAGCGAGCCAAGGTTGAAGGGTCTTGAGACAAGGGCAAGAGGTAGGTATGGGCAGACCATGGAGAGATTTACAAGTCCTGGTTAATTTCGTTCTAAGTATCTTACATGGCATATCGTTAGAAGGCCCAAAGAGACCTTTGGGACTCATCCCATCTGTCATGTAGAAGGTATTTCTTTTTCTTTTTATCCATGCACCGATTTTTATAAGTCAACATGACTAATGTTTGTTTATAATCAGTGAGTAAGCTGCTACTTTAATTCTGCTATGCTGGAAGAGGCCCCTTGAAGGCATGTTAAAGAAACTGATATAAATAAAACAATGAATAAAAATACTTCTCTCTCTCCTTTAATGAGAACAGCAACTTCTATTTCCCTGGGCTTTTTCAGTCCCATAAGGCCTTTTAAAGCAGAGTGTGAGTGTGTTCTGGTTCAAATGCTAAAAACATAATCTCATCTCTCTTTTGTTGGGTTATGTTTCGAGAAGTCATTTTAGATCAATCTTTTTGAGCATAGAAGCTCTCAGCAGCTGTGGCTATAATATACTCAGCACCACTTCTAGGTTGGCCCTTTTCCCCTGTGTTCTCACACAAAACCAACAGGGGTTGCAATCCTTCATCTGACTCATGAACCCACTAGCTTGAAAACTATTGATAAAAAGAACCCCCAGAGTTTGTGTTCTGCAAGGGCCTGGTCATCCACCCTGATCTCAATGTAGGATGTTAGGTAAAATGTCACTGCCCTACCTTGCCATTTCTAAAGTGGTTATAAAATTTTACACAGAAACTTTCTGAATTTATTCATATGTTCTGCATGTACAATCTTTCAGGTACTATTCAGTTCCATATGTTTATTACTCACTCTACAAAGAAGCAAATTTGCATAATGAAAACTGGATATTATTCCAGGTCTGGAACTAGTTTGCTTTGTGGCCAAGCAAGAATTGTTTCTTCACCAAACATTATTTTTATATGCCATCTGACCTCTATGGGTCCTTGCAGCTCTATGAATTTCTATCAAAATTGACTAAAAAATAATGCTGGTGTTAGTTACAGTAGGATAAGCTGCTGTTAGAAAATAGACCCAAAATACAAAGGCTAAATTTAAAAAAATAGAATTTTTTTCTCTCTCACATAATGGTCCAGGGCAGGTATTTTAGATCAACTGACACCTCTGCCCTCTTTTTTGATTCAGGAGACCGCTGTAATGATACTTGGTCTCCAAAAGTCACTCTGCTAATAACCCTTCTAGCCAGAGGATAAGTGGAAGTCCAGGACCAGAGATATCCTCCAAGGTAAATAAAGCAAAGATGATATATTTCTCTCCCTCTTTCATTCCTTGAGCAAGAGCTTAACCACATGGCCACACCTACCTTCAAAGGAGGCTGGAAAGTGCAGTCCCAGCCTGGATCCAGACAGAACTCCATGACTTAAAAAACCGGGGAATGGATTTGAGTGGATAGATAGCAGTCTCTGCTACATGCATAACATCTGTACAGTACTTCACAGACTATGAAATTTTCATGTAGTGAATTTTTACCACAGTACTGTACGATCATTATTAAGATCTCCATTCTATAGAAGCAAAACTACATCCCAATGAGATCAAGTAAAATAAATGAGTTCTCACAATTAAGAACTGAGCTATGTTTCAATTTCTGATCTGCTGATAAATACTAACTTGAAGTACTTACATAGTACATAATCATTAGCATAAATCTTCATTAATATGATGGGGTTTGAAGAACAAAGAAGCATTATTGTGAAAAGTCATGAGAGCAGCTAAAGCATATCACAGACCCAGGCCTGGTCTCCAAACGTTAAGAGGACTCTAAATTAAACCTGGAGAGAATTTAAGAAGTGAAACTTAAAAAGGAAAGAGAGAGAACCTGATGAACAGTTTGTAATCGAAGCATTTACTCATTTTGCTCTCACTCTCAGTATACAACGCATATCTAAGGACAGAGGAATTGCAAAAATACTTAATTGGAGGTAAAAAATAAATCATTAAAAAAGGCCAGAATCTATAAATATTAAAAGTAAAAGATAGATAAGGTCACCTCACATTCAGAGAAGTGGTGTTGCACTAGCCATGGATTTGCAGATTGCTAGAGATAATAACATATACTCCCCAACCCCCATCCATCACACAAACTCACAAATCTTTTGGTGCTTCAACTATTTTATGCTTGTTATGAAAATCCAACCATAAACTGCCAATAAATCTACCTCATGCCTTTTGAAGGAACAACCAAACCATTCCTAAGCACAACCTTAAAAAATTCTATCTGGGTTTTTCCCTTCGTTTATGCTGAATATCTGTGAAAATAGAAAATCCCTAAAAAATGGATTACATATAATTATTCCCAGTTTTAGTCTTCAAAAAGAATTGAGATAGTAATATATCAGGATGATTTCTCTCCCAACTTTCTCCCTACTCACATTAATATGATTTCTGAGTTTAAAAGTAAAGGTCCCTTTTCTCACAAATCTGTTCAAAATTGGTCATTTATTAAAGGATGATCACTTTATGGATTACCAACTCCATATAAGAAAGGTTGAGAATAGTCTCAGAGGTCGGCCGTCATTCATAAAGTATTCAAGATGAACTCCAGAGATGGGACATTGGCAAAGCCCACCAAGTCACTTAAAATGTGCCAGACCTGACAAGGTAATGCATCATTTCATGCAACAAGTTAATACAGTCCTACTCCTGCTTTTCTGAGAAGTATAGGAAAGCTTATCCAATGGATATGACTCCTCATGGAGGATTTTAAGAATTATGCCACCCTACATCTTATAAAGACAAAGCTTTTTGCTAAGTCTCTCAGACCTTTCCTCCTAATCCATCTTTGTTCTAGACACCCAGGGGCCTTACAAAGACAGCATGGGCTACATTTTGTCATCATTTAAGGGTAGCTGAGAGTTGTAATATATTAAACTACCATGGCCTTAAAAAAATCTAACTATAACCAACTAACTTTAGCAATTTTGAATACTGTTTTGCTTTTATGTCCAACTCTGTCGTCGGATTCTACTTATTAAGTACTTTTGTGTTTATAGCATTGAATTCAGCAGATAAAGAGCAGAAAGAAGACAGAGCAGAGGGCTTTTACAAGGAGAAAACAATCTAAATCTACCTCAAAAGCTAATAGAGTTTTATAAACGCAGTTCATCCTAATGCTAATTTCTCCGGTCTTTTGTTTACATAAGAAACCTCCAGGCTGGTTTATGGTGTCACATTTATCAGCCAGTAGAATATAAGCAAATCCCATTACACCCAAATTCAACCACCCAAATGAACTCAAATGTGGATTATGGTATCTCTTTATGCTGCAATTTCTACTTAAAATCAGGCACATAATTCTAATGCTCAGCAAATACAAAAGAACAGCAAACTGTTGTTCTCACGATTCTTGTTTTGACTCTCTCATTATTGTCTGAGCCCTTAGGCTCCCCAGTAACTATTTAGGAAGGAAAAACTTTGAAAAACATGGTCGTGAAACAATCTAGAGCTGAGAAAGCACAGAGATGGTGGTGAGGTGACACACGGTATCTCCACTACCTTTTGACCGCACACCTCTTCAGATATTCAGTCCATTCAGCAGTCTCTGAAAACTGCAGATTCTTCAATGTTTTAGAAAACACTCCCTTCAATATAATATCCACTACTTTCCATAGCATCCAGCTCCTTCATTCCCTTCTTCCTCCCAAGGACAAAGCAAAGCCTCATCCAGAATTTCAGGACAGACCAAGTTCTCAGTGACTGTGTCAGGAAGGAACAGTGACTGTATTTAATATACTTGTTCAGGGACCTTTACGAACACTGGCCTGACAGAGTGAGTGAAGCTTTCAAACTCATCAAAGGCCAAGAATGTGATTTTACCACTGGGGGAATCTGGGCAGGTATGTAAAAAATACATGGACAGCAACTTCAATTAAAGGAGCCACACTTTTGAATTTAAATGCCACAGGGTGAGGTCCTGGTGAATGTAAAGTTTTACCCATTAAAATGGAAAAATCTGGTTCTATGCAACCATCTCTCCCTTTGGTCTCTTTTTCTTAATGTATCTATCCATTAGAAGTTTGCTCACTCTTATCTGAATTATATTACCCTTTTCACTAGATTTTGGAGTTCCAAAAAATATCAAGGTCATTAAGAAGAGCATAGCCTCTACTGTCATCCATTCATCTTTTCATTCAGTGACTTTATTCCATGAATAAGAGACTTTGTGCACGCGCACATACACACACACACACACACACACACACACACACTTGGTGTTAAGGATTCCCAATACATAGCACTCTTTTTCCCCACCCAATTCTGACCCATCAAAAGAAAACAAAGGAATAACAAAGGAAGGTTAAATGAGCATCTTTTTCTCAAATGCTAGAGGAGACTGTGTTTTATATGCAGACAAGGGGACTTAACGCCAAACATCATACTCAGGGAGATTTATCACCGAGCCAGAGTGCTCCAAATGATTACCACTCTCCTCTGTGAGGCACAAGGCTTACCACATGGCCCAAGCAATAGGAAGCATAAACTCACATTCTAAGACAAAACAGGGAGGAAATGGTAGAGGTATCCATGCCCAGTTCCTTATGTCCAAATCCACCAATCAAGCAAAACTCCCTTTGGGAGTGAAGAATAAATGGCTCCACCCCACACCTCAAACATCCTCTAAGCCTTAGGGTTTACTGCTAACGCACTGGGCTTCACTACTAACCAGGGGTGTGGGTCTCTCCCTAGAAGAAAGAGATGATCACTGTCAGGACACGATATCCCTGCATGCAGGAGGATCTCTCCTTTGCACGGTCCCTTTGCAGATCACCCTGGGACCACTAATCCCAGAAGGTTCCAAACTGGGCAGAGCCACACACCAATTAGACCCAAACGTGTGCTATTACCTCAAATCTTGACCTGACTCACTCCCTTTCCACCTTTAGGTCTTCACTCAAATGTTACCTGATCAAGAATGCCTTCCTTGGTCACTCTATTTAAAAATGAAAGCCCTCATCTACCTAAATCCCACCTACTTCCTGTCCCTGTTTTATTTTTCTCCAAAGTTTTGATTCCCACTTGACAGGTCACTTTGCAATTATAAAAAAGATAAACATTTGTTTATTGGCTATCTCCCCAGCTGCAAGCTAAGTTCTATGAGCGCCAGAGTTTTTTATTGCTTTGGTCATTGTGACATTCTCAGTGCCTAGAACAATAGTATATGGTGGCTAGTAGACACTAAGTAAAAATTTGTTGGATGAAAGATGATTAGAAACAGTCTCTCGGGGTTCTCTTCTTTATCACGTGGCTTCTTCACCTGTGGACATATTCCTGCCTGAAGGCACAGCCTTAGTTTCCCTTTCCCTTTCGTGAGTCTCCAGACTTTTCAGTTGTTATAAGCCCCATGAGGCTGCTGTCCTTATGTGACTGCTTTTGGTTCTCAGCCTCTATGTGACATTGCCTTCCCTCCCTGATAGAGTGGAGAATCTCCTTCAGTCTGTTTCAACTTGATAACAACCTCACCTTGAATTAGACTTGAAAGTAAGACCTTTAAAGCTATTTGGCCTCTTGGTTATAACACCCTAATTTTGCCATAGTGGTGAGAATCAGCAGATGATGCAAGTGTGGGACCTTCTATGGCATTCTCCCCCACCCCTATCACATGCCCTCATTCTAATTGTGCTGCTTTAGGACATGGATTCACCCACAGCTCTCCTCTGGCTGTGCCACACATCACGTGAGGAGAGCTCTTTACTTCTACTGTTTTTGGGTGGAGACTACAGAATGGCTAACTATCTTGATTGTTTTGGCCAAAATTATTTACAGGGGTAACTAGGCACATTCTAAAGACCAACATAAGCTATTAAACTATTATTCTTGACACTGCTGTTTCTTTTCCCCATTTGGTTTGAGGGTAAGACCGTCAGAGAAAAGACAAGCAGAATTTTACATCTTTTCCACATTCTAAGGGAACCATATTGCCATAAGTTGTGGAAATAAAGCTTGCTCACTTCTGAAGTGTATAGATTAGTCACCAAAGCAAGTATGTAAAGTAGATTTCTCTCTCCTCTATCTCTCTGTCTCTGTCTCTCTCTCTCTCACACACACAAACACAAACACACAGTGAATTAAAACACATTTGAGCAGTAATTAAAAACACCAGAAGCAAAACATTGCAGATAAAATTTGAAAATGTTCACAAAGAAAAAAATTATGATGGACTACAAAATACCAGAAAGGAAATCAATATAGGGATAAACATTGATTATAGCTAGAAGAAATACATTTATAACTCTTTTGAAAAAATAAAGCCTGTTCTCAACAGATAAAATTCTTCAAGTATATATCAAAAACATGCTCTAGCAGTCATTTAATTGTAATAGTAGTATAAAATTATATTAAAAAATGGATGGCTCACATGTTTTAGGGTTGTGACTGGTTCTATGAATCTGAATCTATTATAGAATCTTTGGGCAGAAATAAATCAGTAGAGCTTGTCTAATCCAGGCCCTCTGATACTGGGATGAGAAATATTTAAACCACCCACCTAATAGATTACTTATTGCTTATCCTATTTTAAAGTATTCCATTGATGTAGAGTCTTTAACATTTTTTAAATTGCCTATTCAAATGGAGCCCTTGTGGGGAGAAAGACAAGGAGATTCAAGAATCACTGGTGTCCCTAGCAATGATACTACAGGGGTAGGAGTGTATTGGAAGAGAAGAAAATGAGGGGGAAGATATAGCTAGAAATGGTTGGAAATATTAAAGACTAATTCAGTCTGAGAAAGAAATAGAAAATATGCCTAACTAGGGATAAATAAAAAAGGACCTGTAGACACAAATGTATTCCATAATTTAAGAACTCAGAGCAAGAATCTTTCTACATTTGACTCAGATGATAAGCATCCTGAGCAGTGAAGCAGAAGTGGGGGAAAGAGGGCCTATGTTCAAGGTGTCTATTGTTACATAACAAACTGTCCCAAAAGTTAGTGGCTTAGAACAACCACCATTTTATTCTTATTACACGAATTTGTAGGCCAGGAATTTAGGCAGGGATCAGCTGGATGATTCTTCTATTTGATATGATGTCGACAAAGGTCACTAGGTGGTATTCATTCAGCTGGCAGATAATGTGGTGTGGAGAGTCCAAGAAGTATTCATTCACATGTTAGTCCCTTGGCAGAGATGATTGGAAGGGTAGAGTTCAGGTGGGTCTGTCAGTCAGAACACCTATTTGTGGACCATCCAGCATAGTGGTCGCAGGGTATTTGGACTTCTTATCTAAGGAGTTCAGGAGGAAGTCTCAAGGCATGATTGAATCTCAGAATGTAACATGTTCTATTGGTCAAAAATGCCACTATGGCCTGGCCAGATTCAAAGGGAGAAGAGTTTGACTTTCCCTTTCAATGGAAAGAATGACAAAGAATCTGTAGCCTTCTATATTCCAACATAGTTTATAAAAATCTTTCTAGGCAAGCTTTATGGGAAATAATTTGATAAAAGCAATGATATATATACTGAGTTAGAACTTAGAGCTAAATAACAATTGCTATGACCATGTTTCTAGTCAAGTGGGATTATGAATAAGCTAATAGACCTGTGTAGAAATATCTGTCCATCTGTGATCCTGGGGGCTCACCCAGTGTGAGGGATCAAAAGAAGTGAGGGTGAAGAGAAATAATACATTCTAGCCCTTTCTGTGTAATTGAAAAATGATTGGGAATCTCTTTGTGATGGTCCATAGTATGTGCTGGAGGCCTCCAAAAAGAAAAATCATGCCCGCCCCTAAGGAGCTTACACTCTATGGTAGTAGAATGAGTTGTAAACATACAGGAGAATTTATGAAACTTTAGAAATTCTGAAAAATTACTGATAACTGCAGTTCAGAGGAAACTTCATGGAGAAACAACACTTAAGCAAGATTTTCATGGAGGAGGATGAGTTTGTCAAGTGGAGCATGCAAGGCAAATAGAATATGCAGCAAAGACACCACATCCTCTGTGTGTGTGTGTGTGCGTGTGTGTGTGTGTGTGTGTGTGTGTGTGATAAGTAATTTAATGTGTTGAAGGACTGGGAGAAAATAAAATTGCAGAGGAAGGCAGAGGGCTTATATTTAAACAATAATCTTGCATTCCATGTACTTGATTCGGAAGTTGGGGGAAGTCATTGTAGGGTTCTGAGCAGAGGTCTAACATGATCAGGTTCTATGTTTTTTTTTTTTTAATATATTTTATTGATTTTTTACAGAGAGGAAGGGAGAGAGATAGAGAGCTAGAAACATCGATGAGAGAGAAACATCGACCAGCTGCCCCCTGCACACCCCCCACTGGGGATGTGCCCGCAACCCAGGTACATGCCCTTGACCGGAATCGACCCCGGGACCCTTCATTCCGCAGGCCGCTGCTCTATCCACTGAGCCAAACCGGTTTCGGCAGGTTCTATGTTTTAAGAAGATTTCTCTGGGACATGGTGAAGTTGAGAGCCTGACCTGATGAGACCACCTCTCTATAAGTAAAGAGTAAGTTGAAGGTCGTTTCACAATTATTCAGAAATCCTTTCTTGCAACTAACTAAAAATTCCCCTTGCACGAGTCCACGTTTTCTTGTTGGGTTCTTAGAATACTTGTCGTGGGTGCACTAACTTGTACTTCTGGCTTCTCTTTTTCCCCTGGCCTGAGAAGCCTTTCCCTCTTGATTGGCTGTGAATGCCTTCTGTAGCCCTATTTTTCCTGTTCCAAGAAAAAAAAATATATATCAGATGGTAGATACTCTCGTTACAGCTTTAAGACCTCCCTGCGCAACGAGTTCTGAGCCATCAAAACAGAAAGAAATGCTTTGGCTCTGGCATACAGCAGGTCCAAATGCTTGCTTTTTTTTTTTTACTATAAAATTTATTTCAGTTTGACATTCTTTATGTTGTTGTTTCCTTCTACCATGTTATAAATCCTTCTTGGGCTGGAAATCACTTCCAAACACTTTAGTAGCTGAGCTGCTCAGCAGTAAGCCTAGGAAATCAGGCCATCATAGGCCAGTTCCATATTGGAGGTAAGTTCTTTATGTATATCAGAGCAAGATTACTTCCCAGGAGTAGAGTGGGCTCTGTACATACTATATATAGTTTTATTTTCTTAGTGGAATATATTGGGGTGATGTTGGTTAATAAAATTATATAGGTTTGGGGTATATAATTCTACAATACATCATCTGTATATTGTATTTTGTGTTCACCACCCCAAGTCAAGTTTCCTTCCATCACCATTTATCCCCCCTTTACTCTCTCCTACCTCCCACCCCACTTCCCCTCTGGTAATTACCATACTGATGTCTGTCTATAAGGTCTTTTTTAAATGTAAATATAAAAATGCTTTTATTGGTAAATATGAGTTTGAGTGAAATAACTGAAAGGTAGGATAGGCGTGTAGAATTTTCTTATGTATTAAAAAAACAGCTCTTTAAGCTTATATTTATGCAACATCAAATAACTTTGGAGAGCATTAAATATCTCACTTATAAAAAAGCTCTTAATTCTAATTTTCTTTCATTAACATAAAAATTATTATATGTTTTCTTCAAACTAGCCATTTTCAGAGAAATAAGAGCAATATATTCAGAGTGGACAAGCTGATATTAATCATGTGTAATGTACAACCCAATTCTATTGGAAATCAGAGAACAGAAGCCAGTTGGCAGCTCTGCCCAACTCCATAGGTTACCTGAGCCACTGTCAGAAATTGTGTGTTGGATGGACTGGGATAGATTTATCATGCTGGATACTTTTCTGTTTGAAATACTCTTGTAGCTGACCCTTTCACAAAACATATATAAGCATGCACACACACAAAAGCAATTGCCTTCAAGTACAGCAGAGGTTGCTTATTAGAAAATTTATTTTATTTTTAATTAGGAGCTGTTCACATCATCTGGTGCCTCTCTCATCCAGTCAGCACATCATGGTACTGCATTCTACATGAACAGCAAGTTTTACCAGAACAGTTCCTTACTAGCAAAGATATACTTTGCATAATGCCTATTGTGCTATGCATGTGTAACACATTTCCTGACAATCATATCCTTATATTTCATTCAAAAGAATCTGAGGAGAACTAGACTAATATTTTGACATTTAAGCAAAAAAAATTAAAAACCATTTTAAAAAGGAATTTTAAGCATTAGAATGGTGAATTTCAATTTCTGGCTGAACATTAGAATCACCTGGAGAGCTGTTAAGACTACCATTGCCCATGTTGGTATTTTTCTAAAAGTATCCCAGGAGATTCTAGGGTACAGCCAGGCTTGAAAACCACAATATTAGAAGATTATTTGGAGATACATAAGTTATAGAGGGAGAAGTTTGAAAAATATTATTCAAGAAATATTTTCCTCATGGATTATTTTATTTGAGGCTTTTAAATAGCATGTGCAATACTACATAAAATATTTCCCCAAAATCAACTTAAGTTTAGCAACTGTTAGGAGCCCACTGTAAGCATGACTCTACTAGATGCTGTAAGTTTATGTGAAATAAAGAAATGCTTACTTCAAGTACAGCAGGATTCACCAGAAAGCTAATGAGATAAATTTCAGGGCCTTCATTTGCACAGAACCATTGGAGGGGTATGGCAATGTGTTGACGTGTTCACATTGTTTTGTAAAATCAGCAAAAATCATATACTAGTAGTTTTACCACTGCTATCTCCTCTCTAATTTTCCTTCCATACTTCCTATGTTTGATGGTGTCAGAGTGGTTAGAGACACTTTTGCAGCAAAGGGGAAGTTGATTGGAGGATATATTTAGTTTTGGTTTCAGTAGAACATATTTATCATGGGTTATTGCCATTTCTGTATAATAAAGTTATTGCTAGCTGCCCTACTATAAGAATGGTTTGCAGGAAAATTCCTATTACCCACACTGACTCAACCAAGTCAGTGATATGAAATTTCAAGGCTGACAAAAAAAACTCATTATGGCCCTAACTGGTTTGGCTCAGTGGATAGAGCATTGGCCTGTGGACTAAAGGGTCCCGGGTTTGATTCTTGTCAAGGGCACATGCTGGGTTGTGTGCTCTATCCCCAGTAGGGGGTGTGCAGGGGATGATTCTCTCTCATCATTGATGTTTCTCTCTCTCTCCCTCTCCATTGCTCTCTGAAATCAATAAAAGTATATTAAAAAAATTATGACATTGGTGAAAAAGTGGTTAATGAATGTTGTCAAATCCAAGAGAATTTGTGATTAGTCACTGAAAAACTTGAAATGACCTAAAGCCTTACAGCTCATCTCTGAAAGAAGCATAATAGAAGCTCAATAATCCCAATAATGTATCTAACACTAGCAATAGAAAACATTTAAGATGAGAAAAACTTTTCAAACCTTTCAGTAATGAGTGCTGGAGGTAAGATGGGATTATGTTTTTACTTCTTCCATAGAAAATAATTTTGCAAAATTGTTGTCTCATTAATAAGTTAAAGAATTCAGCAAAACAAAATATGCTTGTAAAAAGTATTTTAGCTATGTGTCATAAAGTTGGTTTTTTAAAGCGATTTAGTTTTTGGATCTTATGATGTCCATGAGCTTTTACAGATTTTTAAAAAATCTTATAATTTGTTTTTATTTTTATCTCATCCTATATAATAAAAGGGTAATATGCAAATTGACCCTAATAGCAGAACAACTGGTCACTATGATGTGCGCTGACCACCAGGGGGCAGATGCTCAACACAGGAGCTGCCCCCTGGTGGTCAGTGTGCTCCCACAGGGGGAGCACTGCTCAGCCACAAGCCGGGCTGATTGCTGTAAGCGCAATGGAGGTGGTGGGAGCCTCTCTCGCCTCCTTGGCAGCGCTAAGATTGTCTGACTGCCAGCTTAGGCCCAATCCCCCAGGAAGCGGGCCTAAGCTGGCAGGTGGACATCCCCTGAGGGGTCCCAGACTGCAAGAGGGCACAGGCTGGGCTGAGGGACACCCCTAAGTGCATGAATTTTCATGCACCAGGCCTCTATTTATAAATAAATATTCACTATCTATTTTTGTGTGTACAATTTAGAATTTTTTTTCTTAAAAAGCCCCTCAAAACTTCAGCCCTGACCTGAATTTACCCCTCCATAAACTCACAGCATTAGCCCATGATGGTTTGACCTAGAAACCCACCAAATTGTTAAAATTCCACCTTCCCCCAAAATTAAAGCATTTGGTTGCTAAGGAAAAGAAGATGAGGTGTGGGAAGTAGATATTAATTGCCGGGGGTAGACAGTTCATTGGTAACAGAATACAAAGACAAGGACTTTTGGTCTGAAATGATGAGAAGCCACATTATTAAAATAGCATTTATCATATTATATATTTACAGTGGTGAGCAGTTTCCAGAAATAAATCATTTTTTAGTTGCATCATGCATGTATTGAATCCACAGTAGAGTCAACTATAGTAGCTAGGCAAAACAAATTACAAACCAAGAAATTAGTAATTTGCATAGTTCAAATACTCCTGCCCTCCATTCCAGTCCATCCATAGCATGGGCTTCCACATGATGGTGACATGGGGCACCCAGGCCTACTAGAGATTAGCTGTCAGGTCCCCAGGGGCATCTTATAGTGTCCATGTCTTCCTAGGCTCTGTATGACTCTAGTGTTTGAAGGTACCTATGCTTTGATACAACTTGGATCCTAAACAGAAACCAACTTCCTCCTCCAGTGATGCTGATGACATTGAATTTTTGCCTTTTGTGCTGACTTTTCCACTTGAAATGTTCAAGTATATAAAAGAGTGAAAACTCAGTTATCCAGTATCTCCAGCAAGTGTCCACATTTTGCCATAGTTGCTTTATCTCTCAACCTCTTTATCCATCTCTACATCCTTATTTGTATATGACTATTACAAAGTCACAGACATGTCACTTCACCCCTAATACTTCAAAATGCAGCTCCTGAAAAAAAAGGATGCACACCTACATAACTGTGATACCATCATCAGGCCAACAAAAGTTAGTAGTCACTCCCTCATATGATCCTCATGATCCATATTCAAAGTTTCCCAATTGTCCCTAGCAGAACTTTTGGAGTTAATTTTTTTAATCAAGATCTAATCATATTCATGCACTGCATTTAATTGATATGTCCTTTTCCCCCTCCCCCCCACCCCCCATGATATTGGTTGTTTAAAAGACCAGGCTCAATATTTTATAGAATATCCCACATGCTAAATTTATCTGATTGTTTCTTAACACTAATTAATTTGTTCTGCTGTCTCCGACTTTCCAGTAACCAGGAGGTTGGATATATATGCTTGATTAGATTCAAGAATACTTCATAGGTGACTGACTGTAAGTACTGACTTTAGAATTTAATCTTATAAGATACAACTTCATCTTATTATATTAATCATCCTCAATATAACCCTGAAATATCTATTCATAAATTTCTATATTTACAGATAAAGATACTAATGCTGGGGTAACTAAATGACTTGCATAATATCACACAAATATGCAACTATTAAAGATCACAAAGAATCAGAATAACATGACTCAAAGCTTATTTTAATCAGTGTTATATGTATAGTTAAAGTGACTACATTCCTAAAACTTGAGAAAGAACATATTAGAAGAAATAGAGATCCATGTACTTCTATTACTATATAATTCAGATAGAGAATATGATTGAATTCAAGAAATAAATTCATAAGCAATAGTCTTATAAGATAAATATAGCTTCACACTATTATATGGTTTTGGTGTGTCAAGGTACAATCTCAGTCAGTTAAACTCAGTGGAGCCATAACCCCATAACCATAAGAGTCATGTCCAAGCCTAGTTGAGTGTACTTCCTAATATATATCTGAATTCAGTCCTCTTTTCTCTATAGCTCCTGTCACCATCCTCATCCAAACTTCCATTCTCTCTCACAGGGACAATTACAGTGTCTCTAGCAGGTCACTCTGTACCGCCTTCCCCTCTTGGTTCTCTTCAATGGTTCTCCACAAAGCTACAAGAGGAATCCTTTTAAAATAGCTAATATTATCACATTACACTTCTCCTTAGCCCCACATACAGCTTAATACTCTTCAGTGGCCTCCCATTGTACTCACCATAAAGTCCCTGAGTGTTCATAAGGTTCAGGATGGTCTGATCTGTGTCTCCCTCTGTCAATCAATAATAGGCCCCTTTCTCTCCTCATCTTTTTCTCTCTATCAGCATGCCCTGTGCTTTTCACTTTCACAGGTGTTAGCATCACCTGCAATTTATGTTTAGCTTTCTTATTACCCTCACTAGAGTGAAAACTCCATGAGGCTTGAGACTGTATGATTTCAATCACTGACTTAGCCCCTACAAAGGGGCTCACTAAGTTGCTGTTGAATGAATGCTGTTCTTGAAAAAAATCAATGGAGCTTACATCCTTAAATGCTTAAGGTTGGCCCCCCAAAATAAAAGACAAAACAAAACAAGATACATGGTGAAGAATGCAGAAGCCATACCTTAAAAGCCCAGGCCATAGCAGGGCAAGATCCAGTTATGATAGAGGCCTCTAATGCAGGACAAATGCATTGTGAGCAAGAGACCTAGAACTAAGAAAACACCTTCAAACCTCAAAATCTTTAAACATCTTAAAACCCTTTAATAACCATTCCAAACTTTACCACATCGTAATGTGTAAAGATAAAATAAATGATTAGGAATGAGCTCCATCAACCCATAAATCTTGTCCATCAAAAATCCTCTTTCCTCCAGTCCCAGAGGATGAGGTATCCCCTCCTGCCCCTTGTTTAAGACCAATCCTCCTCCTAAACAGCTAATATAATTCTCTCCCATTCCTTTCAATTTGTCCCCCAAATATTCTCTTTTTCTTACGAATTCAATCTCTTCCTCTGCCTTAGGTTTCCCTGCCCTCTGACTATGAATATATTCAAGCTTCTTCTTCCAAAATATAAAATTCACCCTTGACCTCGTCTCCTTCTCTAGTTGTGACTCTCTTTGATGAGAAACTAGATGACACTCATAATCTTCAGTTCCTCACACAGTGTTCTGGTTTCTATCCCTACTGTTTCATTAGAAATACATCCATCAAGTTCACCAATGAACTCCATACTTTAAAAACTTTAAGGGGCACTTTTTACTATCTTACTGAAGTTCTCTTCTGAACTGGCAGTGATGTAGGCTGTGCTATTGGAAATTCTCTCTTCTTTTGGTGCCTGTGGCCAGTCTCTCCTGGTTCCCCTGTATCACACATCTCAGTCTCATTCTCAGATTGGCCCTTTAAGAAATGGAAGTCCTTGGAGTTCAAGGAGTTTCTTTTACTTTCCTTATCTACTACCACCTATACATTAATTGATATCTCTCCAGAAGTTTTGACTGCTAGTTCCCCTCTTGAAAGTCTCAGAGGCATTTCAAAATTAACATGCCCCAAACTGAACTCACCTCCTGCTCCCACCTTGGAATTCTCCTTTGATTTTCCTCATCTCAGGTTCTTGTAAGAAACACCACATACTTGGGACAAAATACCCACTTAACGGTATTGTTCACACAAAACAGCCTGAAGTGGAGAGTAATCTAGGGTGCAAAATTAAGTACAAACATGGAGAATCCTTGTATTTGTGGAGGCACTGCATAGGCAATGTACATAAGTGATCTATTCAAGCCTCACAGGTCTATGAATGCATAATTGCCTGTTTTACATATGAGGAAATTAATGTTCAGAGCAGTTAAGATACAGGCCAAGGTCACCAGCCAGAGAGTGGCAGAACAGAATCTAAATCTGGTCCCTTCTTTCTTAAACGCCCTTGAGCATTCCATGCTATGCTACTGTCACCTGATTATACACTGAAACCTTGTGCCCTGCTATCTGCATGGTGCCTGATGCCCGCTTCTTCATTATGCTTCCTACACAGTCCCAAGGCACCCATCGCTATGTGAGTTTGGAAGAGATACATCATTTTCATCTTATTTAATTTTGAAGATCAGTATGTGATCTATAAAACAGAAAGTTCCTCTCAAAAGAAAAAGATTGGAAGACTTCCTGACTTGTCCTGAGGAGCCCAGGGGAGAGTTTCAGTGACTCACACTAACAAATAGGCCTGGAGGTGCTGTGTGCTCCTGTTTTCTTCCAGACAATGCCAAGTTCGATCTGCAAGTGGGGGTAAGCTAGCAAGAGAGTAGAGACAGAGGAGAGAATTGAGAGAGGAGAACAAGAAGAACATATAAAGTTTCCTTTAAAGTCTCCCTTCCACCACATTCTACCTTTTTTCAAATTTGCATTGATGGTTTCAGTTTTTAATTTGAAAATTATCAAGCTGAGAGGCAGGGTCAAGAGGAAACTGTATTGTATTCTTACTTCAAGAGCCTTTGCATGCTCAAGAGAGAATTTTTGTTTTGTCTATGTGCTCTCGGGTTTATTACTTGTTCAATGCAATCTAAGTCCACACACTCACATTTTTTAATGACTTGACTATTTTGTCTCACTCTTCAACTTTAATTAAAAATGTTCTTATATGAGGTTTGTCTTAGCATCATCCTAGCTCCCAGAAAGGACTGTCTCAGGGGAAAAACTTCCTAAATATTTAGCCATTTCTCTGGCATTGACCCTGCTTGATGGATCCCTCATTCTACTGAAAAAGAAAAAACACACACACAAACAGATAAAAAAGTAAGGAAACAAAGATAAATAAATGAATGTTATAAATGTTATGAAAGAAAGAAGATGGAGAGATGATCTCTCTAGAAGAGGTAAAATTTATCTATATATGAATTATTTGACTTTATAGAAAATGAATTGTTGATATTTAATATCAGGCTTGAATTTTTAATTTGTTGTGTCTAAAATCTCACTCTCAATTCCTGTTAATGCAAACTTACCCTCTCCTAAACTCAGGGGCCTTGAGCTCTTAATGATCTTCTTTTACAAGTATCTTTAACCTCTCTTCTCTCCTGGGACCTTTTTTATTGTGTTTTATTTTATTTTTCAATTACAGTTAACATTCAATATTATTTTGTATCAGTTTCAGGTGTACAAGAAAGTAGGTAGACAATCATAAAGCTTACAAAGTGATACCCTGATATCACTTACACTAATGTCATTCTCTATTATCTTAAAAACAAATGATTTTGAGTTATCTCCTGCTTTTCCTCTTAAACCAAACATCAAACTGCATTCACCCTGTCTCATTTTTCACCATTCATTCACGTCTCAATTCACTGATATTTAACTACTCAAATAATTCCATTCAAGGTCATCAAATACATTCTTACTCCCATGTTGCCAAATACTTAGAACATTGCTCACCAGGACACTTTTGATTCTATTTCTTAAAGCACTGGACCTTCTCGGCTTCTATGATAACACACTCTCCTGCCCTCTCCCACCTCAACCCATCTCTACTCCTCCTCAATAACCCTTTTCTGGTTGATCTTCCTCTGCATGGATCTTAAATACTAATGCTTACTAGCTTCTTTCTCAGGTCCCCTTCTTTTCTCATTCTTCATGATGTACCAAATAGACTCTTCAGCCCCCATGGCTTCAGGCACTCCATAAATATTTATGTATCCCCAACCTACGTCTCTAGATCTTTTTTTGTGTGTGTCAGAAGAACATGTGAATTGATTCCTGGTCATACAATTTATCAGCTATCTAGGATGAGTATGTCGCAAACTCTTAGTACCCCCATCCCTTAAGAGTAGATATAACAACACACCCTCACTTGTAAGGTAGTTGTTCGACCTATCAGAATTTGTAGCCCTAGACCTTTTGCAGTCACCTTATCTGTAAAATGAGGAGGTCTGCCCATATCTCCCTAGATCTTCCTCCACTTTCAATTCAACTCAATAAAAGTAGAGTGAAAAAATAATAATCCTTGTGTTATTCAAGGGATCATTTGCTGACGTCCACTCAAAAAGAGGAACCAGCCATGTCAAATGTCTTAAATAAGTCTCATCTAAATCTACCACAGGAAAGGGAAGGACTTCCCATCTTACTGATTGGAAAGGAATGTACGGATCCATGAATTATACTCCCATCATAACACTTGGTAGGGCAAAACCACTGCAAATACCAGACCCACTCAGGTGCTTCTAGAATAGAGAAGCATTCCTTTAAGAGGACAGTGCTGAAAGAAAGTGCTTTAGGAAGAGATGATATTGGGGAAAGGCAAAGGTAAGAGATGTAAACCATATCCCTTGGATCCACTTTAGGCATATTTAGGTAGAAATATTCTGATCTCAAACCTCTCTCAAAGAATACCGCATGGCAAAATTTCATTCTACCCAGTTCAAAAACTGTTTGGTCATTCATTCATTCAGAAGCTTCCAGAAATTATTTTTTGAGTGAAGGCTATATTCCAGGCACTGTGCTAAACAATTGGGATTGAGTGATAAACAGAACAAGATCCCCATTCTCCAAAAGCTTCATTCCAGTGGGAAGAGATAGAAGATTTACTACTAAGACCTGAATGCTAAGAAGGAGCTAGTCAGGCCCACTGCCAGGAGAGACACATTCCAGACACGAGGCAGGAAGCTGGAGGCAGGAAGGAAAAGGAGAGGTACAGTGTGCCTGGAGCAGACTGAGAGGAGGGAAGGAGGACTAAGGAAAGATGAAAAGGGTAGCCAGGGGGCAAATCATAAAAGTCCTTAGGACTAGACTGAGCATCTATTACTCTGCAGGGCACTTTTCAAGGAGCAGTGAATTTTGTGCTGTTTCTATCATTTTCCATAGTATTTCCAAAGAGTGGGTGAAGAAATCATTTCAGTATATTAGATTGGCATTATTTAATGACATAACAAAATAAACTAAAATACACAATATCAGCATGCATTGTATAGAGTGAAGATGAATAGCTACTATTCTTTGTGCAACCTTCATTTCACTTTTGTGTACACACGTATGCATATGTTCAGGATTTTTCAACTTCAGCACTACTCCCATTCTGAGCCTGATGATGCTTTGTTGGAAGGGACTGTCTTGTGCATTATAAAATGTTTAGCAGTATACCTGACCCCTACCAGATGCTTGTACCACTCCCCACCCCTATACACACCCAGTTGGGACAACCACAAATATCTCCAGCCATTGCTAAATATGCCCCGCTGAGCAAAATCTCTCCCAGTTATGAACCACAGTACTATTTGTAAAATGTTTCTGACAATGGATCATGGTCTCTACATTACTGAAGCAACCTACAGAATGAGCTTTTCTATCTTCTCATGTCCCTTTTCTACCATTTTACTCCCTCTGCACCCCTCTATTTTCCAACCTCTATAAGTAAAAAGGCTTCTTCCACCTCCCACCCTCCCTCTCCTTCCATCTCATCCAGTCTCCTCCTCCTCCCATCCCTTCTCACTTAGCTCCTCTTCCCCCCATTCCCAAATCAAGACTAAACCAACTCTCTAAATAACATTTTGGAAATCTGTGGTTATCATCTTTGTAGACAAGGGCCCATGGGATAGGCAGCAGGTGCCAAACAGGTGTGCGCTTCTGCATTCAGGACCTCTCTCTGCCTTTTATTTTTATCTTAGTCTTTCTTTACATCTTAAACTTACATATTTATATTCAGAAACTAGAGGTGGTGGAAATACACCTCATCTTTCGTCAAAGTGTTTGGACCGGAAGGAGTGGGTGTAGTAATCCAGAAGACATTTGAAAATCTATGCTAGACAAAGGTGCCAGCAGCGGTGGGGAGCAGGGAATGACTGAGCAGGTCTTTTCTAGCCCTAATTTCTTTGCTTCTCCAGTTCTGTGATGCTTCTCTGCTCCCTGCTGTGTGCATCTGCTGTCTGTCTCATACTCCCCCCTGCCTCTGCTGAAGACAGTCTCTATTACCTACACTCCCTCTCTCCCCTATAAGGCAGCCAGCCTTTCTTCCCCCCCTCCCCCCGCTGTGTGCATCCACCAAGTCTCTCCTTCCTGCTGCTCAGGTGTCCACCATCCCTCTCCTTCTATGAGCCCTCATCTTGGCTCCTTTTATATATGTTAGATCACTTTCATTTTTCACAGGCTCCATTGTCTCTCCCCCCTTCAGTTCTCTGTCCTTCCTGCCCCACAGTCTCTAGTCAGTATTTTCTCTTCTCCTTTCTTTCTTTACTCCCCATAAACATGCATAAACACGAGCAGACTAATACTTCCTCACCCTAAATATTCTATAAACATGCTAGTGGAAAATAGACCAAATGAATAGTTATTCTTCTTCCAAGAGCTTTTGAAAAATGCAACTCTGTTCAAACTTGCTTTTTCTCCAAGTGCTGGATGGTTCGACTTTATCAAAGCATGGATTTCTAGAGGGGATGCAGGTCACACCTTCATCCTGGGTGCTCAGGGCAGCCATTAGTGATTTTGAAACGAAAATATCACTAGAAATACAAAGGGCACAGGCACCTAAGACTCTCTAGTTAAACTCTTGAGCATTTCTACATGCTGAATTTTCCTTCTCTTTCTCCTACTGCTTCAACAAAAGCACTGTTAGGCAGACTTCATTATGTTTCTCCTGCTCGTTTGCCGGTGGGAGAATGGGAAGTCTTTCAAATGAGCCACACATGTAGCCATTGTGCTTCTACATTTGTCCACCAGGACCCACCAGACAACGATAAAATCACAGTATATCTGGGTAAACTTTTTGGAACATTTGCACCCATAATTCTCTTGGCAGCTTATCACCAACCCAGGAGGAAGGAAGAGATGGAAGAATAGGAAAAAAACAAAACTAACTTTAAATGTCTAACTACTACAAGTAGGCATTTTTTTTGGGGGGGGGGCGGTGAGTTTATATACATAGTCTCATTTAACTCTTTAGGGCAGCCATATAGAGCTGCTATGATAATCTATGCTCATAAAGATGAGGAAATTGGGGTTTATTTAGCTGGTGCATGGTGGAGTCAGGTTCATTCACTCCCCCAGTAAACAACTATTTGTTTTGAGGCTTGACTGTGAGTCAGGCACTGTTCTAGGCCCTCAATTCCATGGGATCTCTTTGCTAAGGGTGTAAAATCTTGCTTACAAATACACACATTGGCATTACTAGCAATGACAAGGGAAAGAAAACTAAGATCCCCCTCATCTGTGTCCAAAAAGCTCAGGCCTATCTTGGCATGAAGAGTACAAAAAAATGTACCATGGATATCAAGAATTCTCTCAGAAATCCCTGTTTTGAACTTTCTGCATTTTGTACTAGGTATAGCCTCCTTTGTGAAAGAATAACTTTGTAAGCCTCTGTTGAATTTGTCTCAGAGAAAAGAAGCCTTAAAAGAATGATCAGGGCCCAGAATATGAATGCAAAATTGATTGCCTGACCTGCTCAGCTGGGCCACCTGGCCTGCTCATGCACACACACCTGGGAAGCCACCTGGACAGCAGGTGCCCCCTGAATGGCTGCACCTGAGTGGTAGTAACCTTTCCTCTTAGAACACACACAACAGCCCTTACCTGTGATTTCCACTTTCCAGTATTTATGCCTTTCTCTTCTTGCCTGAGAGAAAAAGGCAGGGGTGGTGGGCTGAGATAGTTGTCTTTCTATTATGAAGAAGGAAATGCCCCCCTAAGCTGGAGAGAGAGGTGAGCAGAGCATCCCATATTAAGAACTTTGGAGACAAAGAGGTTCTGTTCCTGTATGTCCTCCCACTGGGTCCCCACAAGCAGAAGCCCTGCCAAAGGGAGTCAACAGCATTTGGATCCTATAAAGAAGCTACTCATAACTGTTAATGTGGAGCAAGATAATGAAGGGAGGCCAGGAAGTGCTCGGCAAAGTGATAATAGGGAAATTATGACATCTGTGGCCCCATTTGGTCTCTAGTCAATAAACACGCAGCCCAAATAATTCTCCCATTTCCCCAGAACTGCTGGAAACAGGGCTTGTCCCACTAATAGGAAAGATTTGGAAAGTAATATATGAGAACCCATGCTCCAGCCCTTACTCAAGTCAACCTGCCATCATCTCCCTCACTCTGCACAGCGTAAGTTCCAGCACTATTATAAACTACTAGAGGCTCTGTGCACAAAAATTTGTGCACTGGCGGGGGGGGGGGTGGTCCCTCAGCCAGGCCTGCCCTCTCTCACAGTCCAGGAGCCCTCAGGGGATGTCCTGCTGACAGCTTAGGCCCACTCCCCACAGGGAGCATGCCTAAGCCATAGTCTGGCCTCTCTCTGCAGGAGGTGACCAGCCGATCATGGGAAGACACTGCCCCCATTACCCCCTCATTGCTGCTGCCTCTGGCCTCCCTCTGCAGGAGGTGACTAGCCGATCAGGGGTAGGCGATGCCCCCATCACACCCCTGTTGCTGCCACTGCTGGCCGCCGCGGCTGCCTGAGCCTCAGCCCAGTCCTTGCAGCAGCCTCTGTGGCTGCCTGAGCCTCAGCTGCGAGGGCCAAGGCTCATGCAGCTGCTTTGGCTTTGTCCAGAAGGACATCTGGAAGACGTCCGATCTAATTAGCATATTACCCTTTTATTAGTATAGATTATTCCAGAGCCTTCATGCCTCTTATTTCACCTGCTTCAGGGGCCCTTTACAGCTATATCTGTATGCACTGCAGTATATTTTTCTTTCTGTAAGACCTGACTTAAAAGAAAAGTATTGCTCACTTTAAAATCACATTGCAAAAGCTCACCTGAGCTTTTCAAGAGTCTGATGCTTATACTTCCCCTTTCCAACCTAGCCCAAGAATGGTGGTTTCTCTCTACTGTGGAGGAGAGGAGCTTCTTAGCTCATGATGAACAAGTTATATAATAACAGAGAACACAGTGCACCTTCCACACCACACACAATCTTATTTCTCCAGTCTCAGAGAACTGAAATAAAAGAATTAAAAAAAACCCAAAACCCAGCCCTAGCTGGTTTGGATCAGTGGATAGAGTGTCGACCTTCAGATTGAAGGATCCCAGGTTCAATTCCAGTCAAGGGCACATTCCTGGGTTGTGGGCTCGGTCCCCACTAGGGGACGTGCAGGAGGCAGCCGATCAATGATTCTCTCTCATCATTGATGTTTCTATCTCTCTCCCTCTCCCTTCCTCTCTGAAATCAATAAAAAATAAAATATAAAAATAAAACAAAACTCAAATATAAATATTTGAGATGGTAGGTGAGAGGGTTGGTGGTACATAAGCCAATCATTTTAGCATGAACATGTGTGACCAGCTCTTTGTTAATAAAGATTAAAACAAGAGTGAGTAGTCACCTGTCGTTGTGACCTCCTTCAAATGTATGCTGGGGACAGGTTTCCCACATTAACGAGAACCGGGATTGTTGTCATATGATTTCAAATTTCAGTCTTGTCCAAAAATGAAACCAACCAGCCAATGAAGAAGAGATAATAATCCAACCTGAAGGTAATTTAAAACAAAATTTGAATTTTGAAAGGTTTGTCCTACATAATGGACAGGAAGTCTCACTTGAAGAGTGACATGTGCTTTGGAACACAAGTACACTCATTCTCAGATTCAATATAAAATGTAATTCTCCACACAAACACTGTCCATAAAGCCAATAAGGGGATGTGCAAGACTTTATTTTATTGTGCACACACACACACACACACACACACACACGCCACATTTATTTACAAACTATTCTATCACAGGTGCTGAGATATTTTGTACATAACTAAACCAAACAAATAACATATGGATAAAGGATTTACTGAGCTGAACACATAAAAATGATTACAAACCTAAACCAGGAATAGGGACACAAATATATATACAATTCACACCCACCTAGTAAGGGCTTGATAACCAAGAGACCCTGAGAGAAAGCATGAGGAAAAGAGGAGGGAAAGGATAAGGGATGAAATGACTGAACTGTCTGAATGACCATAGCCATTTTAACTACAGTCTTATCAGGAACAGTTTCATAACTGATGCAGATTTCTCTGGTGCCCTGTTACCGGGCAAAAAGATTATGGAGTTTATTGAGAGAAGCATCCAATAACTATAATCCTGTCCATCCAGGTCGGAAAGGGAGGTATAAGCATCAGACTCTTGTAAAGCTCAGATGAGTGTTTGCAATGTGATTTTAAAGAGGATGACCCTTTTCTTTTAAGTCAGGTCTTACAGGGGAAAAAATACTGCACTGTATACAGATACGGCTGTAAAGAGTCCCTAAGCAGGTGGCCCTTTCCATTCCAGCTGTTATTTATAAAGTGGTGATATCTATGGTCACTCAATGCTCAGTCTCAGAGGTAGACAGGGAGATGGACAGCTGAGGGCCAGATCTGGAAGACAAGTTCTGCATTAGAATAAGCATTAGTGATTCAGTAACTAGAGACAGTCTCAGGTTAGGAAACAGCATGGGTAAGGTGGGTTGCCATGGGAGCTGGGGAATAAGAAGGGTGACCGTAGAATAGCTATACGGTGACAATTTCCTAAGAGAAAGGAAGAATGACACACTGTTAGTCTAACTAGATTGTAGCCAGGTCTGTGAAAAGTTTTGAGAGAATATACAAGATCAGACCATTGGTAGCCTGATAGCTGAATTCTGTCTGCAGACATATTTCATTGGTCTACACAATGTATTTAACTTGAAATTCTGCAGTTTGGCAATTTAGACTGGGCTCAGCTTGGTGGTTCTTGTATCTTGGCTGGGCTTCCTCCTATAGCATCAGTCAACTCCAGGTTGGGCAGGTGGCTTTGCTGATCTTGGCTAGTCACTGTCCATCTCTAGACTAGGACAAGTGGGCTGACTCAACTCTGATCCAAGCGGTCTTGCACCCTCCAGTGGTTAGCCTGGGCTTGCTCATATGGCAGTTGGGCAGAGTTCCAAGGGAGTAAGAGGCAACACACAAGAACTGGCACCTTGTCTCTTCATTCTAATTCCAAAGTAATTCACAAGGCCAACTTGGGTTTAAAAGGGTGGAGAAATAGATTTCACCTCTTGATGGGAGAAGGTACAAAGTCCCATTGCATAGGGGAGTGGATATTGAAAAGCACGGACAATTGTAGCCTCTTTTACATGCACTCTCCCATGTCTATTAACTAAGCTTGCATTCTTGAGTGACAGTAATCACATGGATCCAAGTTCTGGCTGCAACTTTTAGGTGACTATGCCCACCAAGGTTCCTGGCACCCCTTATTATCTTACTCCTGTTACAACCCGCCAACCTGAGACAGTTATGTTTCCTGCTTGTCACCTATTATGTTCTCATTTTATTAAGGCAATAGAAGGCAAGGAAGTGAGCTAATAAGTCTTTCCCTTTCGATGTATCTACCCTTTCGATGTATCTCTTGTTGCTTCCCCCTCATAACAGACAATCTCTACTTTCATGATCATCTCTTTTGATCTCACTTACTTTAAAACTGCTTATAAATTTTGGCATTGAATAAAAACACAATTTCTCTGGGACAAAATTGTCCATGAAGATTTCTGGAAGGCATTATGACCTAGGTATGGTATGTCAGGACCCCAAAGCCAAAAAGGCATGGTTGATTACTCCTATAATAACACTGACAAGGAGCAGAAATGCTAAGTACATTTTTCAACACACTTCTCAAAACTCCTGGACTAGAGAAAGGAATTATTCAGGTCATAAAGTTCCTAACCATCCTCCCTTCTTCCACTGCCAGTTGTTTATCAGTGATTCCATGCGAGGGAAATCACTCCTGCTGTGTCTGTGATCTGGCCATGGGATTCCTTCCCTACTTCAATTTCTTTCTTCTTTGCTCCTCTTACCTCCAAATGATGAAATCTCACTCTTCATCTTCCAGATTCTGCTCCAAGACCATCTGAACCTCCCCTAATTTCTCCCTTTCTCCTATACCTTGTGTCATATACCTTGACAAGACATTTGCCAGTGTGCCTACATTTGTAGTCTAGGTACCATCTCCTCTTCTCTTCACTTACCACCCAGTAAATTGCAATTGTCACTGTACCCTTCTAATGCCAAAGATATTTTTCATATTGTAGACTCTGAATGACTTCTCAGAAATAAATGAATACATGATTTCAATCTTGCTTAAAAAACAAGGAATATATCCACCTTACATTCATTCCCATGGCACTTTTATCTGTTTCAAAATGCTGGCATATAAATTATCTCATTTTATTCACACCAGCAACCATAAAGCTTCAGTGAGAGGATTATGTTCCCATTTCTGAATTAGAAAATGGAGGACTAGAGTAGTTAAAAGATTTGTCTAAGGTTACCAGGTAATGACTGGGCTAAGATAAAAATCCAGATCTCCTAGTTTTTATTCAATGTTCTTTTATCTCACAGACTCAGTGATATCACTCTAATTTTAAAATTAAATATAAACTACATGGCATTTGGGGGGAGAAAGCTCTCAAGAAGTCAAAGGTCATTAGGAGCCCACAGTGCCTCAAATATTAGAAATTCCTTAGGCTGGCTGCTCCGGGTATCTACATGAGTTAGCAGTGAACATAGTCAAGGTCTTCCCCGCATGGAGATGTCCACTAATAGTTAACCTTAATGAACTGAAAATGGAAAGTTGCCAGCTCCCAATTTAGTTTCCTTCTTGCTTCCATTAACCTGATGATTTTTCCTAGCTAAGACAGATAACAAAACAACCAAAGCCAGTATATAGCTTCTTATCAACCTTTCATTCGAATGGAGCCTCAGAGTAACCCTGAGGAGTAGGTTATTGTCACTGCCACTTTATAGAGGAAGTCAAGGCTCACATATTAGATGACTTGGCCCAAAGTCACAGTTAGAGGACAGTAGAGTTAGGACTTGAACCCAAGTGTCCCTGGAAATGCTATGCCATCCACCCATCAACTATGGAACACTTTCTAATATTCTTTCCCAGGAAGCTCTCAAGGCAATTCTAGAACACGGTGCAGGGAATGAGCTCACTCTTCTCTGCTCTTCCTCCTCTCACTGTCTCTCCTGCAGTCACTGGTGTCTTGACTCAATGCCAACAACTTTACTCCCATGGCCAAGCAGACAGCTGAGTGAGGCCATCAGGAACACTGTTTTAGGAGTCAGTTATGTGGATCTAAACTGTCGCCTGGGATATCCAGCTGTGTGAGTTGGGGTAAATTACTCTTAATTTTCTTTATCTGTAAAGTGAAGTTCCTTTATCTGTCAAGTGTAAGTACTTCCTGGAGTGGTTGTAGGAATTGAATGAAATAATTTTCATAAATGGCTTGGGATGGTGCCTGGCATATAGTAAGTTCTCAATAGCATTGATAATGATGACCATGATGAAGCTACTAACTTAAGAGCTTTAACCCTAAACGATCCAGAAGAAAAGCATTTCTATGCAAAATAGTATAAATCAACCATCCCATTTGCTTGAGAATGCAGTGATCATAGAATAAATGTGTAAACCATAAAATGATGGTTTAAGGATTTATGATGTGTGAATGTGTGTCACCAATTCATTTATTCAATATATATTTTCTTCCTCAAGTGCAAGAACCACATATAAACATTATAAACCCAGGAAAGAGAAAAAGAAATAAGCATATTATGTGCCAACTATTCTGACAAAACCAACCAACAAACAAAAAACCTTTCAAGGTAGTAGGTCAAAGCATAATTTTCAAAATGTAAAAACATAATTCTTATACAAATATATAGCGAGAAAGTGTCAAATTTTATTCATTTCATTATTAAGGATATTAGCTAAGTGGCAAACTCAGTTCAAAAAATTTATGAGAAACAAGAATTATAGTCAGTGGGGTGGAGTGGGGAGAGAATAAATGATTTTTTTTAAAAAAAAGGAATGCTGAGAAAGTATTGCTAAGTTAGTTGAAAAACTAGTTGATGTCCTACAAGGCAATAAAACTATAATTTGGGGGGGCTATCTTCTTTTATCAGACAGAAATGTATATTATCACATATTATCAACTTTACAGAATTTGAAAATATTTGGACCCTAATCTATTGTGCAAGTTTACATTTCTCTGTATAGTCAGATGACCTTTACATAGACTATTTCAAAAATGTTCTTAGCTTGATATTAAGATTATTGTATCATGTTTCAGCCTGATTTCCTGTTTTTGAAGTTTCTTTCTTTACAGTAGGTATAATTTATCCCATTTTACAGATGTGAAAACTGAGGTTCAGAGTAGTGAAGCCCCTTTCTGATGGCCACAAACAGTAGGAGAACCATATATCTGGACTAAGGCTTACCTAATTCCAAAGCCCAAATTTCTTCTAAGATATGATACAGTTAGGCACATAAATAGTATTTGGTAAATATTTCTAAATTGGTTGACTTAAGAGTAGTATTCAAAGGCTCAGTTTATAAAATATTATTAGCCAAATAACCTAGAATAGTTAATACCTGTCCCAGAGTGCTTGGACTTCTCATTGACAAAGCTTGCACACACAGAAAAAAAGGAATTTGAATGATGGTCCTTCAAATCCAGATTAGGTCCTACATTTTAAAGAGGCCTCTCTACTGTAAAAGGGGTTGTCTTAGGTGCTGCAGATGTAACACCTTAACTTTGTACCACTTTTTGTACCACTTGCCTTTAGATAATCACTCAACAAATATATCTGATCACTATTGGATACTTGGAACCCTAGCCCCACCAATACCACAATGTATGTAAAGGTACTTTTTATGGCATATAAAAATATTTTGGTTTGTTTGATTTGATTTGACTTTGAAAATTGTAAAATTTTATTTCAGATTATAGAAAATGACCTATTGTTAAGTAATGATGTCACATGTTTGAGGCTAAGAATATTCTTGGTAGTTAGGAGATATGTTGACTTCCTTTTTTAATTCTATTAATTCCCCACCCTACTGACAAATGCCATCAAAGGTAACATTTTGTAACTGGAAATGGAAGAGAGACACTGTAATTTTTCTTTTCAAGAAAAGTACATTTTTCTTGAGAAGATCCAAATACTTTTGCAGTAAGATACCACTTATCCTTTTTATATAACTTCAGTAAATACATAACTTTCTTCTTATGAACACTAATTCCCATATGGATTTAAGTGGTTGTAGTACTGCTTCTGAACAGCAGAGGTCACTATTAACAGGTACACTGGATTGCCAAAGTTGTATGCAAAAGAGCAGGAGGAGGAAGCAGTTTTTCCTAAACTGTGTACTCTGTGGTCATAGTACAAAATGACCAATAACGTTTTACATCCTTTGAGGCCTTCTCCACTTCCTCCCCGCCACACACATACTGGACAAAAAGTTCTCAGAATGACAGTGTTTACTGGTATTCCACTGGTTTTTACAGATAAAAAGACAGGAAATTGGCAAACTGAGGAAGAGGCTACAGGATGCCTACTTCATGATACAAAACTAAACAACGGGCCATTCTTTTTAAAAACTGAAATAAAAAATCCTCAGATTTTCTTAGCGATAATCAGCCATCAAAATCAGAATCATATTACCGAATAGCCTGCTGGTCTTTGATTTAGAAGTCACCCATTAGCTTGATAATACAACCAAAAGAACTCTGGTATTTGAGGCTCCTTACCTTTGGTTTGACCAAGCACTGGTAACAAAACATTCAAATAATAAATAAGAGTTCAAATCAAAGGTACTACATTCAAAGTAACTCTTCATAGCTGAAGCATGAAATGTTAGCATTCCAGCCTTAAGCTCCATCAAAATCACCTGAAGTTCTTGCTGAAACACAGATTTCAGGTCCCATCCCCAGAGTTTCTGATTCAATTAGCCTGGAAAAGGGGCCAATAATTTACAGTTTTAAGTAGTTCTTAGGTGCTGTGGCTGCTGCTGGTTTGGGGACCACTGCTCTCCCTCAAAGTCTCAATTATACAACCAGCACCACACCATGGCCAGATGTAGGGAAAAGCTTTATTCTAGAGCTCAACATTCTGGTTGGCTGGAACTCAATGGAATAACATTGTTATTCCGTTGATATTTTAATCATCTCCCCTGTCATCCCATTACTTTTCTTCTGCCCTTATCTCCGTGTTATTAAATGTTTTACTGGTTATGTCACTGCTTCCTATCAACCTGTCCAGCACCTCAGTGTTTGTGCAGAATTCTTTATCTTGAGTTACACAGCTTTATAACAGAGTTAAATTTTCTGGAACATTAAATTGAGAGCAATGGACAAAAACCATAAAGAGGCAAAGAGAGTCAGTAAAGCAGCAATCAAATGAGGAGAGGGTTGTTGAGAACAGCCAGAATCACTAACCCAGATTCTCTAAATATGGAACGGAGTCTCCCCCCCCCACCCCCCGCCCCTCTGTCCTGTTGTTTTGCTTAATTATTAGCAGGCAGGCCAGATCTTGACTGGGCATTAAATAGGATGCTGTAATGTGACATAAATGTCCATGCTAATAGAGAGAACTATCAGCAGTAAAAATATGGAGAGTGAATATTATGCAAAAGCCATAGCAAACTATCACTGGCTCATAAATTCGTCTCATTCTCCCGGAAATATATATTAGGGATTTTATCGTTACATTCATCGGATCAGATAGAGCCAGGTGAATAGCCAGAGTACAACTAAAGGGGCTGTGAGTGCCCTCATGAAAGAATTCACCTCATTTCTCGGGGCTGTGAGTGAATGAAAATAAGAAATTACAATGGGAAATCACAGTGCCGTCCTCACTCTGGGCTAGGTTACAATGAAGACTACAATAATACATAATAAATATGCAGCAAACCGTGCCTGTGAAAGGAGATGGTCCTTCCGCCAGCACGTGGTACACATCCATCATGGCTCGTACAACAGGCCTGTGCTTCACACTGCGGGCGCAGCGCTCCCAGCCCGCAATTACAGGCGCGAGAATTTCCTGTGCATGGAGAAAAGGGAAGGAGACGTGCGTTTAATGATACAGGCCCATAGACACTTGCTCTGTATGCAAACCTGTCCTGTGACCACACTGTCACCCTTGCCTCTGCAATGAATATTTATAAAGAAGCATCTGGAACAACTTCATTTCAGACCCAGGCTACAAGGAAATAGGTTAGGTTTACATGGCCGAGCCTTGAGAATGTTAGGATGTCCAGGGCTATGATGACAGAGAGGCAAGATGATTCTAGCCATAACTTCAACACAGTGCTTTAAAAATAATAGTTCATTAATTCGTACCTCATACAGACTTCTTCAGGCAGGGACAATTTGCATCTTAACAAATTCACTTGGTTAAATATCAGGAAGGGAGGTGTGTTCTCCCATTAGCCATGAAAAAGGCTGGAGAGATTCCTGTCCACCAGATTTCAGGTGGTGCAGAATCTCAGATCTGTAACTGTCAGCAGCTTGCTGCCCAGAAGATAGCATATGGCATCCTCCAAGGATTTGCTACTATTTTTTTTTAAATGTGTGAGTCAGTTGGTCACTCTAGCTCCTCTGTGGGGTACTTCAAACAGCTGATCCCACCAACTTGAAGGAGGGGAAAACTCTTTGTCTTACTTTCTATCCCACTGGCTAAATGTGTGAGTCAGTTGGTCATCTAGCTCCTGTGTGGGGTACTTCAAACAGCTGATCCCACCAACTTGACGGTGGGGAAAACTCTTTGTCTTACTTTCTATCCCACTGGCTTACGTAAGGCTGCACTATTCTGTCTGTGATGAATTTAACAGGACTGTGTGACCTGGCCTCACTGTCTCTGACATATGAAAGGGAACCTTTCAATCTGTCCACAGGGCACTCCAGAACCAAACAGTCACAGTTATATTTTCAGGTAACCAAACATGAACTTTTCTTGGATGGCATCTGAAATAAAAATAAATTGCAAATTCACTTTTCTTTCACTAACACTCAGAGATACCGGGAATGTCATCGATTCAAGATCAGCTCTGTTTAGGGCAAGAGAGGAAAATCAAAGAACCTTCTGGTTTTTAGTCTTAGTCAAAATCTTGTAATCCAATTTTTAGAATCATATTTTCCTTCAATCTATTTTTTGGTTTCATTTTTATCAGAACGAGAGGGTGTCTACTGCAATTTTACTAACTATGATTCTCTGGACACTTAACATAGACCAAGGTCACAAATATATCAGACTTCTTGGAGTTCTTATCTTTCATGGTTCACAGATCTCATCTCTTCTTTGATCATCAGGGTTGCTCCCAAATTGAATCTGTTTTTCTCTCCCTTCTCTCTCTCCCGCCAACTATTTCATTCTGCTCCAAGAGGTTAATGCAATCATGGTTAGAGTGAACAGGAACCTAGTGAACCAAAGGATGATAAATGAGTAAATAAATTTCAAAGAAAAAAAATTTAAAGAGAGAAAACCAAATACCTAAGGAGGAAGGTGAATCAAAATGTAGATCTGATAATCAAACTTGAGAATCATGTACATTTATGAGTTAAAAAAACAACAACAAAAAATGCAGAAAAAAAACTCCAAAGAGATGGTTTAACCCCAAAGGGAAAATTTCAAAAAGAAAAATATTTTCACGGCATTTTATTGACACCATTTTCAAGTTTACATTTATTCACAATGAAAATGCTAAACAAATACTAGGCTAGACTCAAAGTAGGACAACTGAATTCAGAAATAAGGAAACCCCCTCTCTTTCTGAAAAGTGGGTGCGGTTTCATTAAAATGACTTCATTGAGTAACAAATAAATGATGTGATACAGAGTGACACCAAGGGGAAAAAACACACACACATAAAATCTTCTTAATTATCCAGCTGCCTCCAAAGAGGCACAGGTTGGCCAAGAGTTTTCTGGAATCCAGTAGCTCTCCCAGACCTCCTGGTTCCACTGTGAGGAGACCCAGTGTCCCAACATGATTTATCAGGGTTTTATAGGACATCCCCACGTACAGAGCCACCCAGGTCCAATGAAAGGAAGAAGGCACAGAGACTGGGGTCTGTGTCCCGTGTTCTGTCCTGGCTTACCCAGCACAAGGCTTCCCTAAGCTCCCAGCAGCTGTGCCTCAGTCAATGCCTTGTCAGCCAGCTCACAGCTCCTCACAAAACAGCAAGACAAGCATCTGCTCCAGCTGAGAAGGGATGGAAAATTTTTAAGAACGAGGATGGCAAGGCAGCAGAGGAACATTTTAATGACTAAGAGGAAAGGAAGGTACATGGGGCAAAAAAAGGGGAAAGGTAAGAAGTAAGATGAATCACAGCTAGAACAATCAGGGGAGAGTGACTCACTAGAACCAGTCCAAAGGTTTCCTGAACCAAACAACAAAATGCAACAACAAGGTGCTATCCCTGAGTGAGACTCCCAGGCACCATGACCCATCCTTTCTTTAAGCAGTGAACCTGGGTCAGGAGCTTTTGGCCTGAAGAGCTCCAGAAACCTCAGCCCTGGAACTAAAACCAATGTCTGAAGGCCTCCGTTAATGTGCCATCGTGTGTGAGTTATGGAGGGGGCTCAAATGTCCTGCCTGGGGCACCATATGTGCAATACTTATTAAAAGAGACAGCATTCAATGTGACAACAGCAGGTTGGGTTTTTTTCTTTTTAAGCTGAACAAGTACAAGGTATCACTATCACAATATTTAATAAGAACATGCCTGTCATTTTCCCGAGTTTGATTTGTTAAGAAATATGCAATCAATATCCGAAAGCAGCTTTCACTAAAAATTCTTCCTCCAAAGAAAAGAGTGATCTTTTCAAAATGCAGATTGTATTAAAATCTACCCCTCCTCACCTCCCCTCTACTAGCATTTCCCTGCTTATTCTTCAGTGGTCTTGCATGGTTCCTGGGAGAGAGAACACTCCTTAAAGGCTCTCTACCAAAACCCTGTCTTCCCTCAACTGTCAGACAGTTACCCCTATTCTTAGTTCCAGAGCCACTTTCTCAGAGAAGCACTACTTGACCTCTGTAACCCCACGGGCACAGGCTCTCAGCACCCCATTTGTCTCTCCCTACTGCAATGGACACAATACAATTGATGTTTGAGTGATGTCTGGCTCCCTTGAAGATTCTAAGGTTCATGAGAGTAGGGTTTTACTCATCATTTAACTCAAAGCACAGAATAGTGTCGGACATATAGTAGATATTCAATAAATAATCATGGAATGAATGAATGAATGAATGAATGAATGAGTAGGGGGGATCCATCATTAGGAAGCTAGCTAGGATGGTTCTTCTCAAGAAGAAAAAATACCAAGTGTTTGGATTGTAGTTCCTCATTAAAGATTGATTCATTGATTAATTTATTCAATTAGTATTTATTGTGCTTCCTGCTAAGTAGACTAGATATACAAATAAGCAAAGAAAAATTCCTGCCCTCAGAGCATTTATACTTCAGATTATGTAAAATGTCAAATAGTAACTATTTTCAGTTTTGCAGGCAAATCTCTTTGCAACTTCTCAGCTCACCTGTAGTACAAAAGAAGCCATAGGTGATATGTAAATGAATGAATATGGCTGTGTTCAAATAAAAATTTATTTATAAAATCAAGTAGTTGGTTGATTTTGGTTTAGTTGGTTACTGGTTGGCTTTAATTTGCTATCACCTTCTCTAGAAGTAACAGGACATATGTGTAGGTAGATACATAAAACTTTAATTCACATTAAATATTTTTATTCTGCAGTCATGTGATAGATCCCTACTATGAGCCATGCACTGAGCTAGGTTTGGGAACATACAAGGTGAAGAAGGCTGGACTTGCCTCAAAGGAAGCTCACCACAATCTAAGGAAAGAGACCCACATGCTCATTCATTTTTATGAAACAGCTTGAAAAGGATGCAAGATGAAAGTAAAAACAAACAATTCTGACAGCTCAGAGGATGCAGGCATTTGGCTTTCTGAAAGATCCATTACTGGTAAGTGGCACAGAGAAAGCTGTGCTTGAGAAAGAGAATCTGAATGCCTTGGGTTGTGTGGATGCCAGGGGGAGAGGCAGGGGTCAGGGGACCACATAAGAGCCTGTGAGTATATCTGGTTAGAAGGATCTGAGTTAATGTAGCATCTGTTAAAATAGGAAGAAAAAGACAGATTCTAGGGACACTGCAGAGGTGCCATCTGTGAGACTGATCTGCTAATTGGTTTATACTGTAGTGATACGGCAGGGCTGCCCTTTAACTCGGAGATAATGCCATGAACTTGCAGCCAGAACATGAGTTCAGTGTTGTTTATCTACCAGCGGTGACAGCAGAGGCCCTGAGTCATCAAACTCCATCTACCAGGTTGCCCTATGACCTCATGCTTCCTATATAATAAAAAGCTAATATACAAATCGACTGAACAGTGGAATGACCAGTTGCTATGATGGGCACTGACCACCAGGGGGCAGACGCTCAACACAGGAGCTGCTCCATGATGGTCAGTGAGCTCCCACAGGGGGAGTGCTGCTCAGCCAGCTCACAGCTGGAGAGCACAACCGTGGTGGCAGGAGCCTCTCCCACCTCTGCTGCAGGCGGGCAGTAAGGAGTAAGGGGTCCAAGACTGCAAGAGCCCTGGACTGCAAGAGGGATGTCTGACTGCCGGCTTAGGCCCGATCCGCTGAGGGATCGGGCCTAAGCCGGCAGTCAGACATCCCCCAAGGTGTCCCGGACTGTGAGAGGGAGCAGGCCGGGCTGAGGGACAGCCCCCCTAGTGCATGAATGTTGTGTCCTGGGCCTCTAGTTTATAAATAAAAGGCCAAGGTTAGGAACAGCATAAACAGGTAAGAAACATCGATTGCCTGTGTTTATGTGTAGGCTAGCCAGGCTATCACAGAAGCATCATTGATAGATAATGCCTCTTCTATATAAGATTCCATCTCACCTTTGATTCCAAGTCTAAGAAGGACCATCTCTTGGTCACAGCCTTGAAAATAAGGCCTTCTCTGGAAAGACCTAGTTTGAAGCTTACTAATCAGAGCCTGAGTTACAACTTATTCTTCCAGGAGTCTGGACACCTGCTTGAGAGGTGTTAGGAAGAACTCCTTGGTACCCAAAATCTATACTGATTCAAGTAATGAAGCCAACTACTCCTGCATCCATTTCTTCTAACATCCTCTGTTGGACACAGTAATGAGCAGTGAAAACATAGATGGGAAGGAAGGCAGGCAGCCCCCAGAAAGGCTGAGAACCAAGGTGGGCTGGTAGAAGGCATCACTGACTAATCACTCCCTGACTCACTCAGAACTTATGGACTATCTTTCACATTTCAGTTGTTTTATAGAGCTCTGTGGCTTACCAAGGCTCCTCCATCTTCCTGCTCCTTGTTCCCTAGCTGTTCTTCACAGTCCAGGAGACACCAAGAAAGGAGGGAATATGTGCTCCAATTCTAGCTCTACTGAGCAACTTACAACAGGTTAATTTCTCTCCTGAAATTTTCACTGCATGCTCATAGTCTCACAAAAGGGGTAGCACCATTCATCACCCTTACACATTTTATTGGCAGCACCTCTGACTAAAATGAGAGAAACCACACATTAAACCAGAGGAGTATTCTTTTCTATAGTTGTGAACAAAGTAAGAAGTATGAAGGCAGAACCCCAAGAACAGCCCTCCCTAGCTAATGGTCTGATGTTGGGCAAGTATTCTAACCTCTGCAAGCATTTGTATCTCAGCTCAAAGATGAGCATGGTGGATGGGAATATGGATATGGGCTGTGGGAGTGATAAAACTTTTTTCTAAGCTCTCAAGAAAGAAGGCATAGCTATATAGAAAAGGGTATGGGATTTGAATTCATGTTCTACCTACCAGATAAATGTGTGACCTCCTATAAGCCTCATTTCTTCTTCTGCATCATGAAAGAGTGACACCTCGGGGACTGTTTTGAGGATGCAGTGATGTAATATGTGGAGATAGTTTCATAAAAACTGTAAGGCAGTATACAGACATCCGTTACTATTGTTCCCAAAGAAGTATATGATGAATCACTAGCCAAGTTCAATTGTATCTGTGTTTTGAGGAAAGTACAGAAAGGACATAAAAAGGAGATAGACAACAGCACCAGATGCTGAGGAGGACTATGAAGATTATATTTATCTATGCCAGTAAATTAATTCTTAATGGAAAGCTCCTGAGGAGAGAAATTGGCTAGAGTGGAGAGCCCAAATGTAGCACTTTCCAAAGAGAAAGTCATTTTCCTCAGATCAAGTGTGAACTTTGCCAGGCGTGGTTCATTGGATATTTGAGCCTCAAAGAGTCCCAGTGTGAGGTTGTAGTTTGTCTCAAAAAAAAAATCAACCTGTTTTCTGTCAGCAAGATATGCACTCTGAAACTCCATGAAGTGCAACTGCTATTGTTCAGTGTTCTGCAGATACTTGAACTAAATCAGCCATAATTGTCAGAGTTATATGCACTTTAATTACAATCTATTGAGAGCATGCACGACTATCAACACACCACTCAACCTCTCCAAGCCTTTTCCCTTCAACTATAAAATAAAGACTATGGTTCATTCCTCATAGGTATTCAGTGAAGGTCATCATGTCAGCCAAGCCCTCAAGAGAGAGCTAATTAGAATCTCAGTATAAAATAATCCCCAAATGCTGGATGAAATTTTCAATGGGGATTAGAAGAAAATCTCTATGTAACTCTAGATAGTAGTTTATTATTGTTGTTAACTAGAGGCCCGGTGCACAAAATTCATACACGGGGTGGGGGGTGTCCCTCAGCCTGGCCTGTGCCCTCTTGCAATCTGGGACCCCTCGGGGGATGTACAACTGCCAGTTTAGGCAGGATCGGGCCTAAACTGGCAGTCGGACATTTCTCTTGCAATCTGGGACTGCTCACTCCTAACCACTAGCCTGCCTGCTCATTCCTAACTGCTCGCCAGCCTCTCTGTTCACTCCTAACCACTCACCTGCCTGCCTGCTCAGTGTGCATCATAGTGACCAGTCATTCTGGTAATTCTGTTGTAATGGTCGCTTAGGCTTTTATATATATATATAGACTAGAGGCCCAGTGCATGAAATTCATGCACAGGGGTCCCCTCAGCCCAGCCTGCACCCTCTCCAATCCAGGAACCCTCAGGGGATGTCCAACTGCTGGTTTAGGCCCGATCCCTGGGAGTCAGACATCCCTCTCACAATCCAGGATCACTGGCTCCTAACTGCTCACCTGCCTGCCAGCCTGATCACCCCTAACTACCTCTGCCTGATGACCTGATCGCCCCTAATTGCCCCCCTGCTGGCCTGGTTGCCCCCAACTGCCCCCCCCTCCTGCCAACCTGGTCGCTCACAACTGCCCCCCCGGCCGGCCTGGTCACCCCTAACTGCCCCCCCTGCAAGCATGGTCTCCCTTTACTGCCCCCCTCTGTTGGCCTGGTTGCCCCACGCAGCCTGCTGCTCAGTCGTTTGGTCATCCCTCACTAATCCCCCTGCTGGCCTGGTCACCCCACACAGCTTGCTGCTCAGTCGTTTGGTCATCCCTCACTTACCCGCCTGCTGGCCTGGTCGCTGCCGTTCAGTTGTTTCAGATGTGACAGCCCCTGGCTCTTTATAGACAAATAGATAGATAGATAGATAGATAGATAGATAGATAGATAGAAAGAGGTTCATGCATTACTAGTGCTTTACGGGTTAATACCTTATAAATAATTATAATTTATAATAACTATATACTTCCATAATTTATAATTTTATAATTTATGACATAAATATATGTGTATTTGCAAAGGACACATATTCATCAAATTTATTGCCAGTCTTTTATTTGCTTTTTCTTCTTTTGAGATTGTAGATGCATAAAGTATGGTTGATCTTACCCATCCCCCCTCACCTCTACACTAAAGGATTCCATATATATTCTTTCATTTCACCTTCCACCAGTGTATGTGCATTGACACCAGTGGGTGTTGGGCAGAGGGAGTGAGAAAAGGAGGGAGGGATGGAGGAAGGGAGAGAGAGAGAGAGTGAGAGAGAGAGAGAGAGAGAGAAACAGAGAGAGAGAGAGGAAAACATTGAGCTTTTCAATGCAAGTTATTCCACCAACACCACTGCAATAAACATCATAAGTGCCTCCAAATGGCCCTGAGCTAGCTTGTCAGAAATTGATTCTCAGGAGCTGAATTTCTAGGTTACGAGATATGCACATGCTTAATTGCATTATGTACAGCTTTATTTTCTCCAGATTGGTTGTTCCAATTATGCTTCACTCTGCAGTTCATGAAGGGTTGTATCCCTACATCTTTGCCAGTACTTGATATAATTTTACTGTCTAATTGTTGATCTATGGGGTATAAAGTTGTATCTCATTGTCACTTTAATTTGCATTTCTCTGATTACTAATGAGGTTGAGTATTTTGTCGTTCATTAGTCAACTAGAGTTCCCCTTTGGAAGTTACTTATTTATCCACATTACCTATTTTTCTATTGATTTTTGTTGCTGATTTACCATAATTTCTCTCTTACTTCCAGGTAATAACCCCCTGTCTGTTTTAAACATCACAGATTTCTTTTTATACTGTCAATTTTGTCCATATGTTCTGAGTTGAACAGCTATCATTGGTGTTGATAGAGTCAAATTCATCAATATAGATTTGTGATTAGGGGATCACCAAAGTTCATATTCTCCTTTTCTCCAGTCTTGTTTTGCTTATTACCTTATGGGTATAATTTCTAAGAATGAGAATGTCCTCCAATAAAATGCTTGCATGGGAAATCTCTGCCTCAGAGTCTGTCTCCTGGGCATTAGACCTTGGAAGACCTGGAGAATTGGCCTTGGAAGGCATCCTAGGAAGTCAATTCTAAAATGAGATTTTGGAGATGGATCACCTGCATGCCAGCTGGTAACAAAAACCCAAGGGTTTGGAATTCTAGAGGCAACATAGTTTATGCTTGGATATTCTTTCCCAACCCATTCATCAAGTGACACAGAAGTCTGCCCGAGCAGGTCCAGGTCTACAGAACTGCTGCTTGGGCCATAAAACCTGCCAGTCCCTGTGGTAATAGACATTATCTGTAGTAGAGAGAAAAAACACTGTGTGGAGTGTGTAGCAAAGAATTTAACCTTGTAAAAAAAGTGTTCTACCCTTTGTTCTTGGCTCCTTGAATATAATCTTTGTTTGCCTGGGGATCTTAGGGCAGCTAGACAGTAACAATGTGATTTCAAGTGGGGGCTGAACACACCTTAAGTTGGACACTAGCTATGCCAGAAAGATCAACATATGATCCAAAGTGAGGGTTTTGAGTCCTATGATATCAGTTGACCTAGAGACTGAAATCAAACATGTGGTCACCTAATCAATCATGTATATGCAATGGAGCCCAATAAAAACTCTGAAGACTGAAGTTTGGGTGAGCTTAACTAGTTGGCAATCCTCCATGTGTATTGTCATTAATGCTGAGAAAGTAACACTTCCTGACTCCTCAGGATAAGGACAATGAAAGCTCCACATCTGTGATGTCTTCCAGCCAATTATAGAAATTGAGGGTGGTTTTAGACCTCCCCCCTAAAACATGCAGTTTGTGTCAAAGGGCAGTCTTATGGGGGCTACTGTAAGTGACCTAAACTCCTCTCATGGAACTATGTGGTAAGACCCAATAGAGAACCACGATGCAGACTCCTTAAGATTTTGGAGCAGCAAGACCGTGCCTTCTGCATTAGAGAATTAAACACTATTCACAAAACAGTTCCCGACATGCCATGGGGGCCTGGAAATGAGTGTCTGACATTGGGGTCATATGACTATGCAGCTATAGATGCCCATCATGAACTGGCTCTGGCATATATCCCAAATCATAAGGTTGGACAGCTCGATAATAATCTATCATAAGATGGGTACATAACAGTACAAACGGGCTCAAGCACAACAGGGTTGAAGAACACAAGTAAGCTTCTGTACTAGCAAGTGGTCCAGATCCCCATGTCACTACTGTTGCACCATCACCTCTTCTCAGCCCACACCAATGGTCCCTCAATGGGGTCCCTTATAACCAGCTGGTGGAAAAAAGAAAAAAGCCAAGTTTGGTTTACAAATGAATTACTTCAGTGTAAATACCAATGAAAAATGCACTTCTAATGTCCTGAGAAACATCAGTGTGGGAAAATCCTCCCATGAGACAAAACTTTGGGAGCCTGGAATTAAAAAGATTGGAAGATGAGGGACAAGAAGGTCTTAGAAAAGTTAGTTACATATGGATCTGTAGTCACATCAACATGTAAAAGGCATTTATTGAACAACCAAGTTGTCAGAAGAGTCAGAGAAGGACAAGTAGAGATCAGAATCAGAGAGAGATTTGAAGATGCTACACTAATGGCTTTGGAGATGGAGGAAGGGTCCATGAGCCAAGGCAAACAGGCAGTGTCTGGAAAACTCAATGAAACAGGTCTTCCCTAAGAAGAAGTACAACTTTACCAACACCTAGATTTTAGGCCTGTTGAAAATAACTGCGTAACAGAAAGTTCCATCAGGGCAATGAACTCTACATGCACATGCTACCACCAGCATGTAGCATGTGACTTTACACAAAGTAGGCATTTGATAAACAGTTAATGGGTAAGTGAGTGAATCACTGAATTAATTCTTCACATTCATGATCCTCTTCAATTGTAAATTATGCACAAGCTCTTTTCTGTCTTTGGAATGACCCTCCATCCTGATACATTGAGAAAAGTTCTAACCATCCATAGTCAAATTATCATCTCTATTGTAAAACCTTCTCTATACCCACAACATGTTTAACTACCAAATATCAGTACACTCCCTTCACTGTTTGTATATACCTCCTCCACAGCATTTACTGCAGGGAACTATATTCACTTCAGTATCTGTATATCCCATGAGACTGTGAGTACCTTGGAGGATGGTACTTAAATTATTTATTCAGGTATTCCACAGAGTCTTGGCATTGTGCTCAACACACAATAAATTGTTGAACATTTGTTGAATGAATAAGTGAGTGAAAGGTGAAGGAGAGACACTTTCAAGTCTGTGCAGAATAGTTTCAAAACCTAAGGGAAGAATCTGCAGAAACCAGATAGGGAAGGGGAGAGAGCCTGGGACAAGAGCTGAATTTCCAGGGGCAGCCAGAGGAGAAGTCACGGAAGCATCTTTGTTGTTGCTGCACAACAGCCTAAAACCCAGGGAAGGAATGTCTAAGGGTAGGGATGACAACCTGAGCCCAAGTGGTCCGTGGTTCAAACATAAGACTCAGATAGGAACCATGGATTGCATTAAACCTTTCAAAGCTCCTTAGCCTCAGCCCTCTGGGACTATGTCTGAGCAGTGTACACTCTAAGACAGGTAGATAGACTCTGAAATCAGTCTGCCTGGCTTCTAATTTCAGCATATCCACATATTAGCTGTGTAACCTGGGGCACAGTATTTATAACGTCTATGCCTCAACATCCTCATCTGTAAAATGAATATAATAATAGTACATGGCTCTGGGGTGGTTTTTTTGAGGTTTAAATTAGATAATATACCTCATGTATATAGAATACTGTCTGGCACATTATAAGCATGCAACCGGGATTAGTTATATGTGTGAAAAGTTGATAATGTCTTTTAGAACCATCTAAGAAAAACTTTCAGAACTACATAAGAGAGACTTCTGAATACTATTGAAAGAACACAGAAATGCTGACTTGGCTTGTTACAGACTTTTGTAAGATTTTTATAAACTTTATAACTCTGCAAGTGCTTACAAGTTTTGCTAACTTTTATCTATAGTTCCACAGAGGTCAGCAGTAAAATATCTAATAAAATACCTATGAGTTTAGTTTGGGGGACATTAATGAAGAGGGGGAATAAAAAGAATCATCCTGCTACCAAATCTTTTTGGAAAGAAGAGCATCCCCCTAATATCAAGAAGATGCTGGCATTTGGAAATGGGCTAGAAATAAAGGGAACAAGGGACTTCCCAGGATGGAGGCTTGGCTCTAAGACTTAACCTGCAGGTATACGAATGGCTACCTGACAATGTCCTAAATTGCCCTCCTGTCTGCCTCCAAGTGTCCCATTCCTGGCAGGTAACCATTCTTTAAGTGTCACACCAATAAACTTGAAGTTTTTTTGTTATTTTCTTCCCCTTTATCCTTCATATCAAGCTTAACACCAAATGTTATCTATTTTTTCTATTTCTATTTGTCCTATATTTCCAGTTTAAAGACCAAAACAAGCACCTGTGTATCCTTTCATTCAAGTTAAGAACAGAATATTAGCCAGGCCTTAGATGTTCTTTTATGGGCTCCACTCTGACAATCCTAACACTTCTTAGTTTGCCAGTTTCCATGGATTCACCTTCATTGTCCTAATTCCACTGTTGTCACCAGATTGCCATTATTCCATGCCAAGATCAGAGCTGTAATTACTTTATTCATTCATTCAAAATATTATTATAACTTCCTACTAGATGAGCAGCATGCTGGGCCATACTGATATCAAAGGGGAAGCCCTGCCCTCCAGGATTTTAGAGTCAGGGGTTCAGACAGACCAGAATTGACAAGTACATCAGAGTGCCATAAACATACAACAGATGTAGCACAGGCGCTTTGGTGGGTGGGAGAGATCCTCGGTTCATTTCCCTGTCTCCTATCCCTCCAACCCTTCAGTACTTCATTTTCATTATATTATATCCCTTGTCTAGAATTAGTAATAATTTCCCTCTGTCTGGTTTTATAACCTTCCAGAATCTGACACCAAAGAACATGCATCAGATGTTGATTTTACTCTAAACTCTATCCTTTATAAGCTGTGTTACCTTAGAAAGTCTACCTAAGTTCTTTGGGCTTAGGATGCTCACCAGTACAATGAGACTAATAATATTTTCTGCTGAGTTATTGTAGGGTTCAATCCCACAATGAACCTGAAAATACTCTGCCAACTAAAAAGCACTACACAAAGGTTGCATAGTCTGTTCTTTTCCTCTCCTTTTTGTCTTTGTTGAATTTTATCCATCCTTCATGATTCAACAATATGTCTTCCGTGGACCTTGCCATCTCTAATCAATATCTCTGTCCCATTGACCCCCTGGTTATTTTTGTCAGCACCTCATATTTTGGGCTTTGATGACTTTATAGGAGTGAGTTTATTTTCTCAAATCAGACTCAGAGCATTTTGAAGGTTTAATCATGTCTTCCCTCCCCTCATGTCCTCCCAAGAGGTAACACTCTGCTGGACGTCATTTAGAACATTCTCACATATCCCTTGAGCAGAGTATGACTGGCAAAGTGTTAGAATCTAATTATAGAAATACTGTTCTGATGGTGGTTCTACATATTTCAGCTAGAAATTTGTTATACAATTAAAAGAGTTTCAATGAAGAAAATACCAGCAGGATTTGAACATCAAATGTATTGTTAAATTGCCATAAAATGGGGACTTAAAAGTTCCAGATTTTGCCTTATATTCCCCCACAATTGACTGCATTCCCTCACAAATCTTTTCACGTGGCCATATGCCTTAGTCTAGGCATGTGCAAAAGGGAGATAATAACTGCTGCCTCTCGATTCTGAATGAGTTAAGTGTCAATATATTTTATGAATAAGTCTTTGGAATGTCATGATCTTGTACAAATAAAGAAAAAAGTCAAATGTTAGTCTGGGCAAAGACTTTCTCGATATGACACCAAAAGCACAGGCAACAAAAGCAAAAATAGACAAGTGCAACTTCATCAAACTAAAAGCTTCTGCACAGTAAACAGTCAACAGAGTGGAAAGGCTGCAGAATGGAAGAAAATATTTATAAACATCTATAATAATAAAAGCATAATATGCTAATTAGACCAGATGTCCTTCCAGACTGCCTTCTGGATGGCCTTCCAGACGAAGCCAGGGCTGCAGCCACAGGATTGAGGCAGCTGCCCGCAGCTGCGAGGGAGAGATCGAGGCAGCCATCGCGGCTGCAAAGCCCTACTCTTGAATGAATTTCATGCATCTGGTCTCTAGTATATCTGATAAAAGATTAATGTCCAAAATATATAAGAAACTCTGACTCAATAGCAAAACACACAAATAAACAAAACTCAAAAAGTGGGCAAAGGACCTTAACAGATATTTCTCAAAAAGAAGACATATAAAAGGCTAAGAGATATGAAAAAAAAAGCCCTCAACATTACTGATCATCAGGGAAATACAAATCAAAACCATAGTGAAATATCACCTCATACTTGTTAGAATGGCTATTATAAAATAGATAAGAGCTAACAAGTTTTGACAAGGATGTGGAGAAAAGGGAACCCTGATACACTGATTATAGAAATGTAAATTGGCAAAGTCATTATCAAAAACAGTCTGGAAGTTCCTTGAAAAATTAAAAATAGAACTGCCATAGAAGCCAGTAACTCCACTTCTTGTTATACTAGTATATCCAAAGAAAGTGAAATCAGTATATCATAGCATTATCTGCACTCCTCCATGTTTGTTATTCAAATAGAAGCATTCAAATAGCCAAGATATGGAAACAAATGAAATATCCATGGATGTGTGTGTGTGTGGTGCATGTTCTACACAGTAGAATGTTATGTTATTCAGTCTGGTAATCCTGCCATTTGAAGACAACATGGATGAACCTAGAAGACATTATGTTAAGAGAAATTAGCCAGGGACAGAAGGGCAACCACTGCACGACTTCACTTAATACCTTAATTCATAACAACAGGGAATAGAAAATTGCTTACTGAGGTTGAGGGAAAGGAGAAATGAAAAGAATGGGCCAGAGGGTATAATGTTTCAGTTATACAAGATGAATAAATTCTTGGACTCTAATGTACAGCACTGTGACTGTTAAATTATTAATTTACTGACAATATAGTATTGCATCCTATAAATATGCAAAGACGATAGATCTTAAATATTCTCACCCCTTCCCAAAAGGTAACTATGTGAGGTGAGGATGACATTGATTAGAGTTATTGTGGCAATCATTTCACAATGTATACCTATATCAAAACATCAAGGTGTCTACCTTCTATAATAATAAAAGCATAATATGCTAATTAGACCAAACATCCTTCCGGACATCCTTCCAGATGACTTTCCAGATGAAGCCGGAGCTGTGAGGGAAGGTGCTGGCCCGGCAGTCAAAGGAAAGCCAGTGCCAGCAGCTGCGGGGGAAGGAAGGCCTATTCTTGCACAAATTTCGTGCATCAGGCCTCTAGTAAATATATACTATTATTGTTAATTGTACCTCAATAAAGCTTAAAAAAAAGGAAGGAGTCAAAAATAGTCAAGATATTCTTATAATTATTGCTATTTCTACTTTATCCCAAATTATCCTCAGATATTATCATAGACATCCACCCACCCCAATGGACAAGGTGAATTCCTAAATCTGTCTTACTAAGTCTAATTTAGTCGAAACAAGTTAAATGATTTGGGGAGAGTGGGGGAGAAATACACATGGAACAGGAGAGAGGGTAGGGAATGCTGGGAGAAGAGAAAAAGCTTCCATATCTCTCATAGAAAACCTCATTTTCCAAGTTCATATTCCTTCTCATGCTCTCTAACAGTCAAGCTTTAATGTGACAGAGAATAACTGAATGCCAGCGAAATTATTATCCCTTTCTCATAGTTTTTCTTTGATTTTATGATTAGCACTTGGCATCTAAAACAGAACCTATAAACCAGAGTCAGGTCACTGAGTTTTTTTTAAGTTGCTTTGCATTCAGTATCCAGAGTTTGTCTGCATTTTACACAGTTCACATTGACTACTATAGCAACTCCAACCAGGCACTAAAATAACTGGTGTTAAAGGTAAATAAATAAACCACTGCCATCACTGGACATAATTTTCCATCTCTTAAAGGGACAGTGCAGAGTGGAGCAGAAGGATAAAACCAGAGAGACCCAATTTGAAACCCAGTTACTTATCATCTATCAGGGGTGGGGAGCCTTTTATCTGCCAAGGGCCATTTGGATATTTATAATATCATTCACAGACTATACAAAATTATCAACTTAAAAATTAGTCTGCTATCTTTGGTCAAACATTTAATTAACTCACCCTTAACGCCTTGGCAGGGCCAGACCAAATGATTTTGCCGGCCTTACAGGGCCCGTGAGCCTGACATTCCCTACCCATGATCATGGGCAAGCTTCTTTCTTCAAGACTCAGTTTTCTCATCTATAAAATTTACCTTATGAGGTTGATTTAAGAATTAGAGGGAATGTATGTAAAGTATCCATCATATAATTCGCTCTGAGTAGTTAACACAATAAATGTTAACCACCTACAATGCATGTTGGCAATTTACATTAAATTATCTTTAATCCAGTTTTCCTTACTTCTATTTCAACTGGCCTTATCCCAGATACTAATGACTGAGAGGGGAGTAGGGGGATGAGGAGTGTGTATGGAGGGGGCAGGGTGGAGGGGGGAGAAGTGATCAGAATGAAGAGGAAAAGAGAAAAGGAGGGAAGAAGAGAATAGTGTTTGAAAAAAGCATATTCCATATTACCATTATTTGGAATTGGATTACTTGGATTATTAGTGATCTATTTCTATGCCTTCTATAGGAACTATGGACCATCTTTCTTAGATTTTGTTTCAGGTGGGTTGTGGGTTGTGTTGTTTTTGTCACTGTTGTTTTAATGAACACCAGCATTGATCATTGTCACCCTAGAATGACTTCCAAACAGACATACTTTTAACAGCCAGCATTAGCTGTGGCTATGGATTTCCTAGTTGCCTCTGTGCCGCTGCAGCTTCTAATGCTAGAGTTCATAGAGGTGAAGACTGTCTCACAGCATACTTCTGGCATTTGAAGATTTCATTTGACGGTATCGACTGCAGCGAACTGAACACTCACCCAACAACAGTGATAAGAGTATCTCTTGTGGTTTGGAGAGGCAGTCTGATGCAAAGAAATGAGATTTAGGCTCAAAATTCACAACAGCTGGTCCCACCCCTGATTCTGCATTGGATTTGCTCGGTGACCTTGAGCATTTTATTAAAGCTCTTTGGCACTGGGCAGCATCTGTAAAATTGGGGCAGTATCATTGTAATTCAGCTTCGACTCACAGTTCGGTGGCATGGCGTTTCTATTACAATCTAGCGAGCACCAACAATGGGGTGGCAGCTCCACTGAATACAAAATGAATCTTTGGCTGACAAACTGAGCTGGGAAGGCAGGACACAAACCCAGAGGAGAGATGGGAAAATGAACTCAGTAGAATTACCATGGAGTCTAAAGAATTTTACAAATATAGTTTTAGATAGACTAGTATAATGACAATAATTAAGAGACAGGAGGATGCTGTGCCCACATCATAATAGAAGAACAGGGAGATTAGGGACTCTAGTGAGCCTCCATGTTAACATTTAAAGCTACAATTATGGTGCTTTTGCTGGACAACCCGACCAGTTCATTTGTTTTTTCCTGTCTGATTGGCTAAACTCAGGCTTTGACACATGGCTTTTGGCTGTAATAATAGGTGCAACCCATGCTATTAAGACAACTCACATATGCAAATAACCCTCATCTCCTGGCTCTTATCAGCTGCAAACATAGTGGGGGGGCGGCAGGAAGAATAGTGGGGTGTCTCTCCATGAATTCAGTGGCCTGGAGCCCTGGGGAATATGGGCACACTTCATTGTCACAGCTATTACCTCCTGATAAATGGAAGAGGGACTGTGCCTATGGCAAAGTTACCACATTAGGCTAAGATGTCTCATGGAAGTGATGCCGATAGGAGCATGTGCTGGAGATGGCACTTGGACAGAACCAGAGGATGAATGAGAGTCCTTTCACTATCCCTTAAAGTAGTAAAGCAACACCCCCTCAATGCAAGAAAGTGTAAGGAGAGGATCAGGTTTGAAAATCAGGGTGCAATGTCATTCCTAGTGTTGGTGAATAGCCTAGATCAGTGCTGGTCAAGGTATGGTCTATACAGGGTCGCCACCCATGGCAACACCAGTATAGAAGTTGAGGGTATTTAGCAACGTCTATAGCAGTTTCATAGAGTAATCATGTCTCTTGAATCTAATACTAAATATTGGGCTTGTATTTTGTATGTCTTTTTAAAAAATTGTTATTAGTAGTAGTGCATTTTATTATGCTTCACAGAATTTTTGGTTTATGACAGGTTTGGAAATTAAATTTTAGCTCTTGGTATGCCATAAGCGTCTATAGACATATAGATGGTTTACATTTTGGACGTGTGGCAGTTAACTGGTTAAAAACTGGACCTTTATCACAGATAGCATGTTGAGAAGCAACAGTCTAGTCCATAGTGCATATTAGTAGTCTTTTTAGGTTTAAGGGATTTGAAGACACATATACATTAGGCTGCAGGTAAGCTCGGTGAATATCTGTTAAGCAACAAATAATATGTTGGTAGGAAAGGAAGCAAATTCAGTATAAGTAGATGAAGAGAAAAGACTATAACCAGAATGTCTGATTTACCACAGAGTAAGTTGAGACTCAAGATATTTACAGAATGGGGTAAAACAGGAGACAGAAATCACACAGTGATTTAAACAGGGGCAGTTTAATAAGAAGGATGATTAACCTATGATAGAGAGTAAATACAAAGATGTGAAGAGCACTCTAAAGAATGCCCTCAGGTCAAGGGAGAGCACCCACAGCTGGGGCTCAGACCTCATTGGAGGAAATGAATGGATGAGATGTTTGCTGGGTTTCCTGAGCCAGAGCTAACCCAAGGTTGCACAGCAAGCAGGAACCAGCCCTCCAGGAGCGAGTCAGTGCTGTGGATGGGCGCACAGAAGGTGATGGGCACCCCTGAAGTAGGCAGTCCGAGGGCCACAGCAAGGTGGTCATCAAGCCTAGGCCAGCACTGCAAGTTGGCCAAGAGATGGCATACTTTGGGCACATGACGGGACAGAACAGCACCAGATGCCACACACAGACACACACACACACACACACACACACACACACACA